>NC_056746.1:385231753-385279253 GCF_019279795.1 Protopterus annectens
ATTGCTTTCCTTCACATGTGCCTGAACCACTGTAATCTGTCCTCTTTGACCTTGTCTGCAATTGGAGTTACTTTGCCCTGAACATAGCTTAAATAAATAAAAAATGCCACCTCTCTTTCTTTCTTACACACACACACACACACATACACACACACACACACACACACACACACACACACACACACACACACACACACACACACACACACACACACACACACACACACACACACACACACACACACTTAAGCTTGTGTGAGTTTACTGTTATAATTACATACATCTAAAACAAACAAAAAAATCACTCTAAATCAAACAAATGCTGAAAACAGATATAAATAAATTTCCATCAAGCACATGGTAGTGACATATACAAATAATTTTACAAGACAAATGTTAGGCACATTAGTGGAACTTACAGAATCCACTTTTGAGTGCAGAATTTGTTCTTGAGCCATGCCTATAAATACCACAGCTCATGGATTTGAGTGGCAGCAGAATATTTATGTGACCATATTAGAGGCATAACTTCCATTTCATTGCAAATAAGGGTATTTGTGTGAGCCTAAGGCAAGTACTGCTTTCATAAAGATATAGAGACAAATACTTATTTTGCATTCTCAATCACAATTTCTTTTTGTATGAAACAGAATGTCACAGCTCCACACAGCAACCACTCTGTTTTACTGTCTTTCTTGGAAGATACCATTTTGAATTTCTGAATGCTGATAAAAACAAACATTTTACTGTGTCTGACATTTTAGACCACTTACTCAGCAATACTTGTATCCTTTTGTATATATTTACTGTTTATGCTACTGACACTGTTTCAGCTGATGTCACATATGTGAAATACATTATTCTGCATAATTTTTTACAATGCTACTTTTAGGAAAAATAACGTATTAGCCTTCAATTAAACTTAATAATTAATAGTAGAACTTCTGGAGTTTCAGTTCATGAAAATAAAATGTCACTATTTTAATCATTATATTTATGACCTTGAATATTATTAGAGTTCTGATTCTTCTTTGTGCACTTCCCAGGCTGCTTTGCTCCTGAATTCTAAACCCTGCAAGCAGCATTTGCTTGGTTTGTAATCATGGCTTATTCTCTTCCATTTTCTAACCTTTCTGACTTGTACAATCTGAGCTGTATAATGTGGACAAATAAATAGCATCTCCAGCTCAAAATACACATGCTTATTCTCCAGAGATGCAAACTTTTAAGACAGGTACAAGGCAGGATTTAAGTCAAGAAATAATTGAAAAGACATGCAGTAATTCTTATTGGTGGCTGGTGTGTGTGTGTGTGTGTGTGTGTGTGGGGGGGGGGGTTATAAGCTTATCTAACTAGTACTGGCTGTTTCTCATGGACATAGGCAAATGGACAGACTAGGTTGGACAAGACATTCTAATCTTCCATTAAGATCTTTTTTCTGTTTAACCACTGTTTGTGTTTGAATGAACCAATGAAATATATACTGTTGCATCATGGATGCAATGCCTGCAAGTAATAGATAAAAGAGTTCAAACTGGTGATGTTTAAAGACATTTGACCTTGCTGGCTGAACTGATATTGCTAAGGCATGACTCCACACTCTAAGATGAACTTTGCAGCTAACAGTCAGAAATATACAAGTCTACAATCGTAAGTATTTCCTGGACTTCTAAATGCATGTTAAGGCCACACCTAACACTTTTGCTGTAGTTATAATGTGTTTTGATTTTCTGAAATAAATGTTGTTGAAAAAGCTTGTTGAGCAAATAAATGTTGTAAGTAAATGCACGAGTTATTCACAATTAAATAATATATGATGTAGGCCACAGAGCAATCTCTGGGAGGCAAAATCTTTTTTTTTCTTGTCATAACATTCAACTGGAATTCTAAACTAGTTCATTTTTAATATAGCCACTGATGCATCACTTGGTATAATCTTAGTTGTAGACAATATTATGTAGAGATCTAAATAATTACAATATTTTTTCTGAGCTTCTATGTGCAGCATTTTGTACAACATATATTATTATTCCTCTCTATATTGTGTCTCTATTACGTTTCACTATTAGATGTATTTAGTGTTATCATTGTTGGAGCTTTTCTCCCTGGGCTTCCTCTGAGAAGGGGGCTTGATTTGGCTCAGTGAGCCTGTTTTGGTTGCCAAAAGAAATACATAAAAGAGCAAATAAGTAAATAAATTAATAAATAAGCAAAGTATTTGAACAAATGTTTCCTTCCTTCCACCATCCCAGCATCATGGTAGATAGCCTGTATAATCTTCCTTGCTCTAACATGTCAACGGCATGCATATTTTTCATGCTGATTGCACATCTTAGACAGATTTTCCCCAGGCTCTGTATGATTGCTCCTCAACCCACTGCTGTCAAAGTCAGACAAATGCCAGACTGCATTCTATGGGAGGGAATCCTGAATGCCTTCCTTGCCAGTCTAGTAGAATTGCATGGAGACATTAATGTCACTGCTACCTACTGTGTTCAGTGAACCACTGAATAGATAACTACTGTAGTAACACAGGACAGTGGTGGACCTAGCAGCAAACAGCTACATCAGTATGCCTGGCATGCAAAGTAGAACAAATAGCATGGCAGCTTGTGTGCTGTCCTGGGATACAGAGCTCGAGCTGCAATAGGGACAGCAGAAGAAATTGGATCTGAACAAAGAAAGAAGAATGCATATAACCCCAGAAATGTACAGATAGTGGTCACATGGATGGGAGTGACACTATGATTATAAACCATGGTCTATACTAGTAGGATTCTACACTGATCCAAGGGTATACACAAAGGCTGCCTTGTGCTCTGAAAACCATTCTCCACCTTGCACAGTGCAGAAGTATGTGCACTGCCAGAAGTCAGAGTACCTCATGAAGTTCCAAGACCTACACATGTGATCTTTAGAGTAGCAGAATTACAATTATACATGTGGGGGAACACAAACAAAGTATGAAGCTGCAGTACCTGGAAATATTCCCACAAGTCTGAGGTATCACAAGAGAGTGTTTGCAAAATCTGAAGCAATGGTACTTTGAAATATTCCCCCTACACTGGGGTACAACAGTGGAGTATATACAAAGTCTGAAGCTGTGGTACCTTGGAGAATTCCACATACACTGAGGTACGACAATGGAGTATATACAAAATCTGAAGCTGTGGTACCTTGGAGAATTCCACTAAACTGAGGTACAACAATGGAGTATATACAAAGTCTGAAAATATAGTACCTTGGAGTGTTCCCCTTACTCTGAGGTTTGAGAAAGGAGTATATACAGAGTCTGAAGCTGCAGTACTTTGGAGTATACCCCCTTCTCTGAGGTATGATGAGAGAGTATACACAAAGTTAGAAGCTGACATTCCTGGAAATATTTCACATAGTCTGAGGTATGACAAGAGATTATATAGAACATCTGAAGCTGCAGTACCTTGGAGTATTCCTCCTACACTGAGGTATGACAATGGAGTATATACACTGTCTGAAGCTATGGAACCTTGGGGTATTCTCCCTACACTGAGGTATGACAATGGAGTATATATGCCGTCTGAAGCTGCAGTACCTTGAAGTATTCCCCTACACTGAGGTACGACAATGGTGTATATATGCTCTCTGAAGCTGTGGCACCTTGGAGTATTCCCCCTACACTGAGGTACAAGAATGGAGTATACACACTGTCTGAAGCTCTGACACCTTGGAGTATTCTCCCTACACTGAGGTATGACAATGGAGTATATACACTGTCTGAAGCTGCAGTACCTTGGAGTATTCCCCCTACACTGAAGTACGAAAATGGAGTATATACATTGTCTGAAGCTATGGCACCTTGGAGTATTCCTCCTTCACTGAGGTACGACAATGGAGTATATACACTGCCAGAAGCTGTGGCACCTTGGTGAGTATTCCTCCTTCACCGAGGTATAATGAGGTTGTGTAGACCAAGTCTGCAACTGGAGTACCATGGATTATTCCCCTACTCTGGGGTATGAGAAGGGACTATATACAAAGCCTGAAGTTGTGGTACCTTGGAATATCCCCTGTTTTCTGAGGTATGATGAGGGAGTATATATAAAGTCTGAAACTACAATTCCTTGGAGTATTCCACATACTTTGAGGTATGACAAGATATTATATCCAAAATCTGAAGATGCAATACTTTGACATTTCTCCCCCCTACTCTGAGGTACCACAGGAAGAGTATGTACAATGTCTGAAGTTGTAGTACCTTGGAGTATAGGTTCATAGGTTCATAGGTTGGTACTAGGCTATCTGCCCAAAGGCATTTATAAGCCTAGCCAGAATGTGTTGGCTTTCGCCACCCCCTTAGATTAGTTCCCTGTGCCTCGGTCCAGCAGAGCCACTGAAGTGATCCCCGAGGTAAACTTTCTGTTTTCCGTCCACTCGTCAAGGTTTCTTTTGAAGAGTGTTAGCAAGGAACTCTGCATAATGTAGACTGGGATCTTGTTCCAAAGCATGGTAAGTCTCTGGGATAGGAATCTATCCCTCCAGCACGTCCTATTTATTGTTGTGGTGAGGTTTCGATCCGTAGAGCATGTGGCTTGAGGGGATAAGGTTTCCTTTAGGTGGAGCATGTCCATCAATTTTGGGTTGGACATGGCCTTGTATGTCAGGCAGACATCACCTCTGAGTAAGCAGTATGCAACCGAGTACAACTGGAGTTTTTTCAGTCGAGCTGCATAGGGCATCTGTTTGAGGCCAGTGATCCTCTTGGTGAGGTACTTCTGTGGTCTTTCCAGCTGTTGCAGGTGTCTTGTAAGGTACATCCCAAATGGGGCATTGTACTCTATGATGGGTCTGATGAGTGATGAGTAGAGAGGCACAATGACCTCTTTTGATCTGGATGCGAACCCTTTTGTGATTAGGTGGGCCACGTAGAAGGATTTTCTAACCACTTTGGCAATGTGATTATCAAAGGTGAGATTACTATCTACTTGGGTCCCCAGATCCCTTATTGCCTCTTCTGTATTTAGGGGACTACTGCCTATGTGGTAGTTTGTGGGTACTTTGTTTTTTCCAAAGGGGATGACTATGCACTTTTTGTCATTTAGCTTGAGGCCATGATTTTGACACCAGGTATCCATCTCAGTGAGACCCTTTTGGAGGATGTCTGTGTCAGCCAGAGAATCAATTATAGCCCCTAGTTTGCAGTCGTCTGTGAAGTTGGTCAGTCATAGTCCTCCTGTGCTTGCCTGTACCTCTGAGAAGTATATGCCGAACAGGAGGGGTCCTAGGACTGAGCCCTAGGGAGCGATACTTGTAACTGGTTTAGAGTCAGACCTAGCTCCCACAACTCTCACCATATGGGTTCTGTCCGTGAGCCAGTTGGCAACCCATCTTGTGACATAGGGGTTTATGTTCAGGCTGGTGAGCTTGTCTATAATACCAGAATGGGGAATGGTGTTGAAGGCCTTAGTGAGGTCTAGGTAGGCTGTGTGTACCACCTTTCCATCATCTATAGCCTTGGTAACTGTCTCAAAGAAGTCCACCAGGTTTAGGAGGTGATCTGCCCTTAATAAAGCCAAACTGGGTAGGGTCCAGTGTTTGGAGGTTCCCAATGTCTCTGTTAATGAGTTCCATGAAGATACGCTCCATAGCCTTGCAGACCAAGCTAGTCAGGCTTATAGGGTGATAGTTTCCAGGGTCTGTTGTGGCTCCACCTTTGTGGAGTGGAATAACCGTTGCTGTGTGCCACTCTGTGGGTATGTAGCCTGTGGAGAGGCTGAGTTTGAACAATGTGTTTAGGTGAGGGGTTAGTTCATCTTTGAAATCGTGTAGGAATCAGCCTGGGACACAGTCCGGTCCCATTGATGCTGTATTTTTGGCTTTGTAGAGGGCTGTTTTAACCTGAGTATCTGTGATTTCAGGGACTCTACATTCTTCTGGTATGGTTATGGGCCCTTTTGGGGGTGAGAGGGTGGTGAAGTTTGCACTGAACCTGTCTGCCAGGATGTTGGCGATATCGGTCGGTTCAGTGTATTTTGTGCCATTCTGCACTAACTCTGAGCAGATCTGAGCATTGCCACTTAGATTCTTGACATAGCTAAAGAATGCCTTATGGTTATCTTTGGAGTCCTTGGCAATTTTTCTTTCAAAGCTAGTCTTGGATGATTTTATGAGGGATCGTAGTTTCTTGCTGATACTGATCAGGAATGTCTTCCCTTCTTGGGATTTTACTCTTTTCTGTACTAGTTTCCTCCTTCTATTGTATAGCTTGTTTATGGCAGGAGTCCACCAGACTGGTTTCCTTTTCTTGGAGGAGTGAGTCTTGGTTTTGCTTGGGATGGCACGATCCATGCATTCTTGTAGCTGCCCGTAGAATGCATTAGTAAAGGATTTTGCAGCTTGGACAGTGTTATCCTTCAGCATGGGGGCTTTGAAACTTTCCACCTTGATCTTAAGTAATGTGATGTTTGCTTTTGAAAAGTTTTTCATGGTGGTTTTCTTGTCTGGGGGTGGCGGCGGAATATGGATATCCAAAGTGATTTGTTTAAGGTCAAATCTAACCAGCGAGTGGTTGACCTCTGGTGTGGAACACCGGTCGCCCATGTTGGTGATGACCAGGTCCAATATGTTGTCACCTCTGGTGGGAGTGTTGACCAGTTGAACCAGGGCGTTTGAGTTTATAAATTCTAGAAAAAGTTGGGCAAGGGAGTTAGTACTTGAGTAGTTCTCCCAGTTAATGTTTGGGTAATTGAACTCACCCAGTATTAGGGTGTTTGGTAGGACCTTTATGTTTCTCAGTGTTTCCAGAAATGTGGAATGAGGGTCCTGGGACATATTGGGTGATCTGTAGCAAGCTGCAATTTGAATTGCAGTTTTGCCCACTGTTGGTTTTACGTGGATGATCTCTGAAGCATCGTGCTGTACCACTAACCTGGAGGCGTGGGTATCCTTGATGAATATGGATACGCCCCCACCTTTTGTATTTCGGTTTGGGTTCTGTGGCCAAAATGTATGGTATGAGTTGTAGCCTGGTAGTGCTGGTTTGCTCTCTGGAGCCTTAAACCAGGTTTCTGTTACTGCACATATATCGATTTTCTCCACACTGAGGAGTGCCTCGAGTGTGTGCATTTTGAGGTTTAGACTTCTGGCATTGAGTAGCATTGCCCTCAGTTTTTTGTTACTTGTGCTACTTACGGTGGTGGGTTTGTATTTTCAACCTTGCCTAAAAAGGCACTATGGGGGTGGCAAGAGCCTTGGCTAGTATTCGAAAGCCTAAGGGTGACAGGTGCAAGCTGTATCTAGAGAAGCAGCGTGGCTTGTTGAGCATGTCATCCCAAGCGGACAGACACTGGATCCCCTTTGAATGACACCAGAAAATTAGCCAATTGTTGAAATCGAGAATTTTTTCTTTATACCATGGTCTCATTCTTGGTGAAGGCAGGATGCTACTCAGGGTCAGGGTCATACTGGCCTGGGCTACGTGATCAGAGAACTCTTCCATGTCTCTCTTCATGTAGTCCAGGGAGGTATGGCTCAGGTCATTCACACCAACATGGACAATGACAGAGTCATATTTGTACTCATTCCGGAGTGACCTGAGTGCTTGTGTTATGTAGCGGATCATGGCACCTGACAGGCAGCTAACAGTAACCTTCTCCTTATTCAGCCTAGTGAGTGGGACGTCAGTGTGCCTGACTGTAGAGTCACCTATTACTAGTATGTTGGGTATGTTATTTTGCCTTAAGGGCTGTGATCGCATGGCACACTGGTTTTGTGAAGTATGTGTTTCATGGTTTGTGTTGGGGGGTGGAGGTTGCTTGGATGTTTGCTTTAGAAGTCTCTGTTGGTTTTGCAGATTTTTATTTAGAGCCTCCGAGTATGTTTTCATGTATTTATTTGTATTTTTTGCAGGTGCTAGTTTAATGGGTCTATGTAAGACTGGTGGTGTGATGCAAGTATTTCCCTTATCCTCTTGACTGTCTGATCCAGTCTTGGGTTGAAAGAGCTTAGCCTTTAGTTTGGCTGTATAACTGCATCTCTTGCATGTATTAGTGTTTGGTGGTAGGAGGAGGGGGGGTGTCTGTGTACATGAGGCAGCTGTAACATTGCCTCAAAATGCTCAGATTCACCAGTTGGATTGAACAGTACACCTGAAACCGCCCTTTGGACATGCCTGGATAGGTACAGTGAACTCTTTTACTGGATGTCTGGTGAGGTCGAATAGAGAGCCTTGTCCTTCTGTACAGTACAAGAGGGTCTAGTGCTAGGGTTTATAAGTGCTTCCTATAAGTTTTGAGCAAGTGCCAGGCTGAGAAATGAATGGCTTGAGTGCTTAAGTTGAAAGTTTGTCTAGTTCCAAGGGAAAAATTGAAGTGGAGACTTTGTGGAGCCGGGAATAGTTTTACCCTAGCTAACTGGCACTGTCAGGCATGCAAAACCTGGCAAATATGGTATTTATAGCAGGGAAATGAAAGAGATAGATATTACCCCAAAATGGCCAATAAACTACTAATTTCTAGGCTGAAACTAATCCTCCAGGGACAGATAGGCTACTCAAAGCTCCCCTCTCTCACAGGTGAACAGAGAAACTTCCTTCTATCCAACTAAGGTATGGGCAAACACAGAGATTTGTAACACAACCCTGAATTCAGCACCACCTACTTTGAAGTTCAACAGTTTTAAAAAGATCCTGTGTTGGGTTTAGTGTAATGTTTCAGGTGTTTATCTCACAGACAAGAGGTATGGGATTTCGTTCTCACTAGGGAAATTGAATAAGCTTAAAATGTTTCACAAGGATAGCTAGACTAGTACTTACTTATGAACTTATGTTATTTTGCTGGGAGTTGGCATAACGATTAAGGTATTTACCTAACATTTACAAGGTACACGGTTTGATTTTCACCTTTAAAAGGAAAATTAGCTAGGCTTAAAATAATCCACATTTGCAGCTAGCATAGTACTTAACTATGAACACAAGCTCATTACCACAGAGCTCAGCAAATCTTGATGTCCTCACCTGTGATTGAAAAGTGTTTTCACTTTATCCAGTGCCATCCAGGCTAAGATAAGTTCTTGTACTTGATTTATTGCACTTCTTTTCCATTATTTAATCAATCATTACTATTTTGCTGCATTTTCAGAGCATTTTAAGTTATTTTAGTTGAAAAATCATCTCTTCTGTGTGGTTTCCTAAACTGACTGCATTTGTAATCACCTTGCAAAGAGGGGCGATCTAGACAGAGAAAATGTTGCTTTGTTGTTGTGTTGCACTTGAGGATTCTTTTGATATGTTTTTACATTCCTGGGACTAGGATCATTCCTTTCATGCTAGAAGGTATTTGTCTGTCCTTTCTGAGTCGAGAAGCACTTAGGAAGGGCTTAAAGTGTTGTTGCTTATTGGCCAGAAGGCTCAGGAGTTTGAGTTCAGTCTATTTTATGTCGGGTATAAATTCAGTGTGTTTGCATGGAGGTGCTCACTGCACAATGGTGGTTAGCAGTGCCCTATGCTGACACAAGTGTCTAGCTAGTAAAGTTTACCTCTAAACCTACTCTTAGAACTGAAATCTGTAACTTAGTGGGGCTTTAACACAGTCATTGTACTCACCTAAGCTTAGATCTGCTACCCTGAGAATTAAGCAGCACTACTACTATATAACTCCTGTCCGAAACCCTACAGACCATCTTAGGAAACCTTGTATAACTTTGTCCTAAACCAGTAATAGCCCAATCCAGCACAGTTCTGGGCAACATGGAGATGCAATTTCCATATGTATCCATAGCCAGCTTGGTAGATATATAAATCACACTATAAACCGTCTTATGCAGAGGCAGTAAAAACAATCTTTCCATGTCTCAAAGACTTCATAATCCTAGTGCCAGCAATGGCTATCCTCAGCAATCTCTAAAGCTTACACCAAAAGCAACAATAAACACCACATATACAACTACACACAGTGGAGCCCCAAGAATGAACCCCATGAGGCAAGCAGTCTAGCAAGGACTCTTGCCATAGGTGACTCCATTGTATGACACAAAGATGACCTGCTCACCAAATCAAACATGAAGAATATCACGGTTAGCTGCTTATCTGGAGCAAGGATCCATCAAGTAACCCATGCACTCACAATACTACACAATAGGTACCAGTAGGAATCTATCATAGTCCATGTCGGTGTAAGTGACCTGAGATGTACCTCACTGGACTGTATGAATACAGGCATTATTGATTTCTCTGACTATGTGTCTCAAAAAGATATGTGACTTATACTGAGCAGCATTATACTTTCACCAAGGATAATACCACAGTAAGAACAAAAGATGATTAACTTGAACATTTCGCTTTGTTTCTCATGCCATTGCAGGGAGATCCAGTATTGGTCAGCATAGGACAACATGGTTAACAAACCATGTTGCTTTGCCAAGGATGGTCTGCACCTGTCCTGCCTAGGTTTCTGAATATTGGTTAAAACTTTATCCACTTCCTTGGAGCCCTTTTTAGGCAACACCAAAATAATAAAACTACTGACATAACAAATAATATACAATGAAATCTAGAAATATTACTGCTCAATGCTAGAAGCCTAAACAAGAAACTCCACATCCTACAAGCTCTCCTCACTGTGGAGAATATAGACATTTGTGTTGTTACTGAGACATTGTTTAAAAACACAGAAAGTGCTCTGGCAGTGGAAAGCTTTATGCCTTTTACACATTTAGACCATCATCTGCACAGACAGGGACAAAAGGTGGAGGTCTCTTGGATCTATATAAACAACAAGTATACCTCTAAGTTGGCAAAACAGGATAATGCCCTGGATTTCATCCACCTAGACCTACTGGAGACATTCACTATCCAACCAAATACCCTATTTATGGGATACTTTAACTACCTTTCTATAGACCTGGAAACATACACTGCTTCAAACTCATAAGCACAATGATTCCTGAACTTTATTAACACAAATACCCTTGACCAGATAGTGAGCAGTCTATCCAGATACTCAAACATACTTTAACCTGTACTCGCCAATATGGTGAGCACTGCACCCCCCCCCCCCCCATCACATCTCTCTGGGTGATGATGGACCACAGAGCTGTCTCCTTTGAACTAAAAAACAACTTGGAAAACCCAGCAAAAATGGTTAACAGTTAGGAACAATTCTAAAGCAAACTACATTATTAAGTGACAATTTGTGAAAGCTCAATGCCCCTCCAAACACAGAGTTCACAGCAGCCTGTGCAGAAATGTTCACAGAAACACTGTACAACCATGTAAATGGCTGCATACAGTCTAAAAGCAAGTCCAAAACAAGATCTAAACAGAAACCACACTGGTGTCATCCTAACCTTAATAGGATATATAAGAAAAGAAAAAATCATGGCAAAAATTAGGAAAAGCAACTCTCATAATGATATAATTAATTAAACTAAACAGGGTTAATTAAACTAAACAGGAAACTGAGAGGTCTAGTCAATTTCAAGAAGGTGAATTATGAGGTCAAGATAGCCTCACAGGCTAATGATAACCACAAGGCCTTCTACAGCTATGTCTAAAACCTTAAAGGCAGCATGCAGCAGTGTGCTGAAGGGTTGGTAAATGGTACCACTTCATAGAGCAAAGTTACATAGCAAATCTGTTAGCTGGCAAATTCACAGACCTCAACCCTCACTGCCTCCCTACCACTCCCACGATATACCTACTAGCATAACCCTCCCCAAACTATTAAAAGGGAGCAGGTCATGGTGGTGTTTGCTAAGGCCAAAAACACAGCTTCAGTGGACTCCGACAATATCCTGGTTTGCCTCCTAAATAACTTGAAAAATGAATTAGCAGTATCACTTAAATCACTTTTCAACTACAGCCTCAAAAGAGGCTTTGCATCATGTGACTGTAGGACAGCAACAGTTATCCCTTCACGGGGTGGACCATCATCTGACCCCAGAAACTACAGACCTATTATTCTGACTAGTCTAATATGCAAAGCCATGGAATACATTATCATGGAAATGGTCAATAAAAACATAGACAACCTACAGACACTGGACTCAGCCAAGTTTGGCTTTGTCAAGGGAAGGTCATGCCTACTCAACTTGGTAGCCTTTGAGGGGGTTACCAAGGCAGTGGATAAGGAGAACATGGTGCAAAGCACCTATCTAGACCTGACTAGGGCATTCAGTACAATACCCCACTCAGGTATTGATGACAAACTCATTGAACAGAGCATAAACCCCTATATAACTCATTGGATTTCCAGTTTGGCTCTCAGATAGGATTCAGGAATTCAGGATTGGTGAGGCCACCTCCACTAAGAGACCAGTCATGAGAGGGGTACGCCCAGACTCTGCTGGGCCAGCTCCTGTTTGGCATCTACTTCTCAGAGGTAAAGGCTAATGTTAAAGGCATTTGGGTGACCAAGTTCACAGATGACTGCAAAATAGGAGCTACCATAGACTATGCATGTGACACTGACATCTTACAAGAGGGTCTAACACAGACAAATAACTGATGCCAAAGCCACAGATTACAGCAAAATGCCAGACAGTGCATTTTAGTGTTTTTTGGGAAAACAGCCACCCAGATTAACTGTTCCATCGATGACCCATCCCTAAGAGTTGACAGTAATTTGAATTTTAAACCACATGTGGCCACGGTAGTAAGAAAATCATTTTATGTCACCCAACTTATAAGTAACGTCATGGCTTCCAGGTCCAATGAGGTCATAGTGCAACTTTACTCAGGGCTTATTAAACCCATCATTGAGTACAATGCCCCCTTTGCTATGTACATGACCAAGCATATGCAACAGCTGGAATGCCCACAAAGGATCATCACTAACAGAATCCAGGCTATATTGTCCTATACAGATTGCCTTAAAGCCCTCTCTCTGTACTCACTCTCTTACAGGTTACTGAGAAGTAATCTATGCTCCAGTACTGATGGATCTTTTAAACATCCACAAAATGAACAGCATCAGAACTACTACAGCCAAGGATTTAAACATTAACTGCAACACCAACAGAAGGCAAAACAGATATGTGTCTCAGAGGACCCCCATGCTCTGGAATGGACTCCCCATCCATGTGAAGCAGAATCCATCCCCAACCCTATTTAAACGTAACCTTGACCATTGGATGAGAAATCTGAAATTCACTCCCAATCTGGCCTCAATCTTTGTTAGACAGAGGAAAACAGTGAATATACCCTAAGTAACATCTCCCCACACAAACAAAACATCTTGCAGCTTCCTAGTTAACACAACCCTCCAAATAAACATCCATGTTACAAAGGGTCACAACTGGGATGGGTTGCACTGCTAGGCATATAAAGGCCCTGGTGGTCATTACCCTAGTACATACCTATGAACTTGTGAAATTAGTATATAAAAGTAGCAGTGGTGGGGATACAGCCCCAGTGTTGGAGGCTGCAGGGAGGGTCAAAAATGCTTTACAGGAGTAAAATGCTTTAAAGGTGTAACAGTGAGTTTCAGAATGTGCTTTTTTTTCTCTGAACATTACTAACACATGCATTCATTTGAGCATGTGTATATATTTTTTTAGGGATAAACACTCTGTACCTCTTTCCTTAAATATGTCAATCTCACAATTTTCCAGCCGTAGAGGAAAGAGAAATACTCTGCAATGGCTACACCTTTATCTATATGTGCTGCAGTCTCACAGCCACTTCATTTAAAAAGAAATACAGTCAGGAAATTGCAACTCTGGGAACAGGACTAGGGAGTGAATTGTTGAGCAATAACCTGCCCTGTTGCCCACATGTAGAATAATCAGTTTCTTTCTATCTATCTATCTATCTATCTATCTATCTATCTATCTATCTATCTATCTATCTATGCCTAATACTACTGCAAATGTGATGCAGTAAAATTGTAAGAATGCATCTTGAAAAGCAATGCCTGTGCAAGTGACTGCTGTTAACTACCTTGTTAGAATAGCACAGATTTTACCTTCTCGGATCATGGATTTATGTATCTGACATTACCCTTTACACGTGATTAATAGTGCGGTATGTTTTAGAGGTGATGGTATGTGTTGTGCTTTTTTTCAGAATTATATTCCAAGTTTTATTTATGTTTCATTTCTACATTTCATATATTTCAGCATCAGTATTTCTGTGGTACACAGAAGCATATCTAGAGATGCACTGTTAACCTTCTTTGTCCCTAAATTTCAAAGAGGACTTTTTCCTAGATTTCTTGCCACAATAAATAAGCCCATATGGCCAATCCCAGAATACCACAGTAAAGAAAGAGACCGTATAATATTGAGATGTCATCTACATAATGCTTATGTCATTTGGTTAGACCTCTGTATTGATCTAACTGCTGTCTAGTGCCTTTCTTTTCATTTGTGCTGCTGCCTTGTGTTCTCCTAATGCGGAGAAACATACTCACTTCCTCATCACCTTATTGTATCCTCTCCTTGCTTAGTTAGAATCTATTCCATTGTTTCATGTGTAGCCATCTTTCCTGTTTTTACACAAAGAATGTTTTATGTACTTTCCTTTTGACTGATTGAATTAGTTCCAAACTCAAGAAAAGCTATTCAAGACTTCTGTGACATTACTTTCTGCTTGATCATTTATTGTTGTAGTGGAGAGGAACTCTTCCTGTTCATCCTTCGTCATTCACATGCCATCAATGGCCTGCCTTTTACTGCCGCTGATACTTAATGTTGGGACCTCTTGAGATGAAAACATGAATGGCAGATAATGTCACTGCAGTCCTCTTATAAATGCTTTACCCGGCAGCTTACATGAAAATGCAGTGCTTGATATCTTGATAGCTCTCTGTTAAAGAGAAACCTGCACATTTTCTTAGATTTAATGCATCTAAGTGGCTCCAGATCCACGCTAAGTGAGTCATCCTGCCCTGCCACAAGATGCACTCACCACCTGATTTCCCAAGTTTTATGTCAGAACCAAGATCCTGTTAACACTCCACATATTTGCCATTGTCTTTAAATACTGTTTGTTGTCAGACTTGCATGTCTTTCCCTATAATTCTCACATTTTAGTTGTCTTTGTTTAATTATTGTAATTATCATAATAACATGTCACAGTTAGTGAGTACCCTTCTTGGCTTTGGGTGAAAACACTAGGTCCTTGCTTAGTTTGCAACAATGGACTAAAATAAGTATATGCATAAACAAATGAATGAATGAATGAATAAATGAATGGACCTTTTAAGTTGGCAATCAATTCACAATGTGTGTGATCACTGCAGTCCTAGTCTTGCTTTCTAATGCGTTCCCTTAACATCAATGCAGCCCAGCTCCTAGTTAGTTATGTTCTCTCTATCCCTTTGGTTGTGTTTCTGATTTTTAACTGTTTCAGGTAGATGCTTCCTATCTTTGTTTCCATTTGGGCACTTGGATCTACATTGCTAATTTTGTGTTTGTTAAAGTGAGGATGCTCACTCTTATTTTTCTGGGTTTATTACTCAATGCATCCTCCACGTTTGGAATAGACTCCCTCTGCATATCAAGCAGAGTACCCTCTGAAAACTTTTAAAGCAAGCCTCAGAGACTGGGTGGGTAACTATAAATGCATGCCTGGAATTAAAGTTAAAGATCTCTTATCAAGGGGGAACGAATCTATCCTTATTAGTTTGTAAGGTTGATATGATTTAGCTTCACAGTGATTCTCCAGCCCTAAGGTTACTTTAAAATAATCAGCTTATTATTCTGATGTACTTTGGATCTTTGGCAATGAATGCATCTTATGGTGGCATCTCAGACAAATAGCAAGCAATGTATTTCATATAAGTATTACTCTTTCTCTAAGCTGAAAAATATCTTAGAGTTAGAATAATAAAGTAAGGAGCGGTATCCCTGCAAAAATATTTATTTGAATTTACAAGAAGTTTGTGTTTGCACAGTATCAGTGGATCAATGGTTTATGAATTATTTTCTAGAGATGGAAGATTCATAGTGAAATTTCCACCTTCCTTGATCCTAGAATGTTTGTTGTAGTTCTAGATCAAAATATGCCAGTTTTTTTTCTTTAGAAATTCATCAAACCAGACTTGTTTCTTTAAGTAAAAATTCCATAGTTTTGACCACCATCTACAATTCATTATGTTCGCTGCATTTGCTCTTGGACTCATCATGTGCAGTCGAAGAATTTGCCTCAGTCTGTCTATGTAGTAAGAGCTGTTTCCTCCTTCTTTTATGGGAATGTAGATTTTTCTATGTTGGCATGTTATCATAAAATCTATATTCAGAGACAAGAGTACAGGAACCAGATCTGGGCTTCACTGGAGATGATATGGTCCTCATAATTTGTGGGAACCTGACAGGCATGCTTCTGTTTCCCTCCTGTCTGCTTTTCACAGTGAACAGTGTTATGATATGCAGGGCTCTGTGTTAGAACAACCAGTGAAAATGTCGTAACATCAATCCCATATACTCAAAATGGGACAACATGGAAGTGCTACAAACTGGAATGAGACAGTGAATCTTCTAGAGAATGAATCTACAAGATCACTGTACACCTAAGATTGGTATTTTGCCCATTCTCAGCTGTAGTGTGATCTTGGAGTTGGTATAAATAAGTAGTAAGAGGTGTGGGAGTGCAAAACAAGTGTTGGTGATGCTTTTATGTTCATGTTTGTGACACTTTGATGTTGTGCCATTTCGAGTATGTGGGATTGATGTTATGAATGTTGACATTTTTGCTAGTCGACGTTCTAACATACATCCACAGTATGCAGAGTATACTGCTCTGACTGCCTTGTCCTATTGCTGCTACACACCTGATCAGATAACTTGCCATGAGTACTCCCAAATTTTCGTGACCACCTTGTAAGAATGTATCCCACCTCATAACGCTATTTGGTAATTAATACACTTCATCATCCCCAGTCACTGGTGGTATTAAAGATTTGATCTCACCAGAGAACCAACTGACAGCCAGATGATAATGGAAAGAAAGAAAGAACAGGGCATTATAATGTATTAATGAGTTCTGCCATGCCCCCACTTCTCAGTGTCAATGCTACTGTCCTACAAATATAATACCATTTTATAGAAAGAGCATGTCCTAGGTCTGCCAACGCAAAATCTTCTGATTTTGAATCTTATCAGCTGGCTCACTGATTCCTAATTTTTGATTTAACTCTAGTTTGTGAATTTAAGATATGTGATGTTTGAATGACAGATATACTATTTTAAAATTTGCATACATTTTCCTTCATATTTGCAAGAATTTACCACCATTTTTAAATACAGATATCAATTTTTCACTGGGCTATTAAGCTGAGGCAGTAGTGGTTGCTATGGGCCTATGAATGTTATTATTGACGAGGTTCACATAAAAATTTGCGCAATGCGGAAACTCAGATCTTGTGTGTAGGGGTCACTCAATGAAAAAAATAAATTACATTTTGGTTTGTCCACCTTGTCTATCCTATATCCAGGCCAGAGTTTTCCCTCAGTCGCTGCCTTCCTTGTAAGGACCTACTGTGGTATCAGGCTTGTGAAGGTACTGATGTAGGTCAAACAAAAATCCCAATGCCATATGCTCTCTGTCTGTCTGTCTCTCTCTCTCAATCTGATTATCATGTGAATACTACAGCTCCCACAGTTTCAGACCAGAGAAACTAATCTCTACAGTGGTTCTGCATTACATTATTTTGCTTTTATTTTGACAATTTTCCTTCAATTTCTAAATGTTTTGAAGGAAACTAGAAGACATTCCACAAAGAATTCTTACCTACAGAAAGAAAAGAAGAGTTTTTCCCCCGGATTCTTGAAAGCTTGCACGGCGTGTAAGATCAGTGCAGGAGCTCAAGCAGGCAATATGTCTGCCGTGCAATCCAGGAACAGCATGCAGGGGCATGCATGAGTGCTCCTGCCCTAATCTTGCACGGACGAAGCCCAGGTATACAAATCACCCCATTTGCAGGCGAAATCTATGCACATGAGGTGATTTTGCAATCCAGGAAGCTTGCAACAGTCCGTGCAGGACTAGTGCTATCTGCAGAAATGTACTCAGTTAGTAACCGAGTACATTTCTGCAAAATCCAAAACGGAGCTGTGACAGCTCCAAATAAAGGCTGCATATCAACTTGTGGAGGAGGCTGAGGTTGGTGAGGATGTGAATGCTGTCAACCAACCCACAGTGAGGAAACGGAGAAGAGTGTACAGACCCAGGGTAACCTATAAGGGGCTACATGAGCTGGAGATAGTGGAGCGCTATAGGGCAGACATGGAACTCCTACAGCAAATTGTTGAGCTGTACCAGCCACGCCTGACACACAGAACTAACAGAGAGGAACCCATCCCATTGGATACCAAGGTATGTGTAGGCCTATGAATACTAGCCACAGGTATCTTCCAAAGGCATCTGCATCCAGGGTAATCCACCAGTTCCTGGATGCCATGTCAGCACATGTCGGTGAGCAAGTATATTTCCCCAACACCCGTGAGGCATTGGCCAGCAATATGCAACTGTTCCACCAAATAGCAGAATACCCTGAGGTTGTGGGTGGTATAGACTGCATGCACATACGCATCAAAGCACCACCCGGTGAGCGGGGTAGGGTCTACATCAACCGCAAGGGCTTCCCCTCCATCAACTGCCAGCTCATGTGCAATGCCCAGGGCATAATAATGAATGTGTGTGCTGGCTGCCCTGGAAGCTATCACTATTCCCACATCTGGCATCTGACGCAGCTGTACCAGAGATTTGCCAATGGGACATCCCTGACAGGTCACCTAGTGGGGGATGCTGGATACGCACTGGAGCCATGGCTGATGACACCCATCAGAAATGCACACACACCTGAACAAGAACTCCATAATGAGGCACACGCACAGACCAGAATTATAGCTGAGCATGTGTTTGGGATGCTCAAGTCATGGTTCCGGTGCCTGGACACATCCGGTGGAGCCTTGCAGAACTCACCAGTTACATGTACCCAAATTGTCCTTGTATGTGCCATGCTACACAATATGATCCTGCGAAAACAGCTGCAGCAGGAACAGCACGGGGCAGGGCCACACAGCCCCCCACCATTGACAAGGCCTGCACAGGCACAGAGTGACTCAGAGAAGGAACAGCCTGAGCCTGCCCAAGTAGGCAGAAGGAGGCATGCCCAGTATGCCCTGGCCTTGGCAAACAGGCAACGTATAGCACATACACTGACACAAGAGGGACCCAGGGAATAACACCTCTCTCTGACTCTCACATACAGTAAAAGGGATGCCAAACATTACACCACCTGTGCTTAATCATGTGTAGGGAGTGTACTGTGTGCATCTGACATAGGCAGCCCTGCAGCACCACCCTCAATACTGGAACACCCACAAGGTAAGTGACTCAAACATGCCAGTCAGGGGGATTCACATACCCAACAACAGTCACAGCCAACAGGACAGGTGTAGACAAACACAAACAAAGGCTGTGCTATGGCCTCTGAATTAGGCCTATGGGTAACCTTACCCCCAGGCCTACATAGACAAAGTACAGCAGGTCAGGCAGTGGGATGTCAGTTCTGAAGGGTAGGAAGTCAGAAGCTAATATGTAGGTAATTAAAAGCTAAGATCT
Source organism: Protopterus annectens (assembly GCF_019279795.1). Taxonomy (NCBI): domain Eukaryota; kingdom Metazoa; phylum Chordata; order Ceratodontiformes; family Protopteridae; genus Protopterus; species Protopterus annectens. The sequence continues at coordinate 385,251,294 of NC_056746.1, forward strand.
GTAGTACAATGGTATGCCTCTAGTCAGCACAATAGGTAAGACTACAGACTGAAATGGAGTACCCAACATACCAGTACAGTCCTAGCAAATGTGTACAAGTGTCAGGTGTGCCCCCCCATCCTACATATAAATGTAATCACAGTCAGGTGTGCCCCCCAATCCAGTGTATAAACATAGAAATAGTCAGGTGTGCCCTCCCCATCCTACGTAGAATTGTAGTAACAGTCAGGTGTGCCCCCCCCCAATCCTGTGTAGAAATAGTCAGGTGTGCCCCCCCCCCATCCTATGCAGAAATGTAGTAACAGTCAATGCCAAATGATCGACGGATACCTTGCAGAGACAGCATGCTACCTGTAGGTGTACAACACAAAGGTCAGCACTGCAGTACAAATGACCTGGACTCGATCCACACATTCAATACAGAAGGCCATACTGGGCATGCCCAGACACTTAGAGAAATGAAAGCAATGTCAGTCAACAACATACTGAAAGGTCATACTGGGCATGCTCACACACTTAAACACATGAAGGCCATGTCTATAAACACCAGTGGACCAGACATATCTGGCAGCCGCAGATGTTAGTGCAGACACTCCTCAGTATGCACCACTCATGCTTTGCACACAGTGGATTGGAATACAAGCATATATGTAAGGACAACACATTATAATAAGCCAAAGGTAGACATACATAGATGAGTGGAAGAGGGTGACTTTGACAAGAAACCATCTAGGCCTGTCCCACCCAGCACACAGCTAAAGGGCCACAACCACGAGGGTCAGATATTACTCATTGCAGATACTAGCCACTGGTATCTGACAGCATTACAAAGTATGTGGTGCACATACAGTCAACAGACAACAGTCAGGAAATCCTTCTATGTGGCACACCTCATCACTAAGGGCTTTTCATCCAGAAAAAAGGAGGTCATTGTCCCACTGTACTCATCCCTCATTAGACCCATTATAGAAAACAATGCCCCATTTGGTATGTACCTCTCAAGACATCTGCAACAACTGGAAAGGCCACAGAAATACCTCACTAAAAGAATCACAGGCCTAAAGCAGATGCCCTACGCTGACCTCCTTAAAAAACTCCAGCTATACTCTGCCGCATATCGTCTACTCAGAGGCGATCTTTGCTTAACATACAAGGCCATGTCAAACCCAGAGCTGTTGGACATGCTACACTTAAAGAAATCCCAATCCTTCAGAGCCACACGCTCCAGGGATCTAAACCTTGTCATCACAATAAACAAAACATGCTGGAGGGATAGGTTCCTGACCCAGAGACTCCCCAGACTATGGAATAGATTGCCCATACATGTCAAGCAGAGTGCCTCTTTGGTCCTCTTCAAAAGGAACCTTGACGATTGGATGGGAGAAAGGAAATTCACCTCAGGGATCACATCAGTCGCTCTGCTAGACAGGGGTCCAGGGAAGTAAACAGTGTGGGAAGAAATAGCCAGGGAATTGTTATGGCTAGGCTTGTATAGGCCCTAGGGCTGATAGCCTAGTACCAACCTATGAACCTATGCCAGCTGTGCAACATGACTGTTCAAGGAAGTAGTCATCTAGTAGTTGTATATACGTACCTGTGAAATATGACCCAGGTTGTGCCCGCAGTTGGCGTGTCAACCCATAAATGAATGGGTTATGGCCCATGCACACACACTGCCTTCCCCATAGCCCCACTATGACAAGCATGCTGAGATCATCCACTGTGAAATACACCTTTGGGAGAGTTTTAGCCCAGTAATCTCTGTGGTGCATCCCATAACTGCGTACTGCTGTAGTGTGATAAACTAGTTAGGTAGGAGCTTTAACCCCAGCCTTGGCAACTGTGTGTGTGTGTCTGTCTGTCTCTGTCTGTGTACAGAGCAATGCTTTTTAGGATGGTCACATTCCCTACAATTGGAATGCTCTACTTTGGTAAGGCTGCTGATGTCATCCACCTAGAAATAAATCTCTGGGAAGGTTGTATCCCAGTTGTCTCTGTTGCGCGTGCTATAACTGTGTACTGCTGTAGTGTGATAAAATAGTTAGGTAGGAGTTCTAACCCCAGCCTTGGCAACTGTGTGTGTGTGTGTGTGTGTGTGTGTGTGTGTGTGTGTGTGTGTGTGTGTGTGTATGTGTTTGTGTGTGTGTCTGTCTGACTCTGTCTGTGTAGAGAGCAATGTTTTTTACGGTAGTCACACTCCGTACAATTGAAATGTTCTACTTTGGTAAGGCCGATGATGTCATCCACCTAGAAATTCTTCTCTGGGAAGGTTGTATCCTAGTAATCTCTGTAGTGCGCACCCTAACTGTGTATTGCTGTAGTGTGATAAAATAGTTAGGTAGGAGTTCTAACCTCAGCCTTGGCAACTGTATGTGTCAGTCTGTCACTATGTAAAAAGCATTGCTTTTTAGGGTAGTCACACCCCCTACAATTTAAATGCTCTACTTTGGTAAGGCGGCTGATGTCATCCACCTAGAAATACACCTCTTGGGAGGTTTTAGCTTAGTGATCTCCATAGCGCATCCTATAACTGTATACTGCTGTAGTATGATAAATTAGGTAGGAAGGTGTTCAAATCCCAGCCTTGGCAAGTGTGTTTGTGTGTCTGTCTGTCTGTGTAGAGAGCAATGCTTTTTAGGGTAGTCACATTACCGTATGCTCTACTTTAGCAAGGCTGCTGATGTTATCCACCTAGAAATACACCTCTGGGAAGGATGTAGCCCAATTATCTCCACAGCGTGTGCCATAACTGCATATTGCTGCAGTGTAATATAGAGTTCTGTTAGGGGTTCTATACCCACACATGTTATTGTGGCTGTTTTGTGTGTGTTTCAATCTCTGTGTAGGGAGCAATTCATTTTAGGCTAGTCACACTCAGTACATGTCAAATGGCCTACTTTGGCAATCCTGCTGATGTCATCCAATGTGAGATACACCTTTGGGGAAGGAGTACTCCAGTAATCTCCATGGTGCATACTATAACTGAGTAGTGCTGTAGTGTAATAAACTAGTTAAGTAGGGGTTTTATTCCCAGACATGACAGGTGTGTGTGTGTGTGTGTGTGTGTGTGTGTGTGTGTGTGTGTGTGTGTGTGTGTGTGTGTATTTGTAACTTGTATCCTGTGTGGTGGTGGGTGTGAGTGTGACACCTGGGCCCAATGTAGAGCGGGTTTTGCACATTTCTTATATGGTGGCCCTAGTATATATCACAATGTCCACTGTACAGGGATAACAAATGTGAAACAGCTGAGATGCTGGGGTGCAAACCCATACCCATACATGTGACATCAAGGCCAGGCAATCACAGTTAGCAACCCCAGTATTACCCAGAGCACACTCTCAAACCATGTCTCATACACACACACACACACACACACACACACACACACACACACACACACACACACACACACACACACATGCTGAGGCAACAGCCAATATGTGTGTAGTACACTGCATATTGGCGACCAATAACAACTATGGAGTGATTGCAGTGGCCTACAGAGGGCATAGCACCCTGTCCATATGTCCAATAGGCACATACATGCAGACAATGCACCTTACCCATGTTCCCCACTGGACATCTACAACACCTGTGGTGCCATCACATGTGACCCACAAAGAACATACTATGCCTGAAAACATACCCTGTATGGACATATGCCACTGACATCAGGGAATGCCATTAGCACACTATCAATGTAGGTACAGGGTTAACCTGCTGTCCATTACCAGTTCCTGCCACAGGTGGCCAAGACTGGCACATCTGATGATAATTTGTGTACACAACATGGTCTGGACACCCCAGGTACAGTTCCACATGTCACTGTACCTGCATGTGGGAGGTGTGCACATCCCAGACACCGTCCATGTTATGGACTAAGGAGAACCATACATGGCAAGTGATGCACAGCATTGGCCACATGCAATAGTCACCCAGGTGACTGGATGGTGGATACAATACCCACCTGTGTGGGCAAATGTAGAAACCACAGCCCTGAGCCATAATACAGACCATTGTCATGTGGCCTGATGCCAAGGTATACCCATCACCTAACCTTGTATAGCCATCTGGCACAGTCGACCACCACATACCCGTGCAGAAATCTACCCATGCATGTCAGTACTGGCACCCTGTGTGTTTGTGTGTGTGGTGTATGATGTGTATGATCACATCCACACTCACTACAACCCCCAGTGGCATACTGAAGCATGCTGTCTGATGTCAGACACCTCCCCATACCCTATGCCCATATAACCTCCGTATGATCCATGTGGTGCATGTGATACCTGCACAGTAATGTATTGTGGCAATCTCACTAGTGATGAGCTGTATCCCTAGCCCTGCCAAGTGTGTCAATGTGTGTGCATCCCTGTGAGAGTGTGGCTGTGTTGATGCTGGCACCTGTTCATGTGGACAGGCATGTGTAATTCACCTACTGTATTGCTACCATATCCCTGTTGCAGATGTCACTCACCATCACATATATATGGCACATCACATAACTGCTTAGGACTGTGATAGCACTACATAGTTGTCATGGGTTTGATACCCTGTGCTGGTAGGTGTGTGACACAAACATGCTTAAGTTTTACTCTCCCACCCCTCCCTGGCTTGTCATTGCCTCTGCCTGCCTCTCTCACTCCCTCACTGGTGGATGTGGAGACCTACACCTGCTTTGCTTAGGCAGCAGCATGTGCATTTTAAGTGATGCTCATGATCAGCTGATGGTCTCTGCATGAATTGCAGCCCTGCCCTAGCTGATTGCATGTGGAACAGAAACACACTCCAATATCTAGGAACACCATGTTGATGTTGGGCCATTCCATTCACTGTGAGCAGGAACTTGATCTGTTGTTTGGCAAACAGCTTCTCAGATGGATTGGGGATTTACCTCTAACAACATACACTGTGGAAACAGGCCAACACACAGGAGGGGGTGCACGTGACCTGGCTACAGAGTGTAAGTGCTGCTATACTGCATTCGGAGTAATATTGGTTTAACAGGGTGTGTGCAGATATGGCTGTCCTACATGTATTAATACCTGTCATGTCAGTTTTATTTTATGAGGACTCCCCATCTGTAGGGTCATCTGCAGACTGGGCAGTGTGTGGTGCCTTTGGTTTCATGTGTTACCCACAGAGCATGTTTATGTGAACTGCAGAAGGTAGTGTGAGGATTGCAGTCTGTAGATGTTGAAAGCCGGGACAGTTACTGACTTCATATCCCTCATAGGACATATGCTGCGACAAACCCTGTTACAACAGTAAATGTAAGATGTTATCACAGCAACATGTCAATATTGGCCCTGTGCATGTGCTTCCAGCCACAACTCTGTGAACTTTTGTACATATATCATGCATTAAGAGGTGCATATGTGCTGTACACCATAATTAGTGTCATCATATCTGGTAACAAGCCAGTGAGATATCAGACTGCTACACATGTTATGTACAGTAGGGGTTATATTTGATGACATAACCTGGACATTCTGTGGTTGTTTGTACAGTACTGAGGTCTGTGTACTTATGGTGAATGTCAAAAGTGTATGTATTGTCAATATGTACCATGGCCTGTGTACAGACTGTGGTAGATGTCATTGTTCTAGGTCCCATCTTATCTGATGTTACATGCTGCTCCACTGTATGTTACCGTATTGGCTTACATGTTTGTAGGGCCATACACACACACATGTCCCATACCACAGACAGGCATCAGGCCACAATGTGTAGTAGCCCGGTATATGTAGGGTTAGTGTGTGAGTGGCACATATGAGGATGGTGTTGAACAGATAGTCCATATACTGTAATATTATGCTAGCTCACCATATGTGGCTGTGGCTATGTTCACATTGGTTGTGGTTATGCACTTCCACACAGGTGTATCTTACCCTGTGCTGTGACAAGCCTGTAGAGCCTGCTATATATGCAGGTACATGTGCATTCCCCCATAGGCGATGTAGGCCAGTGTTGAGCCAGTCTGTCTGTAGCCTGCCAAGTGCTTTGTTACATGCCTAGCAGCTTAGTGTACTTACCCAGTGAGATGTCATGTGCAGATACTTGCCAGATATACTGCTGACGGGCCTCCCTTAACAATTATGTATGTCAGAGGTAATGGTGGGATGCTGTACAGATGTATGTCAATATCTAGTGAGTAGTATGTGACCATGGCACCTCTGGACCAGCAGTTATTATGTGTCAGGATAGACATGGGTGTGTGAATGCATAACCTATGGGTGCAAATGTATACCAGTCGTTATGTGTTATACCCATCCACATGGCTGTAAACATCCATATTGTCAGGCTTGGTCCACATGTTCTGCACTAAGGGGTTCTGTGTATACCTCTGGACTGTACAGAGTGTGTCTGAATGCCCACATCTATTAGCCAATATCTCTGATGTAGTCCACAGGAGCATTACGTGCTTGCAGTGGTACTGTACTATGATGTCCTTAGGGTGTCTGTCAGTAGCCAATGGCGCACATGTGAAAAGCAGATGTGACCTCCCACACACACCATGTCTGTGAAGACAATCCCTATTATAGTAGCAATAGTCTGCTAATACACCTGCTATACATACCGACATCCCCTTGCACTACGGAGTTGGGACCATAGGGGTTGAGGTAGGGATGCACCCCATGTTCAGGACATATGGTCAATATATATGTACATATGATTATCCAGATATCTATATAGATAATTACACATGTACATATCGGCATACATGGATGGGTGTGTATATGTACATAGATATGCATATACACACCCAGATATATACATATACAGAGCATTATATGTCTACCCATATACAGATAGTGATACAAATGCACATATATGTATACCATGCTGCCATTCCTGCCAGCAGTCCACTGCTGTTGTATCCACCACACATATAGTGGGGCTGGGGCCATATATGTGTGGACTTCACCTACACAATACATGTGTGCCCATATGCACTCCAATACCAGTGTATGTAACAGTGGTATATGGCCCTGTAGTATTGAGTCTAGAGGGGGGAATGCACCATACATAACCTAGGCTGTTACAAAATGTGGGGGTATCAGGGGTGGGCTTCAGCAAGGTATCTGGATGTACAGTACCATACAGTTCACCTATCTTGACATTACTTACATAAAGTGGGTTACTGCAGGCCTACTGCCTCCTACCATACAGACTGTTTTGTTTGCCAGTGTGCCTGTGATGGTGTCAGCTATGTCATATTATGTACCAGCTACATCCCATTTGGCCAAATGAAGTCTGTAGCACCTGGTGATTGTGTACAGAGTGCAGATAGGGGCTGCTGGATTATACACCTGCATCACTTACTGCTGATTGTGTGGTATCCTGTGGCCCAGTCTATCATTACTATTGTACGATTTGAAGGGCTTGGCCTGGACAGCAACAGTTGTGGACCTTTCCAGACTACTGTATTAGTATAACTGTTTCACAGTTGCATTACTCTGCTTATATGGATGTCAGTGTCTGAACAGCTATATGACATGGCATACACATCTGTAATAGTACTCAAATAAAGGTATTCCATTTCTGCAAACCTGTGTGTGGTGTTTTATCCTATGACCTATCTGTGGGTATATGTTGCAGGCAACATATGTAATTTTTGGTGGCTCATCCAGTGTCCAGTTGTTAGGGTGTTAACTGTAGGCATAGTGGCTGTTCCATATTGTGTGCGCCTACTACATGAGTTTCTTAGTGTACATATCTCTGCGTGTGTATGTTTAGTCACATGTGTATCTATATATATATATATATATATATATATATATATATATATATATATATATATGTATGTATATCTGTATCTGCATATCTGTGTCTGTGTATATGTATCCAGGGGATGTTGCTAGCTTCCACATGTTACATTTCCTATGGGAGCCAAACTGTACTGCATGATATGTTACCAATACCAGCCTGACATCATACAGGTGGGATGTAGTACTGTTAACATCTTGTGCCCATGACATGTGAGGACCTGGTTATGGGATCTGCAACACTTGGCAGTGTATTGCGGGTGGACGTGTTTGGCTGTGGGGTGGTGAGTATACCTATTCGTACAAGACATACATTGTTTGAGGCCTCTCAACCCCATTAATGGTGCATGTGGACATTTATGATTTAGTTACTCTCCCATTGATATCAACACATGTATGTCCATATATACCTATATGGATATATATATATATATATATATATATATATATATATATATATATATATATATATATATATATATATATATATATATATATATATATATATATCTGCTTACATATATATATAACTATGTCCGTATATACCTACATAGATATATATCTGCTTACATATATTTAACTTGCTGTGTATATGTAGACATATAGGTGTAGACATATATATGTGTCAATGTAGGCATTTGCATGTATATATGTTCATACATATGCATATGTATGTATATATTTCTAATATATATATATATATATATATATATTTACATATATAGATATGTTGCATCTGTTTAGATATTAATATATTTACACACACATACATCTAGATGTTGGTATACATTCTCTGTACTGTTGCACGACTGGGCTGGATGATATGTTTCTGAAAACATCAGGTTTTATGTATATCTGGCATATCTTAGTGGTAAATCACTTTGTCTATGGTGTGCAGGGTCCTGGGTTCGAGCCTTGCAGAGGCTGTTTATTTTGTTGCTGGGCAGAACACGGGCCATTGGATACAGAATGATTAAGACACTTTAAAGCAGTTGTAAGCAGGTTTGCACGTGTTTGCACAGAGGTAAGCACTGCTAACTTCTGGTTATAGTTCTTATATCAAGGCAACATTTTAGATAAATTGGGCTTTGAACCCCGTTTTGTTTTTAAAAGGGGCTCTACTATTAAAGATCTTTTGGAAAGAGAAACACAAAATCCCTACCTTAAAGGGTACAAGGGTACCAGGAAGTGTGTTTTTTGTACACAATGTAATTTTATTCTTTGTACAAACATGGTAAGAATTAAAAACATTGTAATTAAACCTAAAGGGAGTTTTTCTTCATAGGTTCATAGGTTCATACTAGGCTATCTGCCCTAGGGCATTTATAAGCCTAGCCAGAGTGTGTTTGGCTTTCGCCACCCATTTTAAATTAATTTTGCTATGCCTTTTTTTGAGGTTAGTATACTGTGCCTCTGTCTAACAGTGACACAGAAGTGATAGCCGGGGTAAACCTACGATCTCCCATCCACTCATCAAGATTCCTCTTGAAGAGAATCAATGTGGGACTCTGCCTAACCTGGACTGGGATTTTATTCCAGAGTGAAGGGAGCCTCTGGGTTATGAATCTGTCCCTCCAGCATGTCCTATTTATTTCAGTGCTGAGGTTCAAGTCTCGCAAGCGCGTAGCTCGATGGGATTTGGATTTTCTGAGGTGCAGCATGTCCATTAATTCCGGTTGGACATGGCTTTATACGGCAGGCACAGATCGCCTCTGAGCAGGTGGTATGCCACTGAGTAGAGCTGGAGTTTCTTTAACCGGGCAGCATATGGCATCTATTTGAGCCCTTTGATCCTCTTGGTGAGGTACTTTTGGGGTCTTTCCAGTTGCTGCAGGTGTCTGGTAAGGTACATCCCAAAAGGGGCATTGTACTCAATTATGGGCCTGATGAGGGATGAGTAAAGAGGTACGATGACCTCCCTGATCTAGATGTGAATCCCTTCATGATTAGGTGGGCTATATAAAATGTTTTTCTAACCACTTTGGCCACGTGGTTGTCAAATGAGAGATTGCTATCAACTTGGGTCCCCAGGTCCCTAATGACTTCTTCTGTACTTAATGGATTACCACCTATGTGGTAATTTGTGGGCACTTTGTTTTGCCAAAGGGATGACTATACACTTTTGGCTTAGCTTGAGGCCATGGCTCTGGCACCAGTTGTCTGTTTCTATGAGGCCCTTTTGGAGGATGCTTGTGTTGGCTGGAGAGTTGATTATGGTGCCCAGTTTGCAGTCATCTGCGAACTTGGTCAGCCACAGTCCTTCCGTGTTGGCCTGTACCGAGAAATATATACCGAACAAGAGAGGTCCCAGGACTGAGCCTTGTGGGACGCCACTTGTAACTGGTTTGGAGTCTGACATGGCTCCAGCAATTCTAACCATGTGGGTTCTGTCCTTGAGCCAGTTTGCAACCCATTTAGTGACATAGGGGTTTATATTTAAGCTGGTGAGCTTATCTATAATGCCAGTGGGGTATTGTATCGAAGGCTTTGCGAGATCCAGGTAGGCTGTGTGGACCACCTTCCCTCGTCAATGGCCTTGGTGACTGTTTCAAAGAAATCGACCAGGTTTAAGAGGCAGGATCTGCCCTTAACAAAGCCAAACTGGGTAGGATCCAGTGTCTGTAGGTCCCCAATATCTTTATTTATGAGGTCTATGATGATCCTTTCCATAGCTTTGCAGACCAAGCTAGTCAGGCTTATGGGGCGATAGTTTCCAGGATCCATTGAGGCACCACCTTTGTGGAGAGGGACCACTGTTGCTGTATGCCACTCTTTGGGTACATATCCTGTAGTAAGGCTAAGATTGAACAGTAGTTTTATGTTTGGGTTTAGCTCTTCTTGGAGTTCATGTAGGACAGAGCCTGGGACACCATCTGGTCCCATTGATGCTGTGTTTTTTGCTTTGGAGAGGGCGGCTCTTACCTGAGCATCTGAGATGTCAGGGGGGCAGCACTCTGTTGGAATAGATATTTACCCTTTTGGTGGGGAGAGGGGGGAGAAGTTTGCACTGAACCTGTCAGCTAGGATGTTGGCAATGTCTGTGGGCTTGGTGTATTTTTTGTCATTTTGGACTAATTCTGAGCATATCTGGGAATTCCCACCCAGGTTCCTAACATAACTAAAGAAAGCCTTGTGATTATCCTTAGTGTCCTGTGCAATTTTTCTCTCGAAGCTGGCCTTAGACGATTTTATGAGTGCCCGTAGTTTTTTGCTAATACTGATCAGAGATGCCTTCCCTTTTGGGATTTTGCTCTATCATGTAGTAGCTTCCTCCTTCTATTGTATAGTTTGTTTATGGCTGGGGTCCACCAGACAGGACGCCTGCCTTTGGAGGATTGGGTCTTGGTTTTATTTGGGATTGCATGATCCATGCATTCCTGAAGGTGTTTATAGAATGCGTTTATAAAGGATTCTGCGGTCTGGGCCGTATTTTCCACAGGCCTGGGGGCTTTGAAGGATTTTGCCTCTGTTTTGAGGCATGTGAAATTTGCTTTAGAGAAGTTTTTCACTGTGGTTTTCTGGGCAGGGGTGGGGTCGGGATGTGAATATCCAGTGAGATTAGTTTATGGTCTGATCTTACCAGTGAGGGATACACTTCTGGTCTGGAGCATAGTGTCCCCATGTTGGTGATGATCAGGTCCAGTATGTTTTCCCTCTTGTGGGAGTGGTAACAAGTTGTTCCATAGCATTTGAGTTTATAAATTCTAGGAACCTTTGGGCTAGGGTGTTGGAGCTAGAGTAATGCTCCCAGTCTATGTTTGGGTAGTTGAAGTCGCCCAATATAATGGTGTTTGGAGAGACCTTCATATTTTCCAGTATTCTCAGGAAGGCCAAGTGGGGTTCCTGTGTTTGGGAGGGTGGTCTGTAGCAGGCTATAAACTGGAAGGCAGTTTTACCCACAGTTAGTTGCACATGGATAGTCTCTGATGCTTCGTGCTGTGCCACCAACCTGGAGGTGTGGGTATCTTTGACTAATATTGATACTCCCTCCTTTTGTGGTTCGGTCCAAGTTTTGGGGCAAAAGCATGGTATGAGGTATAACCTGGTAGTGTTGGGGTGCTCTCGGAGCCTTGAACCAGGTTTCTGTTACTGCACAGATATCGATGTTCTCCATGCTAAGGAGAGTTTCAGTGCGTGCATCTTGAGGTTTAGACTTTTGGCGTTGAGTAGCATTACTCTTAGTTTCTTATCCCTTGTGATACCTATGGAGGTGGATTTGTCTTTTGAGCCTTGCCTAAAAAAGGCACTATGGGGTAGTAAGAGCCTTTGCCAATATCCAAAGCCCAGGGTGACAGGTGCAAGCCGCCCTAGCTAAGCATCGTGGCTTGTCGAGCATGTCATCCCAGGCTGACAGGCATTGGATCCCCTTTGAATGACACCAACACTTAAGCCAATTGTTGAAATTGATCATCTTGTCTTCATATTGTGGCATCATTCTTGGTGAGGGTAAGATGCTACTCAAGGTCAGGGTCATACCGGCCTGGGCTACATGCTCAGAGAGCTCCTCTATGTCTCTTTTCATGTAGTCCAGGGAGGTACGTCTCAGGTCATTCACACCAGCATGGACAATGACTGAGTCATATTTGTACTTGCCTTGGAGTGACCTGAGTGCTTGTGTTATGTGGCGGATCCTAGCGCCCGACAGGCAGCTCACCGTGACCTTCTCCTTGTTCAGCCTGGTGAGCGGGACGTCAGTGTGCCTGACAATAGAGTCACCTATTACAAGTGTATCAGGTGTGTTGTTTAGCCTTAAGGGCTGTGACTGTTCGGCACACTGGCTTTGTGAGCTATGTGTTGCATGTGTTTTGTTTTGGGGTAGCGGTTGCTTGTTACACTAAAGGTGTGGTTTATGCTGCCCTATGCATCAAGTGCAGTGGGCTCTACATTGGTAAAACCAAAAGACATTTTAAAGAAAGGATTTACGAGCACTGTATGATAATAAGAATGGGGAACACTACTAATGCCCTTTGTAAACATTCTCTCGAATTCCCTGGGCATGATTTTAGATTTGTAGTGATAGAACAGGTTTCAGAGGATCCCAGGGGTGGACCGTGGAATGATCATCGTAAGTTCAGGGAGTTGTGCTGGTAATTAAAACTGGATGCACTCAATTTTCCTGGGCTCAATGACGGCATTAATTTTAGCTGTTATTTAAGACTACTGTCTTATACTATTTAAACCTATTTCATTTACATATTTTAAGTACTTGCTTCTATGACTAGAATTGCCATGTTTATGTAAACTGTCTGATTCATTTATACAATCTGTTTTTTGTTATTTAGGCACGTGACTTATTTTAAGTATAAAGGGCTGCTTGTGTGTCTTCTAATTTGTTATGATGAAGACAGCTGATTGGACTGACGAAAGCGCTTAACTTGTGTTTTGTTTCAATAAACACTTGGTCCGTTTGGATTTTCGAGTCAGTGGATTCTTTTTTGGAGTTATTGCCTGGTTCCAGGTTTTATATAGTTTCTTATACTCAGCAACTAAATTGCTTAATCTGTGTAGGCAGTGCTTAACCCCACACAAGCAGGCTTAGACCCGCTTACTGCTGCTCAAAAGTGCTTACTCCCACCTACCTCCATGCTAATTTCTTTAAAAGAAAAGCAAAAAGGGTTGATAGCAAAGTGGTGAAAAAGGGGCCCAAAGAGGGAAAGAAAGTACAGAAAATAACTAGGGATGTGCAGGAAGGGTGTAGGGAAGGTCCATAGCTGCCCATTTCTTCTACAGCAACAGCTGTGCATATTCACTGAATTTGGAGGTAGATTTGGGCACTCAAACCCCTGGGAGAGGGGGTGAGACAACAATAATAAGTTGTGCTGCTAATTAGACCAGATTACATGTGTCCAGTGGACACGTGTGCGAAATGGACAGCTATGTATGGGGCATGATTTTTTGTGGGAACAGATTGCCCTTTTTTTTTTTTTGAGGTGCGAGTGGGATGTTGGGGAGGGGTAGTAGGTATATTTGGGAAAGTAGGTTGATTAGATTAACAGACAAGACACACAAGATGCATACAGCAGCAGTATATGACACATGTGGGGGGGTAAACACCTTGATAGGGTGGGGTGTTGGGATATCGGAAGCCCACATGCCCCCTAGTGGTAACAGTTGGACTGAGGTCCCCACCCATGGGCAGTCACCGCTGCACCTTCACAGCCCCAAAGGTGGCTGTGCTGGGGGCTGAGCTGCAGTGCCAGGCTGACTCTCTAATTGCGATACGCGGCCCTTGAGCTGGTGTAGAAGATCACCGACCTGCTCGTTGATCGCTCTATGCACCATGACCCTGACCTGGCGATGGGTGACAGGTGCCTGTCCGCACCCACTCCCAGGGAGGTGAGCCGCATCCCCTGAGGCGGTTCCACCCAAAGGTGGTACAGGACCAACAGACAGGGAGGTGTGGGGTTGGGCCCCAGACATGCTGGTGCCTGGTGCCTCAGCCAGTTGAGGTAGGACAGGTGGGTCCGCTGGGACCAGCCTTCTCAAGCGTGCTATAGTGTTTAGATTTCAGCATCATATATGGGTTAGTAATAGTCAACACATTCCAGGGTTAGGTATAACAGCATGCATAGATATTCCCATTAACCCAGACACCAGATACGGAACAGTTGCATAGCAAACAAAACACATTCATATATGGGACCACAGTGGTAATAAGAATAGCATGCAGGTACATTGATGGCACCATGCCAACAATGTTGGAATAATTCAATATGGCACATGCATGGGAACCATTAAAATATTTATCAAACAATTGGACATTATCAGAGTCAGTACATACCAGTTGGGGTGGATATGTTGATTATTGCCGGAGATAAGGTGGGGGCTGAGAAAGATGTCAATTAACAATTAGTATATTCCTGTACTCCACATTACTTTCCTAGTCACTGCTGTTATCTGTACCTTACAAGTCTTACTACACTACCATATAGACCTATATTGGACACTGATGTGGCTGTCAACATCATTACACATGAACCGGTTTTACCTGCACTATACACCTCTTACCTGTTATACCTGTGGAGGGAATGTTTGTTAACACTGACTAACTGTTTGTACACATACGCCCAGATTCCGGGTTGATGTTTTGCACTATGCTATCCAACTCTTTCTGCACAGACTCTGGCCATGTGTTGACCACATGCTGGTGTGCCTGGACATATCTAGAATATTGCCCTCTTCCACCTGTAGTGACCTGGCACACACATATACATGCTTTCCTACAGAATTATATTATGTAGCACAGTGTGGGTGACAGTGACCAGTGATACTTTATTATTCAGAGAAACTGCAACACTCACAAACCCCTACAATACCAGGGGGGACGGTACAAGTACAGGTTATATTGGTCTGTATTTTTCAGCACAGTGTTCATATCCAACGTACCTCTGGGAGCAATGTTTGTTAGCACTACCTGACTGCTGCCACACAAGGTTCCAGATTACACATTAGTATTATGCACATACATCTCACTCTGTTACTGTACACACTCTGGTCACAACTTGACAACATGGGAGTGTAGATAGGCCATACTTGAAATATTACTCTCCTAACAGTTTTGGGGGTTGCTACAGTGACAGGTGTGTTCTCATGATGGTCGACAATCATTTCTGGCTACACATCTGGGATCATCCCAGAGACTTACCAGGGGGATGGGCAGAAGATATGGGCACATATACTGGACATTCTGGCCTCATGTGTACAGTTGTGGGGTATGAATCTGTATGCAGTCTAATTCCATTCCCAGGATTCAGATCATGGCTGTGTCTGCTACAACTTAAACACTGCCCATCACAGTTGTGTCTGCTATACTGATATTGCTGTATATCTCCAACCTGCTTTCTGTCTTATTAATCCCCATGTGTTTATGCATTCTGACCTTCTATTACAACACTCTTATACAGATTTCCTTGACAGTTATATGTTATAGGTCAGTGTGGGTGACAGTGATGTGTAATACCTCATTATTCAGAGCAACTGCATATCATTCTTGTATTTCTGGGCACAGTGTTGGTATCTGACACACCTGTGGGAGGAATGTTTATTAGCACTACCTGAATGTTCCCACACACAGTACCAGGTTTCACATTACTATTATGCACATACATCTCACTCTGTTACTGTACACACTCTGAAAACAGCTTAACATGTTGGGGTGTAAATGGGACATACGTGGCTTCATAGTCACATAAGGTATTGGGGAGTTGCTAGTGTGCCAGTTTTGTTGTCATAGATGTGTGTCAATCAGTTGTATTTCCTGTTTGATGCCTATATGTCTGGGATCATCGCACTGATTTCCCAGGGGGACAGGTTGATAGGCATTATATATGGGCCACTTTAATAGACATTCTGGACATATCTGTACAGTTGTGGGATATGATTCTGTATGCAGACTACTACCACTGGCAGGATTTGAACCGTGGCTGTGTGTGCTAAAAAAGCAACAGTTCACATCTCAGTTGCATGTGCTATTCGGTTTTTGTTGTCTGCATTTTTTCTGTTTACTGTCTATGTGTCTCTTAGTTGTACTAAATGGCCTCTGGGGATTACACCTGTCATATATAGACATTCCTAAACATTCAATTTATGGTGCATGGTGTGGATAACAGTGCTTAATACTACAGTACTATTACATGCTTACAAATCTACATTACCATATGATACCAGAATATACACATGCAATCCAACAGTTAGACCTGTTTTGTCAGGATATTGCACTTTTATTGCCATACAAACAATATGAGACTCTTCCTGCCATATTCTCTAGTCTATGCAGTACTTGCCTTGAACAATACAGGTTTTATACTAGCAATTAATTTACTACTACTATTATTTTTATTTCCTATGACAGTAAAAGCATGAGTATTACTGATCTGCCTTGCGTCGCAACTGCGACAGGCAGCAGATGTGGGCCTCCTGGTTCGCAGCCCGCTCCGTTGCAGCTGTGGGGGACATAAGAGGAATATTTAGCCATACCTATTTATGATATACCTGATCTGGTACTTATTACACACATACTGGGGTGATACACATGGCTGGAACATCCCCTGATGCTCTAGCCTCTTGGAGCCACTCCTCCAAGAGGTACCCCTTCCGCTGCTTCAGGTCGGCATAGTGATGCCTGACTTGCTCACCAGTTCAGGGTATGCCAGTGGCACTGGTGAGGTCGCGGGCGAGACAGTCCCAGGTCTCCACCTTATATTGGGAACCCTGATAATGGCCCTGCAGCAGTCTCTGTGCATGGTCTTTAACTAGGAGTCCTGCCATGACCTTGGACTCCTGGATGCACCAGCGCTGTGCCCGGAAGTGCACTCCTTCTCCCCTTACTGCCATAGTGCCTGCAAGGGAAAGCTGCAACCAGTTATGAGCTGTATTCCCACCTATTGGGTTTAAGTAGGGCTGATATCCCGCACTTTTCCGTGACTGGCCAGTTTTGAAAAGGCTAAACTATGGGCAAACCTGCTTACCTAAGGTTGGCATTTTTCAAAGGGGTATACCACTGGCCACAAAGAGTTAGCTGATCTACACATTGCTCACACCTCCTAAGCTGGCCTGTGCAAAGCTTAGCGTTGCCTACATTACACATTCATTATAATGCCTTTTTGGCATTGTGTTATTATTCATTACACCGTATATGTATGCCTGGTATCCCTGATTGATGTGTACAAACACTCTGTGGGGTCCTTGTGTTTTATTGGGGATTTAGACACTCTATTACAATTACACTTCACGTTTGGGCTTACTGCTGTACTCCAGTTCACATATTTATGTTATGTAGAGGGTTATGGCACATATGACTGTATACTGATGCCTTTCACAGGTTCAGTTTGGTTATACTATGGTGAGGACTTGTTTTCTACTACCTCATTCTTCTGTACTTCTATGATGGCTTGGTGAATAACTACTGAGATTATGGTGTACAGGGTTTGGGTTTGACACCTGTATGGCTGTTTATTTTGTTGATGGGCAGAACAAGGGCCGTTGGATACAGAGTGATTAAGGCACTTTTGAGCACTTGTAAGCGGGTTTGCGTGATGGTAAGCACTGCTAACCTAGCGTTACATCTGCTTACAGAGAGTTAGCTTCAGAATTGCTTAGCCAGTGTAGGCATTGCTTATGCCCGTGCAAACGCACTTAAACCCACTTATTAGTGCTTAAATATGCTCACTACTGCTTATTTGTACTTACACCTGCTTACTAGTGCCTTATTCGTTATGACACTGACACTTCACATGTGCATTTCCTGCGGTACTTCAGTTCATAAATATATGTTATTTAGTGGGTTTTGCAACAAAAATATTGGTCATAACGTGCTTTGCCATAGAAGATGGAATGTGCTGCAGTGGGACTTGAACCACGAATGCGAATGCTCTGCTCACTACACTGTTGCTATGCTGCTTCATTTGCATATATCTTCCTTGTTATCCTCTTCAGCCTTTTAAGCTGCTTTAACCGTAGCTAAGCGATGGGCACACCAGCGCACCTACGGTTACCTTTAATTGGATTTAAAAAAATAAATAAATAAAAGGGTTTCTTCATTTTATTTATATGTACTGTTGCTGTTGTACACATGGGGGACTGTTGGTTGGGATATGCGGACAGCTATGAGCGGTCTCGCTCATTCCTTACCCCTTTCTGCTATTCTACATTGCAGGGGCATGTTTATTCTAAGAGCTCTGCTCTCAGACATGCCCCCCTGGACTCTTACACGCTCCGTGTAAGCCTAGGAGCTCGGGCAGCACGCCTTATTAATATGCATGGTGCGCTGCTGTCCTGGTCCTAAACGGGTGCTTCAGTGCAGGATTAAGCTAGTCCTGCATGGAAGTTTAGTAAATCTGGGGGTTTGTCTTTTAAACTGCCACAAAGGGCTTAGGTCAAATCACTTGACCATTTCCAAGGATCTTAGACTACTTTAGCAATTCAGTCTGAACTGAACTTCGCAGTCCTCCTGCAAAGTAAACATCTCTGCTATATCTGCATGTGTACCAGCTTTTCCACAGACAGCAAACTAATTTCTACCTGTTAAGAACTTCCAAAAGGGCATTTAAGGGCATTTAAGATGTCTTAGGAGACCTATTTAAACTCCTTGTAATTTGAATTACATGCTGGAAAACAAATCTTTTCTCCATTTTAAAAAGCTGTGAGAAGGAACATTAAGTATTTGTCTTGGAAAACATGCTTCCAGCTGTTTTATCTTCATTTATTAACAGTGGTAGAACACTGATTCACATGGATGTTTTCAGTTTCAGTGCTAGGAACACATTTTTATTATGTGACTTCCTCATAGTGACACAGAAAGCAAATGGAAACTGAGGGAATCAAACACTGAACTACAGGAAACTGCTTTTTAACAGATCATAGACTTAATTATCTACACTTTGTTTGTTTGTGTCTTTCGGCTTTTCCTGGTTAGGGGTCGCCACAGCGGAACTCCAGTCCGCTAATGATTGGCAGTTGATTTGTACGTACCAGCTTGCCAGGCCTGACACACAATCTTCAATGAAGGTATGCCCATTCACGCATGTCTCCAGGCAGAAGACGCTCTAGCGGAGAATCGAACCGGACAGCATCATACTGTGAGGAGGTACTCTTTCAAGGAGGATTTCAGAGTTACATGCCCTCGTAGAAGCCACCTTGCACTGTCTTTCATGACAAAAGGGTGTCTCCAAAAACTTTTCCTGACCATAGTGGTCACTGCAATACATCTTAATGTGTTTATCATTTCTTCACGTTCTTCTCAAAATGTCTCATGCATATGCTTGATGCACACTGGCAAGCAAGGCGCTACACCAGGAGAATTCATCTTCTAGAAAACAACTTTTTGTCTCCTTTAAGAAAAGAAAGAATGTCTGCCTGTAACTGAACAAAAATTGTCAAGGTAATTGGTACACTGTTTTGTGTTTTGTAATGAAAACTACAAAAAAAATATAAAAGGCATAGCGGTAGCACATTTCACTAAACAGCAGCAACTTCAGCATCTTACTTTATTAATACGTCTGTACAAAATATTTTAGAAACTGATATATGGACTACTGTCCACACTTTTAACAAATACTACAAATTAGAAACACATCTAGGACTAAGGCATGTTTTAGAATGGCTGTGTTACAGGGCATTCTGTAGCTGTCCACCTCCCAGAGTAAAAGTTCTGCTCTGGATTCTATCCAAATGTTATAATTTACAATTACAATAACCATCTGCAGAGAAGATGTTGCAGTTGTGTAATGCACTTACCACAACAGCAGCTCTTTGAGGAGATGTCAACGAACAATATAGTTTCCCTCCCTATTTCCCCATCACAGAGATAAAGGGTGGGAGGTTGGTATAATGGTTAAAGTGTTTACCTTGCAAGCACAAGGTCCAGGGTTAGATTCTCACATGGGGTAATTAGCTAGGCTTAAAATGGCTCACAAGGGCAGTTAGCCTACTACTAATCTATGAATCTAAACTTTACTAGATGGCTGTTATTATTAATATTACCAATGGAGGAAACATTTCTCAAAGTTTTCAAGAGTGTTTATTTTCTTCACTGGGTTCAGCAATGGGTATTTGCCTTCCGCAAAAAAAAATATTTTGCTGTGGAGCTTTGAGGCTTGAAAGCAGAAAGGTACCAGACCAGGGGTGTATATCACATAATTGAAATCCCAAAATATCGAACACCATAAGCTCAAACTTGGAATGTCGAAATGTGATATAATCGAAAGCTCAGAACAGCAATTTTTTTCCCAGGGAAAAAAATTGCTGTTCCGAGAAACACACACACAACACAAGCACACCCAAAAAAAAAGTAATCCACACATATACACTTAAAATCCTACTTCTAACATTATACTAAATCATACATACACTACTATCTATCCACTTACCATAACCCAAACCCTAGGCCTAAGCTCCGTAACCAGCACACACTCACTTACCCGCTCCCTAACCCTAAGGTCCGTAACTATCGCACACTCACCTTACCTGCTCCCTAACCCTAAGGTCCCTAACTTTCACACACTCACCTTACCCGCTCGCTAACTCTAAGGTCCCTCACTATCGCACACTCACCTTACCCGCTCCCTAACCCTAAGGCCCCTAACTATCACACACTCACCGTACCTGCTCCCTAACCCTAAGGTCCCTAACTATCCCATTTCCACACTCACGTTAACCCGGTCTGTTCACACACTTACCTTAACCTGGTCCATAACCTTCGCACCACAGTGGAGAAAATAGCGAAGCGGCAGAAACAGCCCACCAAATTCTTTCCCTAGGAAAGAATTAGATGTGCTGCAGCTTCGCTATTTTCAGCATTCGCTGTTTTGGGTTCGATATTATAACATTCAACATTTTACTACTTCGATGTTATAATATAAACCCCACACCAGCAAGTGATACAAACTGCTAGAAAATTGAGCTTTGACATGGAGCACAAATAGTGTACTTGAAATGTTTTGATTTATTGTTTCAATGACCTCACATTGAAGCTCTACGCTTACAGCAACACTAAATCAGTGCTACTTTGTTTATACTACTGATATACCCGACTGTCCATTTTAGGTGCTAATTCTACTAGAGATGTATTAGAAAAAATATATATAACTGCAAACTTGAGGCGTTTGTTTAATATACAATAAAAGCATCCCTCTCTGTGTTTCTCTTATCTTCCGTCGTATAACTACTCATTCTAATGGGTCATTAATATTTGTTTTTTCCTCCTAGGTTAGGTCGGATTACTGTGAATACTTGAACTACTGTGCACTCACTATGGAAATAAAAATATTCTGTACCTGATTTTGTCTCATCTTTTTCCTATGTCCCTCCTAAAATATACCAAAAGGGATTCATTATAATCAAAAAATAACGACAGTCTAACAGTTATAAACTCTCTTTATTTCTTAAAATGTTTCTTAATTCAAGTCCTTACACTCTGTCAGCTTTCACAGTCAGGAGTGCCTGATTTTTTTTTAAACTGTCCCTAATTTAAGACCTTTATCCCTGATTCTGGATGAAGAGTTGTAAGATATGTTGTTGTGTTATACAATGGCTAAAACAAGAATAACAAATGTCCTTTCTGTTGGCCACCTAGAAACAAGTTCTAAAAAACAGTTTGCATTTCCTATCATGCACCAAAGAGAAAATATAGACTAAATGACACAGCTAACATGAATTGTAGTTTTTAGTATTTTAGTATTTTTACATGTACTTAACTTGGAATCCTTTGGGTTAAAAACAATTAATTATAAGAGCAAATAAACTGCAGATTAGAAAGAAAAAAATACATTTAGGAGGGCCCCTGTCAAAAGCATGAAAGACCACAACACCGAACTGCAAGACAGTGAGAATGGAGCACCGAAAGTACATAATAATGAAATCTGACAACAACAAAGCCCAGAACAACAAACCTGCACATGTCAATGGAAAAAGTGCAGAATACTACAGACAAAAAGCTTTTGCAGGATGGCCCCCCTCACCCTCCATTTGGGGGATGTACCCCCAAACCCCTGCTAATTATATATACCACTAAAGCTGGGAATGGGCAAGACCCCAAATACAGATGTACCACAATCTCACACAATAAGTCACCTGATTGGTTCATTGTTCTGGGTTTCGTTATTGAAAGGTTTCATTATTTTCCACTTTCGGTGTGCTGGTCTCGATGTTTTGCAGTTTGGTGTTATGGTCGTTCATGCTTTTGATAAGGACCTATTTAGGAATACTGAAGAGAAACATATAATTATCAGAGACTTGAATGTCTTTCCATCAAACTTATGTTGAGTGAACCTACAAATATCACCTCTAGTATCATTTCAACTGTGTTTCTGTAATTTCACTTGTTTGTTTGTGTCTTTCGGCTTTTCCCGGTTAGGGGGCGCCACAGCGGAACTCCGGTCCGTAATGATTGGTAGTTGATTTTTACGTGCCGAGTTACCAGCCCTGATGCACAACCTTCAATGAAGGTACGCCCATTCACGCATGTCTCCACGCAGAAGACGCTCTAGCTGAGAATCAAACCGGACAGCATCTTACTGTGAGGCAACAACACTACCGCACCACCACCACCGTGGATGTTTCTGTAATTTCACTGAACCATCATATTTACTATGGGATCATCTGAACAAATGTCTCCAAGTGTCTGTTAAAACTAGCCATGCATTTTTAAGAAGAAAAACAAAAGGTGTATGGTTAAATGGACAGAAATGTAATCAAATGCAGTACCTCCTGAAAGTTAGAGTGGTTGTGGATCTTTACAGAAGGAATAATTTCTTAAGGGGTACAAATGACATAAATAAGTTAGGGTTAGAAGTTTAATAAACTAATTTTCAGCTCTGTTAGTGTGAGGGGTGATTTTGCAGTTGTAGCAGCTAGGTGGTTAGGTAGAAGTGCAGTTATGTTTATGAACTGTGAACATGCTTGCATGCATTTTGAAAACTAACAAGTTAAACTGAAAAATAACTGGCAGTTCACATTTAAATAACCCTTTGGGTGTGGGGACAGAGCTAGTGTTATTGTTGTTATGTTTGCTTATGTACCTGATATGGAGTATTTGGTTATAAGACAATAATAAGTCATGTGACATGAAATACAGTGGGATTTTACTGTCTGTTCTGTAAAGGAACTATTACCTAGAATTGTACTATTAAAAATACAATTGTGAGCCAGAACACAGAGCAACCAACGTTCTTTCCAAGTGGGAAAAAAAAAAAAAATCTTCAAAGGATAGCTGAGCCAGGAACAACCAGGTAGACAGGAAATAAATAAATCCAAGACCAAATTTAATTTTAAAGCGCTTTTCGTTTGCTCAAATGGGCAAACTTCCTCAGAATGACCTACATTACAACAAGGGACCAGATTTTATAAAATGATCCTAATTGATTCAGTGCAATTAAGCACTACAATGATAGTCACTTAACATTTAAAAATACAGGTTCTTAAAATTGTAAATGTGCTGGAAAATACCAGCTTTTACATACTGAACACTAGACAGCGTTCCAATAAATAAAAAACCTATGCTATACAGAAAACCATGCTTTAACAAAGTGAAATTAAAAAAGAAAAAGTTAGAAAATGTAAAGAATAAATATATTTAAAAATGAATATATAATTCTTACACAATGTATTTTCAACTAAGAAGCATAAGCATAAAACTAAAGACAGTGTAAAGCAACACATCAACAATATACACAAATGAATGGTGGAAAACAGTAAATTCTATCTTTTAAGACTGAGAATACTTAACAGACAAGAAATAGAGCATGCTTCATTTAAACCAGGTGGATGATATGATTCCAACCTGATCTGCCACTGTAGTTCAAGTGCTAGCAAATTTAACGCAGAGGGACCCCCTCTAGTGTCACAAAGCACCTGATCAATCCCAATGAATTTGAACTGGTGAGTGGGATAATCTGAAATGTGTTTGGCAAGTGCATTGGTGACCTTTAGCTTTCTGATGGCGTACTGGTGCTCGTAAATACGTTCTCTGAACCTTCGTTCAGTTTTCCCCCACATAGTGGGCTGAGCATCAGAAAGCTAAAGGTCACCAATGCACTTGCCAAACACCTTTCAGATTATCCCACTCACCAGTTCAAATTCATTGGGATTGATCAGGTGCTTTGTGACACTAGAGGGGGTCCCTCTGCGTTAAATTTGCTAGCACTTGAACTAGCATGGTTTTCTGTATAGCATAGGCTTTTTATTTATTGGAACGCTGTCTAGTGTTCAGTATGTAAAAGCTGGTATTTTCCAGCATATTTACGATTTTAAGAACCTGTATTTTTAAATGTTAAGTGACTATCATTGTAGTGCTTAATTGCACTGAATCAATTAGGATCATTGTATAAAATCTGGTCCCTTGTTGTAATGTAGGTCATTCTGAGGAAGTTTGCCCATTTGAGCAAACGAAAAGCGCTTTAAAATTAAATTTGGTCTTGGATTTATTTATTTCCTGTCTACCTGGTTGTTCCTGGCTCAGCTATCCTTTGAAGATTTTTTTTTTCCACTTGGAAAGAACGTTGGTTGCTCTGTGTTCTGGCTCACAATTGTATTTGTATTTTTATTAGTGACTTTTGTGTTTGGTTTATTTAGAATTGTACTATATTTCAAAAACCTGTATCCCGCTGCAGTGCCTGCAGTTCTTTTTTCAGGTGGTCCGTGGCCTGGTCCTATTCTCTACTCCCCCTAAATGCTGTTATTGTCTGCCATGGTGTGCTCCTTTGCTGGCTGCTTTTCATCACATGGAGGAGTTGATGACTTTGACACCATTCTTCAAGACATTTAGCCACTTAGCTGACAGAAGCTACAGCAATTAGAAGCTAAGTATGTTTTGGAAATAATGTATTATTTATAGTGAATGTCATTGCCAATGTAAATAATGGAATAAAACTGGCATGTCTGTGATACATGTACATTTCTGAGCATGTCTGCATGCCATCCTGCTGTCCCTCTGTAAGATTTCTAAAATGACAGCTTTTCTGTTCTACTAAAATTCAGGCACATGTTATATATTCCCCAACGCTCTCCTTCAATACAGAGAAGAGTCTTGCCATTACTTAGTCCAACAGCATTTCAGACAGCCCCCCTGAGTTCCCAGGTCTAGACTGATCTTAAACCCAACTTTTTGGTGACAGAGATGGACTCAATAGTTTTGTGTATAAATCTTGGCATTCTATGTGTACTGAAAATCCTAAGAGATAATCTCATAGCATTTTTAGAGATTTTGAATCCAGCAGCTGTTTGTTTTGATGTCAAAAACAACCCCTTCCAAGTGTGGTTTGTGATAATCTATTTCAGGCATCAGTGGAGCTGCAGACTGGCCACTTGTATTTTACAGTTACCAAGAATGCAGCTAAGACAAGTCACACATCTGTAAGAGCAATAACCATTAATTTTATTTTGAAAGGAAGTGTTTGCTGTGCAAACACATTTATGATATCTGTATAAACAAAATAATACAGTGCATTAGCATGCCATTACTTTCCCAGCTTAAGAAGGAATATGTTTTGTCATGATGTTTTACTGTTTGCAGGTGGAGTAATGCTTCATTAAGGGTGTGGTTATAATTTTCCATTTTAAACATGATTTCAAAAGGAGTTTCTTACAACTTCTGTCATTACAAATGAGCTGACTTTCTCCATTTGGTGGAGTTATTTTTGTAACTGGATTAGTACTTTATGTAAATTTCACAGTAAGAATTACATGCCATTTTTCACTGTTTTTGTGCTAACTTTTCTCTGCAGCATTTTTCATGGATGTGTCTGCCCTGTGCAGAACCCCTCTCCATTAATGCAATTCATTCTCCCTCTCTCCTTAAAGGAAGAAACCAAACACTTTTTCATAAGAGGTTCCAATTTATCACCGTCCACTCACATGAAACTTATTGCAATTACTGTATACTCCAGGAAAAAAAAAAAGATGAATAGGGTGCTCTGAGTGTGAGGCTGGCTAATTATTTAGCACTTTTTGAGTACAATTACATGGCTGACAAGTAAAAAAATAGGTAAGTCTTTTGAACTGAAGAAGCACATATTGTAGCAGAAGAAAGTGGATTACGTAGTTAGCTGGACTGACATAGCTAATTTGCCTTAACTTGTAGGAAAGATGCAGATTCCAGTGGAATAAGCAGATAAAAAGAACCAGCCACTTATTTAGTTTCTCAGTTCCCCAAGTTGGAAAAGCTAATATATCAGCCTCAGGGGACAAACTCCTTATTGGAGAGATGCATACAAAACAGCAAATGAATGTAGTATAAATGAGAACAAAAAACTTTTTACTAGCCAAATAAATAAAAAAGGTACTACAGACTGTAGCCTAGACTCCTCTAGGGAACTTTACATTTTATACAAATACAGCATGAGGGGAACAAGTCTGGTAATAGCATCAGTATGTTTAGGTCCCTGGCCAGTGAAGGACAGATGCATTACTGAAAAGGACTGCACATGGAAGAACAATCTCCTTGTCTGTGCCACTCAGCTGGTTTGTGATTGGTGTCAGAGAAAGTGATTTGCTTGATTACTGGGGCCCATGGCATGGCTAGTGAGGTAGTTCTAGAAAGAGACAGGGTGAAAGACAAACACGGAAAGAGTTTTGTTGGAAGGGTGGGCATACTCTTATTCTTTTTTTTAACATTATGGATGGCAGATACATATTAACACCCATGCTCCTTTGCTAGGATTAGGTGTACATTATATAAATTATACTAATAGTTGAGCTGAGATAGTGATAAGACTGGAGAGAATATTCCACAGTCATTACCATGCATTCAAGTTTTACTGCTGTTATATATGTTAAACACTTGCTAGGTAACTACAAAAGACATAGATTGGTCAAACATCACTCATCAGGCCTGTGTTTGACTTCTTCAGACTGTGCCTACTGTGTGAATTTGAACAAGTCAATTAACCAGACAGACCTCTCAGGTTGCTTCTGAAAAACTTGTTCATATTAGGTTTTCTCATTTAATGAATGAATAAAAATACATATGTTTGTACATACATACATGGATAAGTACATACAGTATCTGTCAAATAGCTCCTGGATCTTTGTTTCAGTCCCAATTTCTGGTTACGCTGTGTGTGTTGCATTTACATGTTCTAACAGTGTATGTAAATGTATGTATGTATATATGCATATGTATGTGTAGGTACTTACCTAGCTAACACATAATAACAATAATATCAATAATGACAATAATAATAAAAATAATAAGTGGTACAGCGGTAGCATTGTTACCTCACAGCAAGAGGTTCTCCTGTTCGATTCTCGGCTGAAGTGCCTTTTGTGTGGAGTCTGCATGTCCTCCCCGCGGTCGAGTGGCCTCCGAAAGACATGCGTGAATGGGCGTGCCTTTGCTGAAGGTTGGGCGTCGGGCTGGCAACTCGGCACCATAAAAATCGACTGCCAATCATTAGTGGACCGGAGTTCCACGGTGGCGACCCCTTACCGGGAAAAGCCAGAAAGACAAAGAATGGAGAGGGGTACATTGATGACTATCTTCTGATGAAAAATACATTTAGTATCAAGCAATGTAAGTAACTCTGGTAGCATACAGAACATTAAGGGAAAAAATTAGTTCCTTAGGTGTGATGAGAATCATATGCTACTGCATAATACCATTTTAGATGTGCTACCTCCCAAGTTACTCTTGTTTTTCTTTGCTGTGTTTGTAATTGTTCCATGAAAGTGATCTCATGAAACTGAAGTTAAAAGGGAA
>NC_056746.1:385284253-385366753 GCF_019279795.1 Protopterus annectens
CTTGCATTTCCAAAGAGCAAATCATTAATGCTGTCTCCAAGGCCAAAAGTACAGCCTCTATGGGACAGGATGGCATAACAGGTTGTATTTTAAATGGTCTAAAACATGAGTTAGCAACTCCATTAGGTACTCTCTTTCAACCACAGCCTGTGTACTGGTTATGTCCCTGCTGAATGGCAAACAGCAACCGTCATCTCCCTTCATAAAGGAGGTATAGCAACAGACCCTGGGAATTACAGACCCATAAGCTTAAATAGCCTTATCTGTAAGGCAATGGAACAAATCAACATTGACCTTATAATTAAGGATATAGGTGATCTCTAAACCCTTGATACACAATTTGGTTTTGCCAAAGGAGGTCATGCCTGTTAAACCTGGCGGACTTCTTTGACAACGTCACCAGAGCCATAGATGAAGGCAAATTTGTGCATAGTGCTTACCTTGACTTAGCCTAGGCCTTCAACACAATCCCACATTTGGGCATCATTGATAAACTCTTCCATTTGAATATCAGCCCTTATGTCATCAGGTGGGTTGCTAACTGGCTCACCAACAGATCATACTTAGTCAAAGTTGGGAACTTTACCTCAGCCAGCAGACCTGTCACCAGTGGGGTTCTACAGGGGTTAGTGCTGGGCCCCCTCTTGTTTGGAATATACTTCTCAGAAGTTCAGGCCAAAACAGAGGGGCTGTGGCTAACTAAGTTTGCTGACGACTGCAAATTAGGTGCAATCAATGAATCCCCAAATGATGTCAATATACTTCAAGAAGGCCTTACACAAACCAATGATTGGTGCCAAAGCCATGGATTAATACTCAGCGCTAAAAAATGCATTATCATCCCCTTCAGTAAAAACAATATCCCTGCAGACTATCATATAAGTAATAATACCCTAAGTAACAACTCAGTAGTGAGAAATGTGGGAATGTAAGCTGACTGTAGCCTAAGGTTTGACCACCATGTGTCTACTGTGGTAAGGAAAGCATTCTACTTCACACACTTCATTAGCAAAGGCATTGCCTTAAGAGCGAAAGAGGTCATCATTCCTCTCTACTCAACCCTCATCAGGCCAATAATTGAGTACAGTACTCACTTTGGTATGTACCTTACTGGCACCTACAGCAACTTGAGAGACCTCAGAGATTTCTAACCAAGAAAATTCAGGGTCTCCAGCACATGTCATACATTGACAGAATGAAGTCACTGTCACTGTATTCAGTAGCATATAGACTACTTAGAAGAGACGTGTGCCTGGCCTACAGAGCAATCATCCAAACCTAATGGAAATTCTGTACATTCACAAGTGAAATGGGACAAGGGTCACCCACTCCAGGGACCGTAACCGGACCTGTGAAATAAATAGGACCTGTTGGAGAGAAAGCTATGTCTCTCAGAGGTTGCCACTTCTCTGGAATAGGCTACCAGTTCACATCAAACACAGCCTCTCTATGACCCTGTTTAAGCATAGCCAGGATGACTGGATGGGAAACTGTAAATTTCTGCTGGGAATTTCACCTATGACCCTCCTAGATATGGGCAGTCATTTTTAACTAAGATCTCAACTTTAGGCAAGATCCTTTATATTGAGTTTCTCTAGTACTATATTGGGTACACATGGCAAGGCTTATAAAGGGCTTTGGGTCAATAGCCTATTAACCATCTATGAACCTATAACCCTATATGTGTGTTGGTATGTGTGTATCTCTCTTGATGTATATATAACTATGTATACACATATATCCTTATTAAGTGGAAGATGGCATTTGTGCCACATTAATTTACATAGCTGGAAAACATTAAAAACAGCCAATGTCTAATCTTATCTCCCATTTTGAGACTCTTGCACAAATTATGACCTATCACTTAGAGGATTACTCCAATTAATGCAAATTGAAATTTGCTGCCTATTGTTGCTTTGAGAATTTACTGGTAATTTTGCATTCTATGGAATATTTTCTACCCTACCAAACAACATTTAGTATTATACAACAACCCCCCATTAATATTCCAAAACGTGCACGCTGATTGGTCAAATCAAATTTCAAACACACACACAAATACAGAGAAAGCTTTCTGCTTAGGTGCTGTTAGAAT
The DNA here is from genome assembly GCF_019279795.1 of Protopterus annectens. NCBI lineage: Eukaryota > Metazoa > Chordata > Ceratodontiformes > Protopteridae > Protopterus > Protopterus annectens. The sequence continues at coordinate 385,286,349 of NC_056746.1, forward strand.
CACAGCAGCAAAATGAAATGTTATTCTTACTCAAATCCAAGATATGACTAACACTGGATCAACAGGACCTTTGGGCACTTAAGTGTTGAGTTTTCCCTTAACACCTGTTTGACCAGTAGCAGTGAAGTCAGTGCCGTATGCAGGTCTTGTGTTCAAGTTCCAAATGAGGGCTAACACTTTCCTTTCTTTTCTATGATTCTAACAGTGCCTAAGCAGAGCACTTTCTCTGTATTTGTGTGTGTGTATGTGTGTGTGTGTGTGTGTGTGTGTGTGTGTGTGTGTGTGTGTGTGTGTGTGTGCGTTTATAGTTTCATAGTTTAGTACTAGGCTATCTGCCCTGGGGCATTTATAAGCCTAGCCATAGTGATGTGGCTTTCGCCACCCCATATAATGGTACAAAAGTGTACAGAATAGATTTAGAATACTGTGCCTCTGTCTAGTAGTGACACAGTGAAGACCCCCTTACATAATAGAATTAGTTTACTGTGCCTCTGTCTAGTAGTGACACAGAGATGACCCCTGGGGTAAACCTATGATCTCCCATCCACTCGTCAAGATTTCTCTTGAAGAGAGTCAGTGAGGGGCTCTGCCTAACATGAACTGGGATTCTGTTCCAGAATATGGGAAGCCTCTGAGTTATGAATCTTTCCCTCAGCATGTCCTATTCATATTTGTGCTGAGGTTTAAATCTTTAGCTCTCGTGGTTCTGATGGATTTGGATTTTTTGAGGTGGAGCATGTCCATCAATTCCTGATTGGACATGGCCTTGTACGTCAGGCACAGATCACCTCTGAGTAGGTGGTATGCTACTGAATAGAGCTGGAGTTTCTTTAGTCTGGCAGCATATGACATATGTTGGAGACCCTTGATCCTCTTGGTGAGGTACTTTTGGGGTCTCTCTAGCTGTTGCAAGTGCCGGGTGAGGTACATACCAAATGGAGCATTATACTCAATCATGGGCCTGATAAGGGAGGAGTATAGGGGTACAATGACCTCCTTTGATCTGGATGTGAATCCCTTCATGATAAGGTTGACAATTTAGAAAGTCTTTCTAACCACTTTGGCAACGTGGGTGTCAAATGAGAGTTCACTATCGACTTGGGTCCCCAGGTCTCTGATTACTTTTTCCGTACTCAGTGGATTACTGTCTATGTGATAATTTGTGGGTACTTTGTTTTTCCCAAAGGGGATGACTGTACATTTTTTGGCATTTAGTTTAAGGCCATGACTCCGGCACCAGTTGTCCGTTTCAGTGTAGGATGTATGTGTTAGCTGGTGTATCGACTATGGCGCCTAGTTTGCAGTCATCTGTGAACTTTGTCAGCCACAACCCTCCCATGTTTGCTTTCACATCTGAGAAATAAATGCCGAACAAGCGGGGTCCCAGGACAGAGCCCTGTGGGACACCACTTGTGACTGGCTTTGAGTCTGACATGGCTCCAGCGATTTTGACTTTATGGGTTCTATCCTTTAGCCAGTTTGCAACCCATCTTGTGACATATGAATTTACATTTAAGCTGTTGAGCTTGTCTATGATGCCTGAGTGGGGTATTGTGTCGAAAGCTTTAGCCAAGTCCAGGTAGGCTGTATGGACTGCTTTGCCCTCGTCAATGGCTCTAGTGACTGTTTTGAAAAAGTCAACCAGGTTCAAAAGGCAGGATCTGCCCTTTACAAAGCCGAACTGGGTGGGATCAAGTGTCTGTAAGTCCCCAATGTCTCTGTTTATGAGTTCCATAATGATTCTTTCCATAGCTTTGCAGACCAGGCTGGTTAAGCTTATGGGGCAGTAGTTACCAGGGTCTGTAGAGGTGCCTCCTTTGTGGAGTGGGACTACTGTTGCTGTACACCAGTGTTCAGGTACATATCTTGTAGTAAGGCTAAGGTTAAATAGCATTTTTATGTGTGGGTTTAGCTCCTCTTGGAGTTCATGTAGCACGCAACCCAGGATACCGTCAGGTCCCATTGATGCTGTGTTTTTAGCTTTGCTGAGGGCGGTTCTCACCTGGACATCTGAGATGACAGGGAGGTTACATTCAGCTGGGATAAGTATTTCTTCTTTTGGGGGTGAGGGAGGGGAAAAATTTGCACTGAACCTGTCTGCCAGAATGTTGGCAATATCTGTGGGTTCAGTGTATTTTTTGTCATTGTGAACTAACTCTGAGCATATCTGAGGGTTTCCGCCCAGGTTTCTAACATAGCAGAAAAAGGCCTTGTGGTTATCTTTAGTGTCCATAGCGATTTTTCTTTCAAAGTTAGCCTTGGATGTTTTTATGAGAGAACGTAGCTTTCTACTAGTGCTGATCAGAGATGCCTTCTCTTTATGGGATTTTGCTCTGTCGTGCAATAGCGTCCTTCTTTTGTTATACAATTTGTTTATGGCTGGGGTCCACCAGACAGGACGCCTGCCCTTGGTGGAGAGGGTCTTGGTTTTATTTGGGATTGCATGATCCATGCATTCTTGGAGATGTCCGTAGAAAGCATTTGTGAAGGATTCAGCATTGTGGGATGTGGTTTCCACTGGCCCAGTGGGCTTAAAGGATACCATCTCAGTTTTAAGAAGTGTAAAGTCGGCTTTTGAGAAGTTTTTCACTGTAGTCTTTTGTGTTGGGGGTGGAGGTGGGATATGTATATCCAGGGTGATTAGTTTGTGGTCAGATCTCACTAGTGAGGGGTATACTTCCGGTGTGGAGCACATTGTCCCCATGTTTGTGATGATCAGGTCTAGTATATTATCTCCCCTTGTAGGAGAGGTGACTAGCTCTTCCATTGCATTTGAATTTATGAATTCCAGGAACCTTTGGGCTAGGGTGTTTGGGCTAGAATAATGCACCCAGTCTATGTTGGGGTAGTTGAAGTCTCCTGATATGATGGTGTTTGGTGAGACATTCATATCCTCCAATGTCTTCAGGAAGGCTGAATGGGGTTCCTGAGATTGGGAGGTTGGCCTGTAACATGTGCGTGTGCGTGTGTGTTTGTTATTTGACCTTAATCACCATGTTATGGGTTTCCTAGTTGAAAGGAAAAAGCTAGACCATAAGTAAATGACAATTGTACAATGTATGAAAAAAATCACAGTAATAAAGTGTCAAGGTTAAGAGAACAAAAAAGTTTATATTTTCTAATGAATTATGTACAAACGAATATATAATAATGCAAAACTGAACTTCAATATACAAGCATATGCTACATACCAGCAAAGCATGACAGCTGGAAATCATTGAAAGTGCCAAGAAACATGCAACCATTTATGAATATCATAATATGAAGCCCAGGACTACAGAGATTTTTTGCAAATTTAGCTTACTTGGCAAGCCACCTTTGAATTCTTATGCCAAGCATACAATACCTCATGCCTCCATCTGTGAACCGCAGTGAATTGTACTACATGAATCTGCAAATCTGCTCTTTGCTAGCCTAGCATACTGTCTCCCACCTAAATAGCTAAATGAATTACTAAGCTCCTGTAACCCTCTTATTAGTTTCTGTTCTTGGACTCATCAGGGAGGTGAAGTAGCATTTATTCTGAAATTCAGTTAAGAATAGAGAGACACAAAAGGGTGACACCACAGCTGCCAAAACAAACAATGTCAGCAAAATTATTATTTTCTGCAGGGGCTTCACCTCCCGCTAATCATCAGATTATATGTCAAGAGAAAACAGAAGAAAAATAATGGCTGACATTCCATTTCTGACATTCCATAATGTCATTCTTTCATGATTCACTTATGTTAATATTTTCCCCTGCCCTCTTATGACAGCTCCCACTCATACCCACTGACCTTTAACCTGCTTTACCTCAGTCACTGACCCAACAGGCATACAGTTGACAGTAACCATGATTTTACTTTCTGCTTCTCATCCATCCTTCATTATATTCATCTAAGAAGGTTTACATCACATTCATACTTCCTTCCTTTTCTTCTCTTTGTTTTTCTGCATTTCTTCTACACTGGGTCTGTGTAAAACACATGTATTTTTCCATCATCCCTTAGCTCATAGTAAACTGCCAGTATCGTATAATACACCGTGTCATAGTACGGTCTCCATCTTACTTACCCTGATGCAGCACTCCTGGCTTTCTACTTGTAAAAGCAATACTCCAGCAACAAAAAGGGGCTGAAGGTTGGGCAGTTTTACTGTTAAAGTGACCTGTCTTTGAAACTTCACGGTTACATGACATATACTATACAGCTTTACTATTACTATACCAGGAAGGGTCACAGTAATAATTAATCGTTACATTAAGATGGCATCCAAACCAGTAAAGGAGCCTACTGGACTTCCTGTTGCACAGCTGTAACAAACCGTGCCCCCCCCCCCCCCCCTATGACTGTGCTTTCAGCATGCAGTGTTTTGTGACTGTACAGGCAATAGTCCAGAAGCTGCCAGTTCTAGAATAATGTAAGTGGAAAATCTACATTAATTATGGTGCAAATGTAGCTGCTACTCAGGTGGAATTTTTGGAAGAATGGTTGAACTAATAATTCAGCTTAAGAGTAAACGCACATCTAATGATTTACTCTTACAGTGACCTCTCTTCAAAGATCTGCAATTAAAATAAGTGTCTCACACAGAATTACTTTCCTGTACTTGGTTTCATGATTGCCCCTATTGCTCTGCTCCATAGGCTCTAATTATGTGTATTCTATACTATTATTTATTATTGACTTTAAAATCATGTTCAGTTGTTATTTTAATAAGGAACCTTAGAAACAAGTGTCAGTAATCAAGTATATGTGCTGGTAAATTATAACAGACAACATATCTGTCAGTTCAGCCTATTAGAAAAGTAAAGACAGTGAATAAGAAAGGGGCCCAAAAATGATCTGGATTGTTTTTCTTTTTTTGTATAGGTAGGCGAACTGGACCTGTATGATTGCTGTTATATAATTCTGTTAATACAACTGTAGTTGGCATTGTGGGGTAAGTAAAGCTGTTCATCTTTTACTTTACTTTTAGGGGGCCTAGAATCCATTGTGGTGCAAATCAAGATACAGTATGCAATCACACAGGATAAAGTTATATCTAGAAATTTGAGTTAGAGCACAAATGAACCATGGATTTGATTAATCAGGATTTCAACAAGGCCTATGATGCCATTTGGTGCAGATCTCAGCAATCTATTTTGATAACTTTAAAGAACATCACAGATGGTAGCTTGATCGAGTTGTTGTTTAGGAAGTTGGCAACCGGAGATGATGGTTAATGAAAATTATTATGAAAAAGTGAAGCCAACCTACAGGATGCATCAAAGAGTAGATCAAGATTGTGAAAATAATTTTATATTCTTTGTACATAATATTGTATTTGAGAAAAACTTTTTTTAAAAAATGAAGCGCAAAGATTGTCTTGAAGGCTGAAGCTGTAACTATTGCTGTCTTTTGTGTACACAGTATCATTTCTGCCGAGAAAACTGCATGCCTTGTATTTTGGAACATGGAACATTCCTGAAAATAGTTTGACGGTTAGAAAATGAGAGAAGATGAAAAAAAAAATAATTTTCCAAGTTAATTGGAAATAAATGGATGCATCCAACTAATCAAGGAGGAAAGTACTAGGCCGGAGACCATTTAAAGCTCAACTCATTAGAATACTTTCCTGATTGTAAACTGCTTTTTCTTGCCCTTAGTACAACTACAAGAGTGCCTCACAGAACAACAACAATAATTAAGTATTGCTCTCACTTGTGAACAAAACATTTGCTTAACAACAGTCTGAACTGCAAACACAAATGTGAGATTTAGTTTTTTTTATTTAAGTCTGTGATTTCATCATCTTAGAGAATGTGTCTTACTCTGATGTATGTCAGTCTTGGAATTAGTATATATAAATACTTGGGGTGTAGAGGGTGAGTCCACTATGTCATGGGGTTCAGGGAGGGAATGCTTTTTTAAGTGCTATGATATCTTTTGATGTTGCATGTTTTGCGATTAATTTGCAGTTTAGTATTTGCATGTACTAGCATCAAACACGTGTGTTATGAATTTTTGTCATGCAGCCTTTCTTCTGCTTGAAGTTGGTTTTGCAGTTTATCTTTCCAGCAATTTGGAGCTAGACTTTTCATGAAATGTCATATTATTTCTTTTTGGTATTTGGCATGTCATCTTTGGCCATCTGCAGAAAGAAAGGGACAGATACATCTCAGTTATATTGCTTAAAAAAGGTAATTAGGCAGGTTACTTCAAAGATTCAAAGAAACTTTATTGTCAATTAGGAAACACAAGTGCCACCTAAATGAAATTTCGAGTGTCAGTTCTTTTACAAGAGAAAACAAACACAAAAGGACAGACATGATAGGACTGGTTCCAGCTACAGCATCAGGAAAAAAAATTAAAGCAAAGTACTCACTGAAGTCGATCTTTTTATGTGCATCATTTCAGCCACAGATGCCCAGCTTCACATCCTTGGCTAGAGAATGTTGCTTTGAAGTACAGCTGTGAGTAAAGAAAAAAATGTTAACTTGGCTCATTTTAAGTGTAACTTTTCATATTCACATTAAGATGCAGTGAATGAAGCCAGCTTGTGGCACAGAAAGATGGAACTATGAATGTGACCTTAAAGATCCAAGTGCAAGTATCTTACCTGGAAACTGAAGAAATCAACCAGCATGGATGGATCAGAGAGGTCACCAACCTTCCTTGTGGGCTGGATATGGGTTTCAGGTACCGAAGAGGCACCCTGTAGTGGGCAAGGTTTACAGAGTTGTGTATGCTAATTCACTGGTTTGCAGCAATATAACTGGTAACACAGTTGTATCCTTGTTATACATACAGAAGCAATGTGTAGTGAGGATAACATTCTAGCAGGCATGGCTATCCTAGGATAAGGGAGTTCTCCCCACTGAGGTTCTTCACTTCCCTTTCAGGTAATACATTCCTTCGCCTGCAGCAGCATGACTCCCATCTTCTTGGGAAAGGGGAGGTAACCTCAGAGTATGTGGTACTAATAAGGACATCTTCTTTGTAGAAAGAGGGCCTATAGGTTGAAAAGGTTACATCAGGATTTCAGAGCTCCCACCTGCAAGAATGAATGGGCCTATATGGATCAGAAAGAGATAATCACATCGCCACAGTGGTCAGGAAATCCTTCTACATGGCAGACCTCATCACAAACGGTTTCTCATCCAGGAAAAAAGAGGTCATTGTTCCCCTCTACTTGTCAGTCATTAGACCCATTATAGAGTACAATGCACCTTTTAGTACGTACCTCACAAGACATCTACAACAACTGGAAAGGCTGCAGAAATACCTCACAAAGAGGATTACCGCCCTCAAACAGATGCCCTACGCAGACCATCTCAAAAAACACCGGCTTTACTCCGTCGCATATCGCCTACTTAGAGGCAATCTCTACCTAACATGCAAAGCTAAGTCAAACCCAGAGCTGTTGGACATGCTCCACTTAAAGAAATCCCAATCCCTTTGAGCTACACACTCTGGGGACCAAAACCTTGTCACTACAATAAACGGAACATACTGGAGGGATAGATTCCTGTCCCAGAGACTTCCCATACTCTGGAACAAACTACCTATCTATATCAAACAAAGCTCCTCATTAGCACTCTTCAAGAAAAATCTTGATGACTGTATGGGAAATAGGAAATTCACCCCAGGGATCACCTCTGTGGCTCTGGTCAACAGGAGCACAGGAAAATAATTTTCTTGGGTGGCAAAAGCCAGGGTACCTTTTTGGCTAGGCTTATATAGGCCCTAGGGCCAATAGCCTAGTACTTACCTATGAACCTATGAAAACAACATGACTGTAAAATGAATTTACATCAGCATGGTAACCCCATGAGTCCATTTGGGGCATAAAGTTAAGAAATAATAACCACTTAGATGGAGCCATGGTATTTTGAGATGGAGCCCAAAATGTAGAGCAAGAGACCAGGGTTCAACAAGCAGTCACTTTACCCGAAGAATCAGCTGAGGGGTGGGATTGGTCAGTATTCCAGTCAGCTCACCTATCCCAGGGGTGAGGCTAAGGGATTTAGTGGGAGTGGTGGCAGCTCACATTAGAGACTGTGGACTTTGGTCTTCCTGAAGACAATAGGTCATGTACTAGCAGATCATCTGCAGACTTAGATCTCCACTGATGTCATTGCATATCAGATGTGTGGCAGGAGAAAAATGTAGAACATAAAAAAAATCTGAAGCACGGGTGCATTTATTTTTATTTATTTATTTCCATTTGGTGACCAGAAATAATCCAAGTGAGCTAAAATAATTGCGCAGTTATACAACAGAGGGAATAAAAATTACTGTTCATGGACATTCTTTAATGCAAATATGAAACAATTACAAAATACATATATTCATAGAAGGCATTAGGAATAAAAGTTACAAATAAATATATAGACAATATATGGCAACAGTTAAACATAAGGTTAAGAATGATATTCATAGAAGGCATTAGGAATAAAGGTTACAAATAAATATATAGACAATATATGGCAACAGTTAAACATAAGGTTAAGAATGTAGACAGTGTCATTATTAAAGAAGGTAGAGGTAGACAGGGAGAAGCTAGAATGGATAGGGGTTGGAGAATTAGATTAAACTCAGGCAGAAGGGCAGGCCCAAGTTGAAGTTAGGTAGGTTTTTAGATTGCACAGAAATGTTTTAGGTTTACTGTCAAGTGCAAGGTCTGAAGAAACAGAATTCCACAACTTGACTCCATGAACAGTGCATAACAAGTCACCAATGTGATTGTTTGATTTGACAACTTCTAGCAGGTTTTGGGTTTGAGATTTTAGAAGTATGTTAGAGATGTATGAGCATCTTCTGGGTTCATATATAATTTTAAGTGTGTTTCTTATTTATTTGTTTGATGTTTATTTACTGGGAAAGTCTGACTGGGCATTAACCTATTTTCAGTGGAGGCTGGGGAGAAAAGCTCTACATACAAAAAACAAATTTACATGAGAGTAGACTAATGTAAAATTACATAGCAATAAATTTAAACAAAGCAAGATTACATGAATATAAAGTGAAGAAAGACTTGGAAGCATAGGTATATAATGAGATACAAAAATGACTAAAATATTTACAATGTAAACAAGATACCTTATGGGGGTTAATAGTTAAACAATGAAAAGAGCAAAAATTTGAAAAAAACAGTTGTTAGTGTGTCTCACTTTTACATATAGCTGAGGAGTAGAGTGAGCAAAGATGGTCTAGGATAGATAGAAAGGGAAACAAAGAGGTGTGTGGTAGAAAGTAGTTGCTGGGGTACTAGGTACGTGTAAAGAGAAGAATGAAAAGAGATGAGGTAGAATACCGGTTAGTTGGGAATAAATAGTGTAAGTAGCTTAGAAAATTAGGTGGTGAGCAGATAGTACTATGGTAGTAGTGTTACTGTAGTAAAAAGGAAAGAGTATTGTGAATTACCAGGGGGAGAACATGGGCAAAGCCAATTATTGTTGAACAAATGTTTTTGAGAATTTTTTTAAAGTGGGTAAAGACAATTGTGGATCTAATAATTAGGGGGACGGCGTTCCAGGTTTTAGATATTTCATATGAGTAAAGAGAGTCACTGGCACTATTAGATTTTTGTTGGAATAAGGTAGCTGAATGTTTTGGAGAGCAGGCAATTTTTCAGGATGGTTTATTAGTCTATGGGCCATTGAGAGCTGAGTGTAAGATAAGAGGTGAGGTAGTTCTAGCCAGGTGAGGGGTTCCAGTGCTAAGCAGTGATGGGATCTGAATGGAGAATTTTGGCAAATTTGGCTATTTCATTGTAGCAAGCTTCAAGTTTTCCTAGATTTGCTTTCTTTAAGTTGGTAAGTATAGGTGAGGCATACAGAGGTGTGGAAAGTCGGTGGGTTCTAGCTATTGCCTCTTTTGCAAAGTCTGTTAGGAAAGGTTTACTTCTGTAAAGGGAACCTAATTTTTACATGTACTTTCTTTATGGTTTGGGATATAGGAATGTCGAATTTCATGTTATTGTTGATTATGACACCTAGTAGTTTTGTTTGGGATACTGCTGTTATGATTATGTTACTTATGGACGTGATATAAAAGTCAGGGGGAGAGTCTAAGGCTTTGGTGAGTTGAAAGAGCATGACTTTGGTTTTGTTTGGATTTAGAATTAGGTGTGAGTCAGAGAGCCATGATTCCACTGCAGAGATTTTTAAATTGTTGGAGGATGGAAGCAGTACAGACAAGAGTAGAATCATCTGCATATTGGACCAAGGAGGCATGCTGGGTAGCAGTGTGAGGGTTGTTAGTAAAAATACTGAAGAGAAGAGGACCTAGGATAGATTCCCGTGGGATCCCTAAGTTAACAGGCAGTAGGGGATATAGGACTTGCTGCCATTTAATGGCTTGCTGTTGACCTGTGAGATAGCTAGGGAACCATGTGAGGGAAGAATGCTTGACTCTAGATGAGAGAGTACTGCTAGTAATTTTTGGTGGGAGATGGTGTCAAAAGATTTAGACAGATCTAGGAGGATGGAAAGAACTAGTTTCCCTTCGTTCCTATGTTGATTGATGGTACTGGTAAAACATAGGAGTGCAGTAATGATACTGTGATTGGGTCAGAATCTATTCTGGGGTCAGCTACTAGGTTGTTGGATAACAGATAGTGTAATAACTGTAAGTGAATAGAGTTTTTTAACATTTTGGATAGTAGAGATAAGATGGTTATTGGCTGATAATTGTAGAGTTCTGTTGAGTTACCTCCTTTGTGGGATGGGATTATGTATGAGATTTTCCAAACAGGTAGAACATGTTGTTCTGAAATTGAGCAATTTATGAGAATGTAAATAAGGTAGGAGATGGCATCAGCTGCTATTTTAAGATACTCTGTTTGTAAGTTATCACTGCTAGGGATGTAGGTTTGAGTTTTGTGAGCAATTTATTGATATTTTTGTTGGAACAGGATTAAAGCTGAAGGAATTTCCATGGTCATTGGGTGTTAAAGGAATGGTTATAGGATTTGAGCAGTTGTTTTTGGAGAGTGATAGTATGGTTTCTGCAAAGTATTTGTTAAATTGTGTTGCAGTACAACATCATTAGTGGACGATGGGCTTGGTGATGATTCCTGCCCAGGGTGGAGGAGTGTTTTAATTGTTGACCAGAATTTTGTGGGTTGTGTTGATGTTTTCTTTGAATGTCAGTGTAGTAGTTTTTCTTGCATGTTTAATTTGCTTTTTGGCTAGGTTTCTGAGTTGTTGGGATGACTCGCAGTTTATTTGGGATCTGCTTGTATGCCATTGGTTCCAGGCTTTATCCCTAAGTTTAAGCACCTCTCTTGTTTCATTAGTTAGCCATAGGGTGTAGTTTGACTTTATTCTTATTGCTCTAGGTGACGCTAGTTTGTTTAGTATGTTGAGAAATGTGGAAATAAAATAATCTACAGTGCACCTAGTGGTAAAGTCTTTAGGGGATTCCATTTAAAGAGTTGGAGTGTAAATATGAAGGTATCGAAGTTAAATTTTTTTGTTGCAGATTTGTCTATAGATATGTTTGAGTGGGTTTATGCATTGCCCAAAAAGGTAGGTTTGAAGGTGATCACTGAGGCTGTCAGGGAGGCAGCCGTATTGTTGTGAGTGGGAAGGCTTGGTAGTTAGGGTCCAGTTTAGGACAGTCTACCCTTTGGAGGTTTTGTCTACTCTGGTTGCTGTTTGAATAAATTGTGTGAAGCCATGAAGGTTGATGAAGTTAGTCAGGGTTTCTGAATTACAGATGAACCAATCAGTGTTAAAGTCCCCCATTATAATAGTTTCATAAGGAAGGGTTAAGGAAGACCAGTGGAGGGTGTCTTCAATTGTGGCCAGATTATTTCCTGGAGGAATATAGTTAACTGCAATGACTAAGTGTTTACTGCAGTTAATTTTGAGTTTGGTAAATAGTATCTTGACATTATTGAAATCATGAATGTTTTGTTCCAGACGTTCTAGTATGAGATTGTTTTTAAATAAAATGGCTATACTGCTGCCACATTTGTTTTTTTCTGTCTAGCCTACATATGTTGTATCCTGGGGGAATAATGTCATTATTTTTAATTTCTGGTCACCGCCAGGTTTCTGTTAGTATCACAATGTCAAGCAAATAGAGGGAAAGAGTTGTGTGAAGTTCATGACTACACTTTTCTGAGGTTCATATTTAAGAGAAGTAGGCCAGATCCTTTCCTGGTTATATTTAATACATCCTGGGGCTGTACTATGAAAGTATTAGGAGATTCTAGAAGTTTGGTTTTAGACCTGGGCTTGGGTGAATGCCACTGCTAAGTTTAAGTCGGGAAGCTATGTGCATATGAGAGTTAAAGAGCTTAGTTATGAATTTATCATATTTGAGAGAGATGTATGGTTTAGTGTTTATAGGGAGGAGACTATATGTTACCTGATCTATGTATGTTGTGTAGTAAAGTTTGGGAAATATAATGAACTTAATGAGTTATGTTTGTAGTGAATAGGGGGGGGTGAGATAGTGAAGGGAGAGAAAGAAATGGGTAGTTGAGTATGATAGGAAGTTAGATGGGCAGCTGGTGAAAGAATTATGAGAGATGTGAATATGAGTAGTATTTTGTTTATGGGGTTTGGGAAGCCTCAATAGAAATTAGTGCTAGGAAGTGAGAAAATAGTGTTTTGAATCATGTAGACGATAAGTATAGTGTGATATGAGTGGTGTAGTGTGTGACAGTAGACGTTATGACGTGTGGAGATGTGTAGTGCAGGGATTTAATAATACTAAGTGGGCAGGTTGGTATTGGATATGTGTGAGAATGAAATTTGAAGTTTTGGGTTTTGACTGGCAGGCTGGACTGGTTATTTTTCTATGTGGAGCTTTTCTTCCTGGCCCTCTTCTGAAAAAGGGCCTTTTCGGCTCAGCCAGACACCCCCCGGTTAACAAATGTAAAATAAATAAAAAATAAATAAAAGGTGTTTTAGCTCTAGCCAATTAATCTTATGAAGTGCTTTACAGTGATGAGTTTTATTGGAGACATTAGTATTATATTGCAGTTTTATTGTATGTTTGTTCTAGCTTATGAAAGCAAGTTTTTTGAAGAATAATAATAGTGGTTTTGATATGTATAACAAACCCAGCATTTTACATAGGCAATATGTTTCTTGAAGAATAATTTATAATTTATCAGTTTACATAAAAGTTTGGCATGGAATGACTAACTGAGATTTCACTGGAGCCAAATTCAAGTAGTTTAGTTTTACTGGCATTTAATAAAAATTTGAGTCATTAAGCCAACATTCTAGGCTTTGAAGGTTAAGTGTGGAATGCAGGATCTGATGGAAGGGGTTAGCAGTATACATAACAGTGGAATCATTAACGTGCTGTGATAATGTGGCATTTGAATGTTGAGCCTTGTGGAACACCTATATTATTAGGCAAAAAAGTAGAAATTGATTAGGACCATTTTACTGCTTGTTGAATCAAAATGTATTGTGTGCCAGATCCATATTAGCCTTTGTAAAAGGAGAGTGTGAGAGATGGTATAAAATGTCTTATGTTGGTCTAAGAGAACAGCAGAGGTGCAAAGACCCTTGTTTTTGCTATAATTAATTAATTTTATTTAAGAAGGATAAAAGAGCAGTTCCAGTGCTGAATCCTGATCGAAAACCATGTTGTGTAGGTGATGAATTACTTATAAGGTGATGTAATAGCTGCTTTGTTTACACTTTTCAAGTAGTTTAGACATGGATATAATATGGCAATAAGTCTAAAATTACTAAGAGAATTGCTTGTTCCTCTTTCATAAACAGGTTTTCTATACTCTTCCATGGAGCTGGAACAGAAGATTCACTTATGGATCTATTTATAAGTTGTGCATGATGATTTACCTGATCCAAAAGTTTGCTCCAGCTGCCAGTATAGCTTTAGACATACAGTGGGAAACGGAATCGATCAAAAGGTAAAGTGAGACTTGATGATGAAAAGATGCAGAGAGACCAAATAAAATGCTAACCATTTCGATGCCAAGATTCACAATGGCAGATCCTGCAATATGGAGACTGACTGACCAAAAATCTGTCCTTACCTTTACTATGTTTGAGATTGCCATTTCCTGGGAAATTCCCTTTTCGCTAAGGTATGAAGATCTCAAAGGTGGTATATATAAGTTCAGGTTGCAGAGTACTTTCCTCTGCAAATAGCAAGTTTAAAGCAGAAAAGGGATGTTCAATATTTGCCCTTCTCCTGCCTTTTTTGTCATTTTTTTGTCATTTTGGGACTCAACATTGTGAATAATGACATATTAGCAGGGAGCCAAAAAACACTTTCAGTGATTTTGTGACACTGATAATAAAATTTACACATTTTTAGCTTTTTTTTGGGGTAGTGTTGCACTTTAACAGAAACTGACATTTTGAAATTCTTAGTATTGCATCAAATGTAACCTAATTTTACTGTATAAAAGGTATTATTTGCATGCTATGACATCATAAAGTATGAAGTAGTTTATCTAAGTTGTACAGAAGTATATTCAGCTAGCTATATATATATATATATATATATATATATATATATATATATATATATGTGGTTCTATATCATTTTGTCAAAGGTAGGTTTGAAAAGGCATTTCACTGAAAATTGTAGAAGTCTACAGATGGCATGTTTGGTGTAATTTTTTATCACGAGAGTTGTTAGAGGTGTAATTTAGAAGATTTCTTGTGAACTGGCAATGCCCATGATTACGTTTTACCCCAGGTTTGCAAATAATTGAGTTTGTGTATCAGCAAGGATTCACTGTGTGTGGTGCTTTTTTCTTTTCTCCATGGGTGTGCAACTGTGGAGTTAGACTATATAATTAAGTGGGTGTGGGGGTGGAGCCTCCCACTTGTGGGGTACAGGGGGGACTTGACATTCTGAGTTCTGACATTTCAGTATGGACTCAAAACACACTCACATTGATTTTGGGACATTAATAATACTGGAAACATCAATATAGGATAAAAAAAATACACATTTTTATTTTTTTGGGTAGTGTTGTTCTTTAACAGAATCTGACATTTTAAAATAATCAATATTTTATCAAATCTAACCTAATTTTACCTTACAAAAGGTATTATTTAATCCCATGTCAGTATAATGTATGAGGTAGTTTAGGCCACACTCATTAAGAAGTGTATTTCACTATATATATATATATATATATATATATATATATATATATATATATATAGATTCACTTCATAATCTCAAAAGACTGAAATCTCGAATTTCAGTTTTTCGAGACAATGAAATTGAATCCACACAAAACCAAAAGCCCAAAACCGCGAAGTCCAAAACAACAAAATTTAAAACACCGAAAACACAGCAAACACTGAACCACACATATACCACAGCGCACACACCACAAAATAAGCAAACAAAACAAAACACATCGACAAACCTACATCACAAATAAGCAGGGGGGGCAAGCCCACCTGCACATCCCCCTACTTATCTATACTAACTCTGAGAATGCACAAACAGAAAACAAAAGCAAACTCACACACACATTCCACAGTCCCTCACACACACACACACACACACACACACACACACACACACACACACACACACACACACACACACACACACACACACACACACACACACACATTCACATATCAGCACACTCCCACTCCCACCCAAACCCCTTACAAAACACTCACTTACCTGACATTACACCTAACTCTACACACAGCATATATTCAAATTCGTGATTATGCACTTTCGCTATTTCAAAACTTTGACTTTATAGTCTCGAGATACCGAAATTCGACATTTCACACACACACACACACACACACACACACACACACACACACACACACACACACACACACACACACACATCTAAATATATATATTTATATAAAGTTCTGTATCATTTCGTCAAAGATAGGTTTGACTGAAGGAAAAAAAGGAGGTACAAATGACTGAAACTACATTTGACTGCAAAGCCATTTGACTGAAAAGCCATTCAGCTGAATATTATAGAAGTCTAGATGGTATGTCTTATGTCATTTTTGATCATGGAAGTTGTTAGGGGCATCATGTAGATGATTTTATATGTATAATTAAGGGATGTGGAGGGCTGAACCCTCTATTGGGAGGATACAGGGGCTTATTCCCCTGTAAGAAAGCTTTTTATGGTACATATGTTATGAACAACGTTTTTGATGAAATGTCTTTTCAGTCAAATGTACTTTTAACCACACACACACACACACACACACACACACACACACACACACACACACACACACATATACATATATATATATATATATATATATATATATATATATATATATATATATGTATATATATATATATATATAAATATATGTATATATATATATAAAAATAGAGAGATATAGATATATATAGATATGTATATGTATGTATGGATCTACTTTGTTCGAAAATACATTATATCAAACAAAGTAAATGCCCACTTCAGCGAAAGTGCATTTCAACGAAAGTGCACGTTCGCTGAAGCCTAGTCGCTGGATCGTCTGACTGAAAAAAAAACACAGAAAACATGTTTTGCAGCCCCCGCGCACCCCCCATGTGGGAGGCTTTGCCCCACACCCCCCACTAAATATACCAACTCCGAGATCGCGCTACAGCGAGGACAAGGGAATATTCCCATTCTGTGCTGTATTGTGATCTCGGTACTTCGTTTTCGAGGTTTTGGTACTTCAAACAACTGGTCTCGACCAAGTGGGTTTTGAAGTACTGAAACTTCATACAAACAAAGTAGACTCATACATATGTAGATAGATATATATATATATATATATATATATATATATATATATATATATATAGCTAACACTTTTTAAATAAATATTTTTTTATTTTTGACACATAACCAAAAAGTCCCTAAATATACTGAAATTAAGCTATCAGGCAGAATGGAGTATGTCATATTCCTTTAGGCATGCAGCTAAAATGTTCATCAGAAAACAAATATTGGCATAGTGTTTTGTTATAATACTAAAGAGAGCATGCATAAAGTACTTCAGGTCTGCCTTATACAAAATCACCCCCCAAAAAAATGTACAGACACTAACTTAGTCAAGATGTGGGCTGAATACATCATTGTTTCACTGATGATTAGCAACAGATGCACATGCTCATTGATTATTACTATTCTACATTTAGTCTGGTCACAGATAAAACAAATCATGGGCTGATAAGATCATAAGAGATTACTAGGCTATTGACCCAGAGGCTATTTTAAGCCTAGCCATTTCATCCAAATGTAATATAATAGAAATGCTAGTCAATACCCAAGATTGCATTTTGTGATGCTGCCCATGTCCGGGAGGGTCATGGGCTCTATCTCTGGTAAGAATTTTTGGTGCCCCATCCACTTGTCCAGGTTCCTCTTAAACAGTGTCATAGAGGTGCTCTGTTTCACATGAATTGGTAGCCTGTTACTAAGATGCATCATTCACTGGGAGATAAATCTGTCCCTCCAGCATGTCCTATTTAAGTCACAGGCCATATTTAGGTCCCTGGGACAGTTAGCCCTAGTCCTGATTGATTTATGGATATGCAGCAAGTTCATTAGGTTTGAGTCTTGGATTGTTCTGTAGGCCAGGCATAAAGGGACTTTAGTCTGTCTGTGTAAGGCACATGCTGGAGTCCTTTGATCTTCTTTGTTAGAAACCTCTGAGGTCTCTCTTATTGCTGCAGGTGCTTAGTACAGTACATGCCAAATGGATAGTTATACTCATTTATGAGCAAGATAAGTGCCGAGTATTGGGGGAGTTATAACTTCTTTTGCTCTCGAGGCGGTGCCCTTATTAATCATGTGCTATGTAGAAAGCTTTCCTTACTACAGTAGACACATGGTGGTTGAGGTTAAGGTCGCAGTAAATGTCTCATCCCAGGTCCCTTACCACTGAATAGTTACTGGTTTGAAGTACACAGAAATTTCAGATTTGCTTGGGCTTTCCCTAACAGGCTTAGGGGGAGCTTACCATGTCAGAACATTGTGACAGGAAATTCTTAACCATCTGACTGAAGCAATAAAGTATCTGTTAAATATTTCTAGAGGACAGCCACGTTAGTTTACAACACAAGAGTGAAGACCTCCTCATTGTCACAGGAATTCTCCGAAAACTGAAAGGTACTGCAAACTACACCAAAAAGGCTTGCTGCTAGAAATATTTTCAGTGGACTTATATCACAAGTACAGTAAGTGTTCATACATAATAAATGTGGCACTTAATTGCTGTTGTTTAAAATGCAGAGCTGTGATAGAATGCTCTGTGTTCTTTGACCTGTCCTGAATGAACAGTTTACTAAACCCCTTATGGCTCCATTTGCAGTGCTTCAAGTGTGCTCCCAAGAATACCTTGTTCTTAGAAAAGCAGATAAACATCCACCGTTTTCAGTGAATCAGAGTGAAATACCAAAAGTCAACTTCCCAGGGGTACTGCATGGCATTTAGTGTGACAAGTTTAAGAAAAAACAGGCATAGATGGAGTTTTTCCTTTTTGTGCACAGGTACTATTCTAAACTGAGGAAGGCAGATTCCTGCATATCGTTGACATAAGTATGGACGATGGATAAATGGATAAGAGGAATAAATAAGGATGGCTGAAGTGGTTGTCATCCTGGAAGTTCACCTCACATATATATACTGTCGATACTTCGTTAATCTTTTTTTGGCACATTAAGTATAATAGTTGCTGACAATCAAGACGAACAACTGCTCAGCTCTGAACAAACCAGCTCTATACTGTTATATAACACTATGCTACAGAGATACCCAAGTGTGGGTCTATAGTATATACTCAAAGGTACTAAATCTCAACTACCTTTTCATCGACATATGTGTCAAACGTCCACTTCAGAGAATGGCCACATCATCAATTTCTTTCCAAGGGAAAGAAATCACTTGGCCATTGTTTTAAATCTGCCCTTTTCCCCACTGTAGTGTGATCTCGGAGTTAGTATATTTAGTTAGGGGTGGTGTGGTGTGGTGTGTGTAGTTGGCCTACTGATTTCTTTCCCTTGAAAGAAATCGATGATCTGGCCATTTGCTGAAGTGGACATTCAACACATATATGTCGATGAAAGGGTAGTCGAGATTTAGTACCTTCGAGTATATAATATAGACATGAAAGTGTAATACTCCTTAACATAGTAATGTGAACTAAGTACAGTGTTACTTTTATTTTATCAGTAAATTGGCAGTAACAATCACTGAATGATGGTTGTGCTAGGTCACTGCTCATTTATGCTGTCTCTGAGCTCACATAGTTCTTTTCCATTTATAATATAATTATTCTGGATTTTAATATAATATAAAGAATCCAGTAACTAGTAAGGACTCTTTAATTCACATCTACTGCCTTTTCCCCCTCCTAATGGATAAGCTTTCAGACTGTGCTAAATCATAGTCTACTCTACCCCATCATAGGTTCATAGGTTCATAGGTAGATACTGGGCTATCTGCCCGAAGGCATATATTAGCCCAGCCATGTTGTACGGTATTCAACACCCCTTTGGTTAGTTTCCTAGGCCCTTGATCTAGCAGCTAATATCCTTGGCCCCTATCTAGTAGAGCTGTTGGTATGATCCCTGGTGTGAACTTTCTGTTACCCATCCACTCGTCAAGGTTCCTCTTGAAGAGTGATAGTGAGGAGCTCTGTCTTATGTAGATCGGGACCTTGTTCCATAGCAAGGGAAGTCTTTACGTAGGGAATCTGTCCCTCCAGCATGTTCTATTCATTGTTGTGCTGAGGTTTATATCCCTAGAGCATGTAGCTCGAGTGGATTTGGTTTTGCTAAGATGGAGCATGTTCAACAGTTCTGGGTTGGACATGGCTCTGTATGTTAGACAGAGATCGCCTCTGAGAAAGTGGTATGCAACAGAGAAAAGCCTTAGTTTTTTTGATCGTGCTGCATAGGGCAACTGTTTGAGGCCAGTAATCCTCTTAGTGAGGTACCTCTGTGGTCTCTCCAGCTGCTGGAGATGCCTAGCCAGGGACATTCCAATTGGTGCATTGTACTCAATAATGGGTCTGATGAGGGAAGAGTAGAGGGGCACCACTACATCCTTAGATCTTGATGCGAACCCTTTTGTGATCAGATGGGTCACACAGAAGGATTTTCTGACCACCTTGGCAACATGGTTATCAAAGGAAAGCTGACTATCTACTTGGGTCCCTAGGTCCCTTATTACTACTTCAGATTTTGGGGAGTTACCTCCTATGTGGTAGTTTGCGGGTACTCTGTTTTTTCCAAAGGGGATTTTTTAGCATTTAGCTTGAGACCATGGCTTTGACACCATGCATCAGTCTCATTAAGGCCCTTCTGGAGGATATCCATGTCGGCTGGAGACTCTATTATAGCACCCAGTTTGCAGTCGTCCGCAAACTTGGTCAGCCACAGCCCATCAGTGCTTGCCTGTACTTCTGAGAAGTATATGCCAAACAGGAGGGGCCCCAGGACAGAGCCCTGAGGCACACTGCTCATTACTGGTCTGGATTCGGACATAGATCCCGCTACTCTTACTTTGTGGGATCTGTCAGAGAGCCAGTTTGTGATCCATCTTGTGACGTAAGGGTTTATGCCCAGGTTGGTGAGTTTATCAATAATACCCGAATGGGGAATGGTGTCAAATGCTTTAGCAAGGTCAAGGTAAGCCGTGTGTACCTCCTTTCCCTTAAATATAACCTGAGTAACTGTCTCAAAGAAGTGCACCAGGTTCAGGAGACATGATCTGCCCTTGACGAGGCCAAACTGTGTGGGGTCAAGTGTTTGGAGGTTCCCAATCTCTCCATTTATGAGTTCCATAATGATTCGCTCCATTGCCTTACAGATCAGACTGGTCAGGCTTATTGGTCAGTAGTTCCCAGGGTCAGTTGTTGGCCCACCCTTGTGCAGCAGAACCACCGTTGCTGTGTGCCATTCTATGGGCACATATCCTGTCGAGAGGCTGAGACTGAACAGGGTATTCAGATACGGGGTTAATTCATTTTGGAGCTCACATATGACACAGCCTGGGACACCATCTGGTCCCATGGAGGTAGTGTTTTTAGCTTTAGATAGAGCCTTATTAGCCAACGTATCAGTATTAATTGGAGTTATACAATCCCCTGGAATAATGATAGGCCCTGTAGGTGGTGGTGGTGGTGGTGGTGGGGATTTTCACTGAATCTGTCAGCCAACATGTTGGCAATGTCAGAAGGGTCAGTGTATTTTGCTCCATTTTGTACTAGCTCAGAACAGACCTGAGCATTGCCATTTAGGTTTTTGACATGACCATAGAAGGCCTTATGGTTATCCTTGGCATCCTTGGCAACTTTCTTTTCAAAATTGGCTTTAGTTGACTTGATGAGGGCCCTCAATTTCTTACTAAAGCTGATCAGGGAAGATTTTTCTACTTGAGATTTGGCCTTTTTTTGTATAAGTCTTCTCCTTTTATTGTATAGTTTGCTTAAGGCTGGGGACCACCAGACTGGTTTCTTCTTGCTTGAGGAAGGAGTCTTGGTTTTATTTGGAATAGCACGGTCCATGCAATCCTGAAGATGTATATAAAGTGCCTTGGTGTAGGATTCTGCATCCTGGATATCATTATCCTTCTGCAGGGGGATCCTTCTGCAGGGGGATCATATCCTTCATGCACTCCTCTCAACCTCTTAGCACATGAAATCTGGTCTATTATGATGCCAGTCGAGTAAGTTTTCATTTCCAGGTGGGAGTTCAACGAGGATAAATACTGAGTAACAGCACCGACCTTTTCCATTAGGAGTTCAACAGTGAATTTATTGTGAGATGTTTCAATACTCTTTGTCATTTCCTGCAATCAGATGGAAATCAGTTTAGAAGGTCACAAGAAATTAAATAAGATTTGAACTATGTACAGTTTCAAATTGAAAGGTACACCATCAGCTGAAGAAACTCACGTAGATAGTAAAATTCAGTCAGTTTATTCACGATAAAACACAATAAAACACAATAAAAACTGTAAAAGGACGGTGAAAAAAAAAAAGCGCTTTCACATCTTTATAGCTTCCCTCAGACTTCAATACTACATCAAGATTTGAACTATAGTGAAACCATCCACTCATTAACCTTATTGATAAAAGGTGGGTTATAGGGAGGCCAATAATTCCCCAGGTTAAATAGATTCAGAGGTAACTCCTTAAGGATTAGAGTAACTAAGGCCACCTTTAAATTACTTTGGTGGATCTTAGCCTTAGGGAGGGTCTGATAAGCTCCAGAATAACTGGAATTAGAACATCCAGACATGTTTAAGCAACCTGGTTCAACAAAAGTCCTGCTCATAAGGTAAGAGAACATGCTTGAAATTTAGTCAAATACTTTGCAGTAGTCCAAATGCTACAGTCTATTTCCTGAGCATGCCATCAGAGACATATGAGCCAAACCAGGTATGAATTTCTGATTACCCATCCATTGGTCCAAGTTGTGCCTAAATAGTGATAGGGAGCAACTCTACTTTGCATGGATGGGGATCCTGATCCAGAGAATTGTAATTCTCCGAGAAACATATCTGTGTATGCAACATGTTCTATTTATGTTGCAAGAGTCTTTTAATCTAGTAGTTCTGATACTGTTTGTTTTGCGGATGTGCAAATGATTCTTCAAAACAAGGTCCAGGGATGCCTTGGATGCCAGGTAAAGATCACCTCTCAGAAGTCTGTATGATACTGAGTAAAGAGACTGGGCTTTGAGGTGATCAGCTTAGGACATTGTGTTTACTCCCTGTATTCCTTTTGGAAAGAACCATTGTGGATGTTCCATTTGCTGCATTTCAAGTACATACTGAAGGGGACATTATACTCTATGATGGGCCTGATGAGGGCCAGGTACAGTGGTATAATGACCTATCTGGACCTAGGTGCCATGCCCTTGTATATAAGTTGAGCAACATAGAAGGATTTTTTACTACCTTTGACAGATTTTGGTTGACAGCTAGGTTGCTATCTACATGAGTTCCCAGATTCCTGACTACTGAATCAACTTTTAAGGGTGTTTTATTAATGACTTAGTTACCCGGGGTGACAGACTTTTTCAAAAAGTACTGTGACATCCCCACTCTGGGACAGTAATCAAGGAGTCTGAATCCTCACCTCTGACACTGGAGTGGGACATTCACTTGGAATACTAATGACTACACTCAGTATTTCCAGAAGCAGACCTCTCTGCATCAAGCACAATTTCCCTTAAGAGCACACAGGGAACACACTTAGTCCAGGGTCTGCGTTTCCCTCCTGGTCCCCAGTAAGACTCCCGACTAGCACAGCTATAGAGTTGAGACCTCAACTGGGTGTCCAAGCCAAGTTCTTCACCACTCTGTCTGTGAAACCAGTGCTTCGTGAACCTGCTCCATGAAGGTGACACACATACTTTGAGATTTGATTTTTAACACACACACACACACACACACACACACACACACACACACACACACACACACACACACACACACACACACACACACACACACACACACACACACACGCATGCACACACACATAACACACACACACACACACACACACACACACACACACACACACACACACACACACACACACACACACACACACACACACACACACTCTCTCTCCTGGGAAAGTGGGAAAGGTTGGCACAGATTTATCCAATGTGCACCCTTCTGCCCTGACTATAAGGTAGTTATCCCTGCCACCAGACAGTACAAAGCCAGCTACCTAAAGCTCTTGCAAGGGTACCCAATAATACTGAGTGAAATTAATATTAATATAAATGGTAATACTGACCAAACAGCCAGGCTTCGAGTGGCCACAGTGTCACCACTAGATGTAAGTACTCTCAAAGGTTAAATATTCTCGAGAGGGACCAGCCACAATGACAAGCTTAAATATATTTAATAATAAATAATAAAAGAACATGAAAATATAAAATATCTATTTACAATACACACCAAAGTTTCAGTCACAGGAAATATTAAAAATACCACAGCTAGAAAGATTCACATAGGTGCAGAAAAACAATACTTACCTATTCTCACTATATTTTCCTGACTGATCTAGAGAATTACTGTTCTTACTTAACAGAGCAAGGCAGAATGAAGTAGGTGAGGGATCCTTCTATGTCAGGTTCCAGGAAACAGACTGTCCTGAGACTTCTGTCTCACCTAGTATTAAACATTATTTTAGTGATGGATTCCAGAATGACATCACACACATTTGGTCATCTGATGCCTGGTTTCCATGTAATCCTCCATTGCTAGAAACTGCCAGAATTTAGCACCTATGAGTCAATAATACACACACACACCAAACACAGCCTTGCTAAGATCTGCTGCAGCTCCTGGAAGTCATAAAACACTTCCATTCTTCCTACAGGAGCTAATAAACCATACGTCTTACAGACTTGGGTCTCTGGCTTCATTCAAAACTGTGAGATAACATTTTTATGGCCTAGGCCCAGTAATTTAATGTTTTACTAGTTCTCAAAGTTGGGTGGATTGAGATTAACCTCTTCTTTTCCAGTATTCTCTGTTACAATATATAAATGTAAACAGTTGCAATAATGCATGTATATTTATTTTCTGCTCAGCAGGGCACACTATTGACACATTTTAACACAAGCAGCATTACAAATACATTTTTCAACACAAACATCTGTACAAATCAGTTTGATATACAAATGACATATAATTATTTACAAAATTGCAGCTATCTGTGCTGGTATATGTTACATATCCACTGCCCTACTTCTCCTGACATAGCTGGCAATACCTCAAATCATCACAAGTACTATAATACATTTCTTGGTACTGAGTTTTAAGCCATGGCTTTGGCACCAAGAATTTGTCTCTATTAGACCTTCCTGGAGGGTGTTCTCATCTTGGGGGGGAATTCAATGACTGTTTTCAGTTTGCAGTCATCTGCAAACTTGGTTAACCAGAGACCTTTGACATTGACTTTGATGTTCAAGAAGTAGATACCAAAGAGGAATGGGCCTAGACTCCACTGGTGACCTCCCTCTTTGTGAAGGAGACCTCACCAATTCTAACCTCCTGTGTCCTATCAGTTAGCTAGCTAGCTATCCAGTGCATTATGAAGGGGTTTATACCTAGTTCTGTAAGTTTGTTGACAATGTCCTAATAGGGTACTGCCTTAGGCAGATATAGGTATGCAGTATGCACAGTTTTCCCCTCATCCATTGCCTTAATAACCTTTTCAAAGAAGTCCACCATATTCAGTAAGCATGACCTTCCTTTGACAAAGCCAAACTGGGATGGATCCAGTGTCTATAGGTCTTATATGTCCTTATTGATAATTTCTATGGTGATTCTTTCCACGACTTTGGAAATTAGATGAGTCAGACTAATGGGTCTATAGTTTCCAGGATATGTTGAAGGTCCCCCCTTATGAAGGAGATGACTGTCACAGTCCTCCATTTACATGGCACAAAGCCTGTTTTAAGAGTATAGTTAAATAATGACTTTAGGGGTCCAGATAAGTAGTATTTTAGACTATTTAGGAGGCATCCTGATATATTATTGGTGCCCATTGATGCTGTGTTCTTGTCTTTAGTGAGTGCAGCCATACATGCTCCCTAGTTATAGCTGGAGTGGTTATGTTTGAGGGTATTATGGGGGGATGGTTGCACCTGGAATTGAATTTGTTTGCTAAAAGGTTCATTATATTGCCAGGTTTGATGAATGTGGCACCATTAACCACCAGTGAAGCACATTGCTGTGTGCTGCACTTGAGGTTTCTGACATAGTTGTAGAAAGCCTTATGGTTCTCTTTCACCTGGGAGGAAATGTTAATCACAAAGTTGGCTTTGCTTCATCTAATTAGCCCTCTCTGTTATCTATTTAGTTTGATGAAAGAGTTTTTATCTTTATGGGAATTACTGTTCCTGATTTTTGACATAGTTTTTTTTTCCATTTGTTTTCCATTTGTTGCATATCCTGTTTAATTTGGGATGATACCGGGGTCGTTTGTTTCTAAGGCTAGTCCTGGGCTTACAGCTGGTAGGTACAGCAGCCTCTGTGCAGCCAGTGACATAGTTATACAGAGTTTCTGAGAGCAATTAAGCGTAGGCTGGCATGCTTTTGGGGTTTGGAGGGGCACTGAATTTTGACAAACCATCACTTAATAACCGGTTATTTGCCTTGTAATAGTTCCTAACTGTTATTGGTTTTAATAGGATTATAGAATTGATTTTGATTTCAAAGGAGACAGTTTTATGGTTGTACCTTACCAGGGAGGATGAAACATTGGGGGGGGGAGCAACATTCTCCCAAATTTATGAGCACAAGGCCCAGCAGGTTGGAGCCTCTGGTGAGTGTATTCACTGTTTGGTCAAGGGCATTTTTATTTACAAAGTCCAGTAATCTCTGTGCCTGTAGATTTGAGGATGCGTAGGATTCCGAGATTATAGAGGGGTAATTAGAGTCTCCTGTGTTATTTATTTTATTTTTTTTTACATTTGTTAATTGGGTTAGTCCAACTGGGCCCAGAGAGCCCTTTTTCAGTGGAGACCCGAGGAGAAAAGCTCCAGGCAAGTAATTAAAAAAATAAGAAAAAAATAACAATTCAAGTTGTAAGATACTCAACAGTACAAATGCACAGAGGAATATACAATACAAATATATACAAATATATATATATATATATATATATATATATATATATATATGTATCTATCTATATGTATATATATATATATATATATATATATATATATATATATGGATCTACCTGAGTACATCGACACTGCAAAAGAGCAAAAGCGACTTCACCAACGCCAGAAGATCGACAAGGCAGAAGACCGACGGAGGAGAACACCGACGCTGAGAACACTGAGATGGGGAAAGGATGTGTAAGTAGTGAGACGTTAGGGTGCAAGTAAGGTAAGTGTGCATGTTGATGTGTAGGGATAAGTGAGTTAGGTTAGCGGGTTAGGTAAGGGTGCGAGTAAGGTAAGTGTGCGATGTTGGCGGTGTGTAGGGATAGGTGGGATAAATAAGTTAGGGTTAGGGTGGGTTAGGTAAGGGTGCAGTAGTGATAGTTTTGGTTAGGGGCGGGTTAAGTGAGTTAGGGTTAGAAGAGTTAGGTGAGTGTGCGATAGTGACGGACCTTAGGGTAAGGGTTTGGGTTAGGGTTGTAGATAGTTGTGTATGTATGGGTTAGTGTTGGTTTGTAAGGATTTTGGTGTGCTTGTGTTGTGTGTGTGGGTTTTGGATAGGGATTTGTTTTGTTTGTTGTTATGATGTGTCGAGTGTATGATGTGTCGCGTTTGTGAACTGTCGTTGATGTGGTGTCGGGGAAGTCGTTTTTGGTGTTTCGATGTAGTCAGGTAGATCCATATATATATATATATATATATATATATATATATATATATATATATATATATATATATATATTTACACACACACACACACACACACACACACACACACAAGGCAAAAAAGTACAGCATTTTGACAATGCAGTAACAATATGTTTGAGAAATTTGGTTAGCATTAAGTTATTTACAAGGACTGCAGCAATGCCTAAAATAAAAAAAAATCAGATTAACATTATGGCATAGTACAACAAAGATGCATTTAATAGCATAGGTACTAACTGCAGAGAGAGTAGTATATGTAGAGAGTTTAGGTAGATACCAAGCTATGTTAATTGAGAGAAGAAAAATTAATTAGGTAATTTCCTGACAAGTACATATCCATGCATGTTGGAAATTAATTTTTAGTTGCTTTTTGAATTCACCACTTTTGGTAGTGGAGTGAAGGGACAATGGAAGTTTGTTCCATGAGTTTGCAATTCAATGACTGTAAATTATTTTTCTAATAGTTTTGTTTGGCTTGGTCACCTGCAGAAGGTTTTGTTCTGTGCTTCTGAGGGTGAGTAGGGTGTAATTATGGATGTAAGGGCAGGGCAGGAGTTGAGGCTACTTAGGATGCTATGTGCAATTTGTAGTTGTGATATTTGAAGCATGTGGGGGAGCTCAGGCCATCTTAAGCTTTTCAGAGATATACAGTGATGGGATTTGTAGCTATTACTGGCTGTGACAATTGCTATCTTAGTGTAGGTGGTTTCTAGTTTGGTTAAGAGATTATTTTGGAGGTTAGTAAGTATGGGAGCAGCATACAGCGGGGATGGTAGAATAAATGTTTGAGCCAGTATAGGTCTAGATTTGTTAGTTACATATATGTTGCTACGGTATAGAAGACATAGTTTTTGATTGGACTTTTTGATACAGTTTAAAATATGTAGGTCAAATTTTAATTGGTAGTCTAAAGTAACGCCAAGCAATTTGATGTTTGAGTCGGTGGTGATAATTGTATTATCTAAGGATGAAATGGTAAAGTTGTCTTTAGCTGGATTGAGGTTTTTGGAAGGAAAAGGAAGCTTGGTCTTTTTGGGGTTGAGAAGCAGATTGTTTTCAGTTAGCCTTTGTTCTACTACATTCAGGTTGGATGAACTAGTTGTTCATCCAATCCAGTTGTTAGGTTGGATGGTGGTAAGTGTCTCCAGTAGGACTAAGTATGCATTGTGAGCTTCTTGGGACATAGAGGGTGCCTTATAACTGGCTAGGATATGGTATGGGATTTTGTCTATGGTGATCTGCACATGTCATCCTATTTGACCACCCAAGAGGTATGCTTGCTATTGACATATGTTGAGATAGCTCCACCTTTAGCCTTTTGACTGTGCAGCTACTGATCTAAAAGTGTGAAAGACACTGAAACCTTGCACTGCCGGGGTACTCTCTGCCACCTTAAACCACATCTTGGTAACTGCACAGATATCTATATTCTCAAGTGTGAGGAGGGCTTGGAGAGAATGTAGTTTTTATTTAGGCTTCTGGCATTGAGCAGTAACACATTGTGCTTCTGTTGAGTTGATTTTCAATAGGCTTATCAATTTGGCATTGCCTAAAAGGGTACTATGGGGGCGGACAAAGCCTTAGCAAGATTTAGAAAGCCTAGAGTGGAAAGGTGCAAACTGTCCCTGGCAAAGCAAAGTGATCTGCTGACAATGTTCTCCCAAGCTTTCAAATAATGGATCCTCTTAGAATGACTCAAGAAAGACAACCAGTCATTGAAATCAATCATGCTTCATATGTTTCATATTGTGGCATCATCCTTGATGCCACTATCCATGACGCTGGCTACAGACAAATTAGAAAATTGCACATCCATAATGTCCAGTCCTTCAATTTGTGAGCTACAGGTGGGTGGTGTATTGGGGTTAGAAGGCTATTAAGGGTGCTTTGTTAGTGCAGAGTAATAAGGGTGCTTTATTGGGGCAGATTAAGCTAAACAGTACTAAAGTGTATTAACGTTAACGTTTTCACAATATTGAATTCTACTAAATCTGTAGGTATTGCCACTCGAGGCCCAACTAGCTGCTCTAAGCTTATTGGGGCACAAGGTATTTGCACTATTTTTCTGCTTTACAGGTTACAGTTTTATGGATAGTTCTATAGACAAAATTTACTTCCTAGGTGTTTGCTACTGTACAGGCACTGCTAACCTATGCAAACATGCCAAATTTATAGCAGCACAGAAAAAACAGAAAGCGTGTCTCAGCAGAACAGTTAGAAGATCCCAAAAGGAAAACATAATGCTGGATCTCCTGCCATGGTTTCCAGAGTCTAAATAAGGTAGACAGATAAACTTCTGAGATCCTATGGCAAATTTAAGAATTAATGCAATCCTGGTGGGTTGTGGGTGCAAATGTACAGACTTAGTGGACCGAAAGCTCGATTAATGGAGTAAGTAACACCACACAACTGGATGGATGATAGCAGAGGCCTAGGAAGATTAACAGATTAACAGGTTCACAAAGTCAAAAAGGCTGAACTTACAGAATTAATAGTCAGACTTGAAGGAGTTGCTCATAGGTTCATAGGTAGGTACTAGGCTATTGGCCCTAGGGCCTATATAAGCCTAACCAAAAAGGTACCCTGGCTTTCGGCACCCAAGAAAATTATTTTCTTGTGCCCCTGTTGAGCAGAGCCACAGAAGTGATCCCGGGGTGAATTTCCTATTTCCCATCCAATCATCAAGATTTTTCTTGAAGAGTGCTAATGAGGAGATTTGTTTGATATAGATAGGTAGTTTGTTCCAGAGTATGGGAAGTCTCTGGGACAGGAATCTATCCCTCCAGCATGTTCTGTTTATTGTGGTGACAAGGTTTAGGTCCCTAGGGTGTGTAGCTCGGAGGGATTGGGATTTCTTTAAGTGGAGCATGTCCAACAGCTCTGGGTTTGACATAGCTTTGTATGTTAGGCAGAAATCGCCTCTGAGTAGGCGATATGCGACGGAGTAAAGCTGGAGTTTTTTGAGACGGCCTACGTAGGGCATCTGTTTGAGGCCAGTAATCCTCTTTGTGAGTTATTTCTGCAGCCTTTCCAGTTGTTGTAGATGTCTTGTGAGGTACATACCAAAAAGGGGCATTGTACTTTATAATGGGTCTAATGAGTGATGAGTAGAGGGGAACAATTGCCTCTTTTTTCCTGGATGAGAAACCTTTTGTTTTGAGGTGTGCCACATAGAAGGATTTCCTGACTACTGTGGCGATGTGATTATCAAAGCAGAGACTACTGTCCACCTGTGTCCCAAGGTCTCTTATCACACTTTCAGTGTTAAGTAGACTACCGCCTATGTGGTAGTTCATGGGTACAGAGTTTTTACCAAAAGGGATGACAATGCACTTTTTGTCATTGGGCTTGAGGCCATGGCTTTCACAAGGCATCTGTCTCGGTGAGGCCCTTTTGTAGGATGTCCACATCATTAGGAGTTTCAATTATGGCTCCTAGTTTGCAGTCATCTGTGAACTTCATTAGCCAAAGACCTTCTGTGTTAGCCTGTACTTCAGAGAAGTAGATACCAAACAAGAGAGGACCCAGAACTGAATCCTGTGGTACTCCACTTGTCACTGGTCTGAAGTCAGATTTGGAGTCTGCTATTTTCACAGTGTGGGTTCTGTCAGTGATCCAGTTCACAACCCACCTTGTGACATAGGGATTTATACCTAGTTTAGTGAGTTTATCTATAATTCCAGAGTGGGGGATTGTGTCGAAAGCCTTGGCGAGATCTAGATAGGCTGTGTGAACCACCTTACCCTCATCTACGGCTTTGGTGACTGCTTCAAAGAAGTCTATCAGGTTTAGGAGACATGATCTGCCTTTTACAAACCCAAACTGGGTGGGGTCCAGAGTTTGGAGATTACCAATGTCTTTGTTTATAAGTTCCATGATGATACGTTCCATGGCCTTGCAGACCAGGCTTGTCAGGCTAATGGGGCTGTAGTTCCCGGGGTCCATGGTGGAGCCCCCTTTGTGGAGTGGGATAACCATTGCTGTGCCCATTCAGTGGGCACAAAGCCTGAGGTGAGGCTATGATTGAACATGGTACTTAGGTGGGGTGCCAGTTCATTCTGTAGTTCATGTAGAATGCAGCCTGGGATGTTGTCAGATCCCATGGACGCTGTGATCTTGACTTTGGAGAGTGTGTTTTTTACCTGTGCAGCTGTGATTACAGGAACTTTGCATTCTTTCGGTATAGAGATGGGCCCTTTAGGGGGTGAGAGGGGGGTAAAGTTAGCACTGAACCTATCTGCCAGGATGTTGGCAACATCGGTTGGTTCTGTATATTTAGTGCCATTGTGCTGTAACTCAGGGCAGATCTGAGTGTTGCCATTGAGATTCTTGACATAGCTATAAAATGCTTTGTAGTTGTCTTTAGAAACAGTGGCAATTTTGTTTTCATAACTAGCTTTGGAGGATTTTATGAGGGATCTCAGCTTCTTACTGTGGCTAACCAGGGAGTTCCTCCAATCATGAGATCTTACTCTTTTTTGCAGCAGTTTCTTTCTTCTGTTGTAGAGTTTGCTTATGGCAGGGGATCACCAGATTGGCTTTTGGAGGATAGCATCTTGGTTCTTTTAGGGTTAGCACGATCCATGCACTCATGTAAGTGCTTATAAATTACATCTGTGTAGGATTCAGCAGTCGTACCTCTATTGTCCGTCTGGATGGGTGTCGTGAAGTTTTCCACTTTTGTCTTAAGAAGCGTGAAGTTGGCTTTGGAAATTTTTTTTACTGTGGTTACCCTAAGGGGGGTGGGGGCGAGATGTAGATGTCTAGGGTGATTAGCTTGTGGTCAGATCTGACCAACGAGGAACTGACCTCTGGTGTGGAACACTGGTCGCCCATATTGGTAATGACCAGGTCTAGGATATTGCTGCCCCTGGTGGAG
The DNA here is from genome assembly GCF_019279795.1 of Protopterus annectens. NCBI lineage: Eukaryota > Metazoa > Chordata > Ceratodontiformes > Protopteridae > Protopterus > Protopterus annectens. The sequence continues at coordinate 385,318,563 of NC_056746.1, forward strand.
GTGTGGATAAGTTGATCCAAGGCACTGGAATTTATGAATTCCAGAAAATGTTGAGCAAGAGAGTTGGTACATGAGTAGCTTTCCCAGTAAATGGTGGGGTAGTTGAAATCACCCATTATTAGGGTGTTGGGCTGTACCCTAATATTTTCCAGTGAATCAAGAAATGAGGAGTGGGAATCCTAGGGCATGGTGGGGGACCTATAGCAAGCTACAATTTGGATTGCGGTCATGCCCAGAGTTAGTTGCACTTGGATAATCTCGGATGCATTATTCTGAGCAACTAGCCTGGAGGTGTGGATATCCTTAATGAATATGGGCACGCATCCGCCTTTGGTGTTTCAGTCCAGGTTGGGTGGCTGAAAGTTGTGGTATGAATTATAGCCTGGTAATGCAGGGGTGCTCTCTGGAGCCTTGAACCAGGTCTCTGTCACTGCACAGATGTTGATGTTTTCCATTTTAAGGAGTGCCTTAAGTGAGTGCATTTTGAGATTTTGACTTCTACCATTGAGTAGCATTACCCTCAGATTTTGCTTGCTTGTACCTGTTACAGTGGTGAATTCATCATTTGAACCTTGCCTAAAAAAGGCACTATAGGGGTGGCAAGAGCCTTAGCCAGTATCCGGAATCCCAAGGGTGACAAGTGCAGGCCATCTCTGACAAAGCATCGTGGTCTGTCGATCATGTCATCCCAGGCAGACAGATACTGGATCCCCTCAGAATGACACCAGAAGCTTAGCCAATTGTTAAAGGCAATCATTTTGTCCTTTTACTGTGGTATCATTCTGGGTGATGGCAGGATGCTACTCAGGACTAGGGTCACACCTACCTGGGCTACAAGATTGGAGAGCTCCTCCATGTCTCTTTTCATGTAGTCCAGGGAGGTACGTCTCAGGTCATTCACACCAACATGGACAATGACTGAGTCATATTTGTACTTGTTGTGGAGTGACTTGAGTGTGTCCATTATGTGGCGGATCCTGGCACCCAACAGGCAGCTGACAGTAACTTTCTCCTTGTTTAGCCTGGTAAGTGAAACATCAGTGTGACGGACTATAGAGTCACCTATGACTAGAGTGTTGGGTACGTTTTTATGCCTTATGGGCTGTGGTTGAGTGGCACACTGATGTTGTGGGCTATCTGTCATTTGGGTTGTGTTGGGGGGTGGAGGTTGCTTGCGTTTCTGCTTTGGAGGTCTCTGTTGATTGGGCAGATTTTTATTGAAAGCCTCCGTGAATGTAGGTGTGCGTTTTGTGTTTTTATGTCTGTGTTTTGGTGGTGTAGGTTTTGAGGGACTATGTGATAAGTGTGGTGTGGTGCAAGTGTTTACCCTCTTCTCTTGACTGTCTAGTCCAGTCTTGGGTGAAGAGAGCTTTGCTTCCAGTTTAGCTATATAAGTGCATCCCTCACAGGTTGTAGTGTTGGGTGGCAGGAGGATAGGGTTGTCTGTGTGCATGAGGCAATTACTGCATTGCCCCAAGATGCTCAACTTCATCAGGTAGACAGGAGAAAACACTGGGAGCTGACCCACAGACATGCCAGTATAGGTGCTTATTTATTAAGTACTAAAAACTGTTTTCCTCTTGACAAGTGAGGAAAGTTGAGTGATGTAGTAATTTGTAGCTTATTTAGTGCTTACAATGAATTCTGAACAAGTGCTGAGCTCAAAGAAACAGATTTGAGTGCTAAAACTAAAAAAAACTGGCTAGTTCTAAGGGAAAATTTGAACAGCAGACTTTATGGCACCGGGATTAATTTAACCCTAGCTAAGTGGTGATGCTTTTATTTTTTTAATATAACAGTAGCAAATGAGCAAACTGATTTAAACAAATTAACCAATTAACCAATAAAAAGCTAAAAACGGAGCCCCGTTCCAGCAGTCTTTGATCAGACAAGTTCTAACTGCACAATCCTGCCATTAGGGTGCAGGGGAACCTTCTCCAGAAAAATATGGCCTGGATTAGTGCTCAAGTTATACAAACAAAGCTAGATTCAGCAAGTCTGAATCTATTCTTGTGCTACAGTAAACAAGGTATACTAATTTCAGAAAGAAATGGTTCAATTAAGCAGGCACAATAAGTCTTTAACCAGAAACTCCCAGCTCGAAAGGGCATAATCTACCCTCTCCTCCCACAAAAATGCAGACCACACCTTCTTAATGTAAAATAACTAGCCCTAAGCCCAACTGCTTAAACCAGAACTAATACACTTTTAGAATAACAGACACTAAGCCTTCAATCAGCAACTCCCAACTTAGAATGATGTAAGCTACCTGTTCTGCCACAACAGTGAAGACCACAAACCTTCTTAATGTAAAACAAATGGTCTGAATCCCAAGTGCTTAAACCAACAGGCTTAGAATAACATTAACAATTTAATCAGCCTACTACCAAGCAGTAATAAATGCAGCATAATAAATACAACTGAGTACTTTTAAGAAGAAGCAAAAGCAAAATAAGGTAATAAAGTAGGAAGAAACACAAGTACAGTAAAAGCAGGGGAATAAAGTGCAATTTTTTTTTAGTAAAGTGCAAGGACAGAGGAAGTTGGTTGGCCTTCTCAAATGTTCTCTCTGTATTAAGTAGAGTGAACACTAGACTCGGAGGGTTGTCCAGATCAGATTTACAGTAGGGGCGGGCAACTGCAAAGCCACCCACTATAACAACACCACAGGAATAGGACGGAGGGAGAAAAAACAGTTTCAGGACAGATGAAAACAGAAAGCAATGCCAGAAAATATATAAAATAATTCAGTCAGGCAAAAAAATATTTCAGTCAGCCAAAATTAAGTTAAACAATTGAATAGGCAGAAAAATAAAATACAGTACTATCTTTAAAACTGCAAGTTTGTACTTAACTTCAGCTTCTAATACAGATGATTGTAGTCAGCCAAACCACTCAGATACTGAGCAGAAAATAAATTCCCAGCTATGTAGCTAACACTTAAATCAAAGAAAAAACCCTCTAGGCTGAGTTAGATACCGAATAACAAAAAGGTGAGAACAGCAATAACCCCCTCTAACTGCAGAGGGACAGACAGACCACAATATTCGATGAAACAATTAAATAGAAAGAAAAAACAGTTTCAGGACAGATGAGAACAGAAAGCAATGCCAGAAAATATATAAAATAATTCAGTCAGGCAAAAAAATATTTCAGTCAGGCAAAATTAAGTTAAACAATTAAATAGACAGAAAAATAAAATACAGTACTATCTTTAAAACTGCAAATTTGTACTTAACATCACCTTCTAATACAGTTGATTGTAGCCAGCTGAACCACTCAGATATTGAGCAGAAAATAAATTCCCAGCTATGTGTCTAAGACTTAAAGCAGAGAGAAACCCTCTAGGCTAAGCATTAAATATCAAATAACAAAGAGGTGAGAAGAGCAATAACCCCCTCTAAATGCAGAGGGACAGACAGACCACGATATTCAGTGAAACAATTAAATAGACAGAAAAAACAGTTTCAGGACAGATGAGAACAGAAAGCAATGTCAGAAAATATATAAAATAATTCAGTCAGGCAAAAAAATATTTCAGTCAGCCAAAATTAAGTTAAACAATTAAATAGGCAGAAAAATAAAATGCAGTACTATCTTTAAAACTGCAAGTTTGTACTTAACTTCAGCTTCTAATACAGATGATTGTAGTCAGCCAAACCACTCAGATATTGAGCAGAAAATAAATTCCCAGCAATGTGGCTAATACTTAACACAGAGAGAAACCCTCTAGGCTAAGAGTTAAATAGCAAATAACAAAGAGGAGAGAACAGCAATAACCCCCTCTAACTGCAGAGGGACAGACATACCACAATATTGAGTGAAACAATTAAATAGATAGAAAAAACAGTTTCAGGACAGATGAGAACAGAAAGCAATGCCAGAAAATAAATAAAATAATTCAGCCAGGCAAAAAAAAAATATTTCAGTCAGGCAAAATTAAGTTAAACAATTAAATAGTACAGTACTATCTTTAAAACTGCAAGTTTGTACTTAACTTCAGCTTCTAATACAACTGATAGTAGCCAGCCAAATCACTCAGATATTGAGCAGAAAATAACTTCCCAGCTATGTGGCTAACATTTAAAGCAGAGAGAAACCCTCTAGGCTAAGAGTTAAATATCGAATAACAAAGAGGTGAGAACAGCAATAACCTCCTCTAACTGCAGAGGGACAGACAGACCACAATATTCAGTGAAACAATTAAATAGACAGTAAAACCAGTTTCAGAACAGATGAGAACAGAAAGCAATGCCAGAAAATATATAAAAATAATTCAGTCAGGCAAAAAATATTTCAGTCAGGCAAAATTAAGTTAAGCAATTAAATAGACAGACCAATAAAATACAGTACTATTTTTAAAACTGCAAGTTTGCACTTAACTACAGCTTCTAATACAATTGATTGTAGCCAACCAAACCACTCAGATATTGAGCAGAAAATAAATTCCCAGCTATGTGGCTAACACTTAAATCAGAGAGAAATCCTCCAGGCTAAGAGTTAAATATTGAATACCAAAGAGGTGAGAACAGCAGTGACCCCCTCTGTGATTGAATCAAAAGAGTTGAGAACATACTGCTGGATTTAAAGACCACAAAAGGACCCCAGTCAGATTAACAGAAGTACAGGATCCAATATTGTAATAAATCTCTGATGCCTAGTATTAAAATAGAATCTCATTCACAAGATGTGAACAGTTATTGACCTGATAAATGTGAGGAGAGTATTCACTAAAATGCAACGTAGTTCTTTGAACACATTTGTAAAGGAGACTACAAAACTGTACAAGTAGCACTTTATACAAATGCACCTAGTAATTATATTTCGTACACCTGTCTCTTTGCATTTATGTAGTTGCATATGCTTGGCCTCCCTAATTTGGCTCTGCATATCCATAGTACAGAGCAATTGCCTCTTTACTTGTTTTAGACAACAGGTAAGCCATGCAATAAATGATGCCCACTGTTCCCTAAATGAACCTACTCTACAGCTTGTTTAGACACAGTAACATTGTCCTACCACCTTGATGCTCACTGTTCCCTAAAATAACTTATTCTACAGCTTGTTTAGACACAATAACATTGTCCTACCACCTTAATGTCCACTGTTCCCTAAATGAACGTACTCCAGAGCTTGTTTAGACACAGTAACATTGTCCTACCACCTTGATGCCCAATGTTCCCTAAATGAACCTACTCTACAGCTTGTTTAGTCACAGTAACATTGTCCTGTCACCTTGATTTATGATTGCTGGCACACACTTTGGCTGCTGTTTGCAAAATGTCTCTCACCTCAGTGGGATAATGCAGTCATCAAACCAAATGAATGAATGAATGAATGCAAATCTGATAGAGAAAATGTGCTCAACTTATTTATTTATTTATTACATTTGTTAACCGGGTAATGTCCGACTGGGCCAGAAGCCCATTTTCAGCGGAGGCCCAGGGAGATATTTTGGATGAGGGCTCAACAGGATTAATAGACAATGATCCTCCAAAAACATTAACTGAGACAAGTGAAGCTGGCAGAGCATATAGGGTTGACTGTGTGTGTGTGTGTGTGTGTGTGTGTGTGTGTGTGTGTGTGTGTGTGTGTGTATGTGTGTGTGGTACACAGCAGATTTAATGAAAGCATGAACCCATACTTCCTTGCTGTCATCATATATAATTAAAATGGATGCCTATGAGCAAGAAAATTCCTTTAGTTTCTTCATATGAAGCCAGTGAGCCAATCCTCACACTTGGAAATTGACCTAGTTAGACAGGGGATAACCAGGATGAATGTCAGAATAATGTCATGGATATCCCCTTTCTAACCAGGTCATCATATACAATTAGATATAAATTTATTGCTATTAGTTGCTCATACTATATTGCATTATCAACCACATTCTCTAAGTAGGTCATCATATAGAATTAGCTACGACTTTATTGCTATTAGTTGTTCAGCTGCTAACATATCATACTATATTACATTATCAACCATATTATCTGTTTTCAATATTTCCATGGTTAAGCTGTCTCTTCTTTTCATTAATTTAATTGCTAGAAATCACAGGTAGTATTACAGTATCTTTTGCAATGTTATATCTCTTTTTTTACTTTATACAAGCCTGTGTCTATGTCTAACGAATGTTTAGCACTATATATACCTATGTAAGCTATGCACATTTTCTGTTTCTAAATGATGTTTTACATAAGCTATTGTAAAGCTTTTTCTCTTGTGTTATGTACACTTACCTATATCTTTGTATTCCTTCTGATATCATGTAACTATGTTTTATGAATATGTCAAAACTGGATTTAAATGTGGAGCTTTTCTCCATGGGCCCCTGCTGAAAAATTATTTTACCCCAGTTGGACTTTCCAAGTACAAAAAGATATACAGATGGATAGATAGGTAGATAGATAGATAGATAGATAGATAGATAGATAGATTGATATCTGGAGTTTAAATGCATATAGTGTTGCATATCCTGTCACTCTTGCCAAAATATCAATAAAAATACAAAAAGAAGATCACCTCTTGTAGATGAGGCCCTTTTGAGCAGTGGGCCCCACATAGATCACAGGGTATGTTGGTGCTAAAAGCTATTTTTTGAATCTTAAAGGCTGGTACTGTACAGGCAAGTGTCACATTAGCTGTGTCTTAAACAATATTAATAAAAACGTTGGGAATCTGCATTTATTGTTTTATAAATAGTGGGTTAGTTGTCTCGAAAGTATGGTTTCAATATTTTTTTTAATTCATTATCTCACTATGAGCTAGGTTATGGGTTTACTTATGCAGACATATGTTATAATCTAATGTTGGAAGTTTTTAATAAGAGATTTAATGCTGTAATTGTCATATATATATATATATATATATATATATATATATATATATATATATATACACACACACACACATACACGCGCGCACACACACACACACACACACACACACACACACACACACACACACACACACACGTTGTATTCTTTATTGTATGTACTTTTATGTAGTTTTATAAGATATGCATATCAGTATGTTGCCAGTTTTGGAAAGACATATTCTTAGGTTCTCTTGTATATATTAACTCATATTACTTGATTGAACTATTTTCACAAAATCCCTTTCCACACTACTACTATAGCAGAACAAACATGAAAGAATTGTTCAAAAAGATGAAATTAGATTTTTATTAGTTTTTCATATAAGGCAGTGTCTGTGTGGCAAAAATTAATGATAATACTTTAAAGCACAGGAACATTCATTCCATGTTTTTATTTATGAAATCAGCACATATGAGATTGTTTTCTGGAAAGAACTGCTTGACACTGATAGTATTTAAGTACATGCTGTCTGCCCTTATAAGTCATGGGTTAGTAGCAGATTTCAGTGACACATTACTCTTTGATGGCCCTTCCCACCAACTGACTGTCAATTAATGGATAGTACAGGGATTGAGAAAGCCAAGGTGGAGGAGAACAGAATGCATTCCCTGTCTCTAGAATAAGGTGGAATGGCAATCGAATTTCCAATGAGAGTCCCAAGCCTATGGTGTAAAATACAGCCTGTGGCAAAGTAAAGAATATATTAACTCAGCCCATCCACATTTTTAATACATATATTCGTATATTATTGTTAATATTTGTCAAAACATGTTTCTGCATGTTGTTTTTACACCTCACCATTTGGCTTGCATTAAGTATATAATTTTTTTCATGCAGACAGCTTGCTGCAGGTAATTTGACTTGTGCTAAACTGAAATTCTGGAATGTGGCCTATTTTCTTTTCCTCCCTCTTTTTTTTTTTTTTTTTTTTTTACAGTTCTTGAAAAAATGACTTATTTATCTTTACTACTCAATAATTTCCTTAGCTAGCAAAAGGTGAAGCCTGTGCAGAGAGATGGGGGTCAGAAGTAAGCAAAGTGAGATTAAGATGTTTGTGGTTAAAAAGCAAGTGCTAATCACTTCTATTCTAAGTGCTCTACACTGAAGACTGCTTTCTCAAATCTTTTCAAAAGCATTTTTTATTATTTTGAGAAAAATGTGGAAATTTTGGTAAGAGCAAACACAATTAAATATCTTTACCTCCTCCAGTGTGCTGTTCTTCAAATCTGTAGATGTCTGTGAAAGAGAAATCAATACAACGCCTGTGATAAAAAGGGTTGTCAGTCCCACCGTAAATGAAATGTCAGTCTCTTAATGGATGGACGCCAACCGCTTACATGTAATAATACCTTCCATGCAGCTGTTAATTACTTTAATTTAGAAAACTTCAGTGACTAAATGTTGGTAAAAGACAGGAGAATTGCACTCATTGATTCTCACATCAGATATATTTGCAGCAACACTGAAGGAGAAGAAATGGACTTTAAATAAGCAAAATGCAAATAAAGTAGTACATAATTTAGCTTACTTATCATGGGGAAGCTAATATTTGCTTTACAATTATACTAGCCGAAGTCATATTGTTGTATAATTTCTGCTAATTTATGCTAAAAAGCAATAGGTTTGGAAAGGGCTTTTATAAAACACAGTCACATTTTATAATATAAACTTCCAGTTAATATTTGTTATTCTTCATAATTATCGTAATGGTTAGTGCTGCTGGGAAGTGACAGCCATCTTGCAGATAACCATTTTGTCTACCACAGGAAGCTTGTTTATATTTTCCCCATGTGGGCTGTAGGCAAAGAAAGACAAGTGAAAAATGGTTAAGCAAGTGCCTTCCTTCATAATATTAGTTGGCAAATCTTAGTATTCTATGTTATATAATGTTATTTCCTAACAAAAAGATTTCTCCAGGATTGTCCTTTTATATATATGTAGCACCTGGTCCTATAAAATGAAGTAATGTAACCTACTATAGACATATCAAAAACAAAAGAATAGTTTGCAACTAAAATTTTGAATAAGAGTTATAGGCAGTGAGAAACAAAGCTATACTGTTGGTAAGTACCTACATGATTGAAAATAGAGGAGTGGTACTGAAGACGAGGTAACTCTAGGTGCAGTAAAACTGGTGAATGAGTTACTTTTTAGATTTGATTTGCCATATGAGAAATTTACTTCACAGATACATCAAGTACTAAATGCATGCTGAAATTATGCATTGAGAAAAATTATTTCAATTTCTACTCCATAGCAAAAAAGAAATCATTATACAAAAATGTTCTGTTCAACATCCTGCTTTGACAAATCTTGTCTCAAGCACTTCAAAAAAAAAAAAGTCAAGCACCTCTAATAAGTATTAAAAATATGCATACAAGGCACCAAAATGGCAGGTATATGAGAAAGTAACACCATAAACTGAAATTGGGGAAAAACTGTTTTACAGAAAGATTATATCTAAGGAAAGGAATAGTGTTTTGCTTCAATAGATTTTGCTGAAACTTCTGATAAAAAATTAAATATATGAAATGACATATTTTTGAAAATTGTATTGCAGATACTGAAGAGAGTATGTGTGTATATGTGTGTGTGTGTGTGTGTGTGTGTGTGTGTGTGTGTGTGTGTGTGTGTGTGTGTGCGCCGCATGCATGCATGCGCACGAGCAAATAAATCAGTAAGTTACAATACAGTAAATGAAAAGTAATGTAAAATAATAGCAATGAGGTGATTTCTAGAACTGGTATAGAATTAAGAGTTAACAGTAATAGAAGGAGCAAATCCTTGGTTATAACATAACCTTAAACATTACGAATAACACGAAAAAATGTATGATCCTTGAAAGAAAATTTTCAAAACAGAGTTCTGATTTATTTATAATTAGCCAATTGACCAGTGAATTTGTTAACAAACTTTGTTTGTATAGTTCTTTTTTTTTTTGCTGGCTATATAAGTCACCAAATAGATTAGAGGGTCTTCTTGACTTGAACTTTTTTGATTAACAAAATAAAAATTGTGAAATCGTGGTACAGCTATGTCTTTGTTTGAGTGAGGGGTATGCATCTTACAGAGAAATGTAAAAGTGGTTAAATAACATTGTTAGCAAGCATTAAACCCTCTAGATCAAATTCTTCCTGTTATAGTTAAATGATTGTTTTGAGATGTACAATACTTCTCTGAGCTAGTTTTCTGCTAGATATCATTGCAATCTTATGAGAGATGCAGGCATATCTCTAAACACTGTTGATATATATATATATATATATATATATATATATATATATATATATATATATATATATACACACACACATATATATATATATATATATATATATATATATATATATATATATATATATATATATATATATTATGGGAACAGACAATGAACTACTGTTAGTCTGTTTTTCTGGTTGTAGTGGGTAGAGATATTATTTAAATTTTTACTGTGCTTCTAAGTGGAATTAAAGCTTTGTTTAATGCACACTTTTAATCAGACTTTTATCAAAAATGTCAGCACAAGAAGTGGGGCAATCTGATTGCAAGACGTTTCTGTTTTCTGTTTACTCACATTAATGTGAGAGCTGATTACATAGCTGTTACATGTACACAGAATAATCTGGGCATTGCTGTCCATGTTTTCTGTATCCTTTGTCTCCGGGCATGTAACCCACTTCTGTAAATTACTAAATGTCTACCTTTTTACCTGAATAAATAGAATTTAATCATTGCCTATTACATACAATAAAATTATGAATCATAAAAAAAGATGTGTTCTTACCAGGATTTGATGTATATAACAATAAACGAGTAAGGAAATGTTTTGTGTTGATGACATGCGTAAGACAATTTGTTAGATGTTACTATCACAGAGCAGATCAGTGAAGTGTGAGAAGACAGTATACTGGTGATACAAGAGGTCATGGTGAGAGGTGAGAGTGGGGGAGGGTAGACATGCTTGGTCATGTTCAGGTCACCTAATGACGGGAGAAATGAAATAATTCACAGAATGCTCAAGGGATAGCAAAAGTAAAAGAGGATTTATTTGTTTATTTAGTTATACATTAAATAACTAAGTGGGGAAACTAGACAAGGGTCATTCTTTAGTTAGGACATAGTCCAAAAGGTATGCAAACAATCAAAATAACAATTAAAAATATATCACAAAAGTCCAACTACATGTTGTACAAAAAAAAAACAAAACAAGAATTTACTGAAAATTAAGAAATTAAAAGAATAAAAAAACTAAAAAAATTAAAGAATTAAATTATTTGTAAATAATTATGCAAAATTAGGAACAGCAGCATTGAAGGAAGATAGGCTGGTTGAAGAAGTGTTAGTAGGGAATGTAAATGTTAAAATTTAAGGATGTTCACTGAAGCACTGATGCTGAATTTCATCACTGGCTAATTTATGGAAAGCATGTTCAGTACAGTGAAGTAAAACGGGTTGTTTGTAAATAAACCAAATTGTTAATAGGGTTGTTTATCAAGTAATGGTTACTTGAGGATTATTTGAGGAAAAGAGGAGGTGAGGCAAAGCAGGACAAAAAAATGAAGAGAAGTCAGTTTTTAGATAGAGGTGACTAAAAGAAGTGAGGTTCCAAGATTAGCTGGAAAGGAATAAATCACAGTAGTATATCAATTCATACTTTAGAGACAATGAGTAGAGTGTAAGGCAAGGATCAAGGAGAACAGGAAGGCATTTATATCTATAAACTCTGTTGGCGGATATACCACAGATTTGATTATGTGAAGAATCACTGCAGCGGCTGATTAAAAGGAAAATATCAGCATATGCAGTCATACTAATTCTACTGACCTTGAGATTCTGTAGAGGTCATGTGAACAGTATAGGACACAGATTAGCAAAACAGACCTGAAAAGGTATGTGCAGAAGATATTTTCTTAACCAAGATAAGTAGTTGAGAATGAAGTAACAGTTTCAAATTCTGAAAATCATATGCATGAGTCCTATTCTTCAAAGAGGTCCACAAAGACAACAGCAGTAAGAGGATGCTAAATTGTGAAAAGGACATCTGCAATGCTCCAGATGCATGTCTTATTTCACAAGAAATGATAATTGAGAAGACAAAATGAAAAACAAGGTCTGCTATATAAACGTTAGTATAACAGGATGAGGAAAGGGTAGAAATATTTGTGTAAGAAGCAGGTTTACAGATGAAACTTTTGAGTAGTTCAACATAATCCAAAGGAGATAAACCTTTGTTACATGAATCATTGATTCGTAAATAGGAGGCATTTCTGGAGCATTCAGGTAGTGTCAGTTTAACAATGTGTAATTTCTGCTGATTTCCACAATAATAGGATTTAGCTGGTATGATATAACTTATAGTTTGTGTTTTATTTGTGCATTGTCTCTAGTCTAAACTTTCTTTTCATTTTGACTGAAAGCCAAGGACAAATAGGTCCACATATGAGATGTGATCTGCAAGGGAAGAATGGTTCCTCAAAAGGGAAGAGAAGTGACAGCAATAGATTTAAAGCAGTGACATAATTTGTCAGAGAATAAGTGTGGGTAAAATTATGTTCTGAAGAGCAAGGAAAAGAGATTTGAGAAAATGCCAGCACTAGATAACATAAGGGAACTTTGATTGCTTAAAAGACCAGAAGGAAAAGAAAAGAAAACAGAGACCATTAGATAGGACTTGTGCAGTGAGAAGCAGGTCATGAAGGGGGGGGGGGGTGAATTAAGATGTCTCAGATTAGAAATTAAGTGAAACTGAAAAGACTCACACTTTGTTTGGGATACATATGACAAGCTCTTAACTTGTCCTCATTAAAATCCCCCAAGAAAATACTGCTGTTTTTATTGTCAGCGAGCAACTTGTTCTGTAAAGCTACACATAGAAAAGAAGAAGGATGGAGCTATCCAGAAATCTCATAAATGTTAGTTACATTATAATCTTAATTTAACTGTGATGCAATTACAGCTTGTTAGAATTATAGGTACAGGGTTTGGCATTAAACGTCTTATTAACAACTAGCATAATATCACCACCTTACTTGAAGTCTGGATGATTACTGGTCTAGATGAACAGAGATTCAGAAACTAATAAGAAAAGAATGCATTTTAGCAAGGTTTCCACAAGCAAGATGATACAAGAGTTATGTAAATTGATCTATTTTTCAAAGTTATCTGAATTATTTAAAGTGCTACAGATATTCATATGAGCAATCAAAATTTACCTTATAAAAAGAGTTGTGGGTACAAATGAAGAAAGATGAGGAATAGGGCTGAGGACCGGGGCTCTGCGCAGTATCACCATGAGCTATTTAAGAAAAGTTAATTATAGTGCATGTAACTGAAAAAGTAACGGTAAATTTCTTTTAAAATGCACAAAGACTGGTTTAATTTAAGCTTCTAATTTTACTGAATTTAATTTTAATTTAATATTTGGGTATGTGGGAGTTTTAATTTCCCCAATAAAATGAAACTGGAGTATAGATTCACATGTAGTTACTAGACATGTGGTTTAGCAGATTATTCAGGATTCTAGCTCAAATTTTCAATTGCCCCAGAACACTGCATGGTTAACTGACTTGTTCAGAATCACATAGTAGATAATCTGAGGCTAAGAGAAACAAACCCTGAACTACAGGAACAGCAGCTCTCAACCTTAATTCTCTGGGCTAATTGCCAATCCTGCAGCTAGGATTAATAGAGAAAGAGTAGTGGTAATGTTAAAATGGGAATTGGTATGGAGAAGCTGATTAAAATTCTCTGCAAGAAATGGCAATCTTAAGGATTTGTTATTATCAAAAGCAAAGAGGGTTTCAGAGTTGGACATGAAAAAAGTGGTAGGAAAAATAGCCATGCTCATCTGTTATTTGTTATGAGAGGACTGAAGACCAAATCAAAATTCTGTGGTCATAGCATGGTAGAGGAAAGCATTTAACTTAGCTGAAAACTGATAATGCAGTTTGCAGATTTTGGCTATTTAGATGAAAATCTGGGTGACCTAATTTATTTGCAAAAACAGTAGCTTTGTCATCATAACCCCCCTCCTAATGATCATTAAACACATGTCTATCTACTAAAATTAACTGCAGCGTAGCATCTAAAATACAACAATACAGCTCCATATCAGTCATCAGGGATGTCACAATATCGCAGTCAGCTATAGTTCTCTATGCTTATCTCACCCCCCCCCAAGACTTATCCTTTGTCTGACATGTGACACTTTGTTTTTCAACTTCACATTATTAAAAAACAAAACTAGGGAGCATACCTCTCAAGTGTACAGATTTTCGCAGAAAGTCCAGATTTTTGCCTTATATTTTGTTCAGTTCTTCATAAAATTGTGTTTTTCTGGCAAATTAGTGGCAAATCATTAAAGATTGAAGTTAAAAAATAATGATATACATTTGAGTTTCAGACTTCACACCATTCAGAAAATCCATGCTAATGTAAAACCTGTTACTCTATCAACTTTCTAAGATTGTAAGAGCAATATTTAAAAATTGTCCCTATTTTGGGGCCTTTGTCCTACTTTTATTTATGGCTTTGCCGAGATTTCTTGCTCTAAGAGGTTGAGAGTTATGTTAGAGAGCCTTGAAGCATAACACAAAGAACCAAAAACTCAAGAGAAGGTTATGCTACCCACCACTCACATCTAAGGACCACCTGACACACAGCAGGCCAAACAAAAATATTTAAGCACAACAGGTAAGGGCTTTTATCTGGATGAAACCACATCCTCTTTCCCTACATTCAAAAATCCCCTGGAGGCCTAAGTGAGAGGTACTTACCCCTTACTTCACCACTGTTACAATCCAGTCTACAATCCTTGCCAATATATTCTGTGGCGAGTTTTCCAGAATCTTGCCTGTTTATCTTTCTGCTGTTCATGTATCCATTGTACACATGCCTATCCCTTCAACTGTCTTTTTCACCCAGTTATGCATATTACATCTTATGATCTCATCTATACCCAGTGCTGTCTAACATTGCTCCCCTTTAACGCAATCTGCAAGTAAATAGAATTCCATTCTATGCTCCCTATGCTAATGAGCAACAATTTCAACCCTGAGTTTATTTTAATATCGCTACTTTCTTCAGATATCCTGCTATTCTGTAACCCACTGCGACTATTCATAACTTCCCTAATCCCTTTGCTCTAGCCCTATTCTAATTCAGAGTGAACCCATTACAAGTGGTCTTCCCATCTCATTCTATCTCATTCCATCCTCCCTACTATGGTGCCCACATGCCTTCTTCACCCTAGCCTCGGTATTGCATCATATTAACCATGAATCCCAATACAAGTAGATTGAGATCCATCCAGAGCCAAGAGAGAGAGAGAAAAGCACAAATTACCCATCTCCATAAAATAGTAACAACAGACTGTCAAAAGATTAGGATGCACTGGTGCCTGTTTCCATTCCATAATTTCCACTCAGTGTCAACCGCAATAAATCTTAACTTAACATTAAAATCAGGGCCACTACAGACCATCATATCTAAATGATAGTGCAGTGTTGGAGAATGTGTTTATTGATTAATATTTGTGTGCCTTTTTTTTACACTTTAATCTGTTTAGTAGCAATGGTGGAAATCAAGAAGCCATATCTATGGTGGCCATCAGGTTCTGGACTTAGATAACTTATTTGTGGGCAATGAAGAGGATTCAAAAGCTGTAGTCCTTGCCCACCAAACATGCAATATATTGCCAAGTTGGGTTTGGTAAATGACTCTGAAACATTACACACTGATATGAATATGTGCGACTGAAAGTACTGCAGTATGATTAAGCTATTTACAGACTGAAATCAGGATAGGAGTACAGTAAACAGCCCATGTTTCCCATCCTGAAATGTAGTATTTCATAATGGTGTTTCAAGATCAGTCCTGTTTTTGAAAATTAAGTAAAATATATTCATATTGTTTCATACAATCCCTTTCATTATACATATCCACAACTAAAACTAAGTATAATGTGAAACAAACACCAATAAGCATCAATGCAGTTTCACCCCCCCAATAAAATTACTAAGCAACAAATAGGCATAATACAAATCAATATGGATTATTCCATTCAGTCTGATTAGCTTTTTTACTCAAGAAACATTTAGTGCACACATATGAAACCAATATTAAACAAAAAATGAGTCAAGTGGGATCATCAGGCACCTTTTAAGGTCAAATTCCAGTAAGTAACCACTTCATATGTTCAATCTCCTATAACAAAATGTGTTAAGGAGTACCAGGTATTTTGCTGATTAGCTACTTCTACATGTTTCAAAACCACAGATTAATGTTTAGAAGTCCATCAGTCTTTCTTTAGCTTTCTTTGTAGTTAATTGTCACTTTCTATGTCCATAAAATGACCCAGATACTAGTGGTAAGTTTATCTTTTCAGTACAGCAGCTCAGAAAGACAACAGGGGAAGAAAAAAAACATGGAGACAGAGAGAGAAGGAGATGTCAGTCAAAGTGATAAATGTAGAAGGAAACCCAAATGTAATCCCCATTCTTACTTACAAGCAGGGCCACTAATGCTTTGCTGTCTCCAACAAGATTTACTCCATCTTGTATCTATCCTCACTCACTCTAGTAAAGCATTCTCCCTGCATTCGTGTGGGTTTTCTCCAAGTGCTCTAGTTCTATTAGAACAGCAGAGTGGCACAGCGGAAGCATGCTGGGCCCATAACCCAGAGGTCAATGGATTGAAACCATCCTCTGCTATGGAAAGGGTCGAAAGCTTTATGGACAGAGCAGTGTTGCAGTGGTAGCATTGTCACCTCACAGTAAGAGGTTCTCTGGTTCGATTCTCAGCTGGAGTGCCTTGTGTGTGGAGTCTGCATGTCCTCCCTGCATTCATGTGGGTTTCCTCTGGGTGCTCCGGTTTCCTGCTATGTTTCAAAGACATACGTCTGGAGTGTTTCTTCCAGGGCCTCTGCTGAAAATTGTCTTTGTTCCAAGTCAGACCTTCCCGGTAAGCAAAATGTTAATAAATAAATATATAAAAGGTCACCAGCCTTGCTGTAATCCAGAACTCAGTCACTTGACCTTCTCTTGCTTTGTGTATTGGATATGTTGCCTCCTCAGCTACTGGAGATTTGTATAGTACTTACTCAGACTCCATGCCTCTAACCTTCCAGAGAATATTAGAAAAAAAATCAGGAGGCATGGATTGACCTCATTCTACACAGATACATAAGCTTGAAGTCCACAGGATATCTTCAGTGCACACTTTAGTTTCCAAAGTTTGTCCATCTACCACTCCATTTGTCTGAACTGAACTTACCACCAGCTGGTGATCTGTTGATAACTCAATACCTTACTTGGCCAAGTACCCAAAACACATGACCATAGAGTCAATCTTTGTCCTTTAGATCAATGTGATCTGGTATTAAATACATTATAAGCATCCTTCTGTTTGAAAATGGTGCTCCTTGTGGGCAATCCACTACTATCACAGATGTCCAACAAACATTCATTATTATGGTCTGTTCACCAAGTTATTCTTCCCAAACATATTCCTCTGGATATCTCAATTATTTCTCATGTTAGTACAGAATATTTTTCTACTATATCACAAAATCAGTAGATAGAACCCTATCAAGAACCACTCACATTGTCTCAAAGAATGTTGAATACTCTAAATACCCTGAATAGTCATTCGCAGGGGCTCTGGCTTTAACATTTGAGAAATTATGTATTGCATCGGTTTATCAAGGGTGATCCTACCAGGAGCACAAATCACTAGAAAAGCTCTGAGGATCCCAGTAACTGATAGTTTAATACAAGTAATACTAGTTCTGAATTGTTAGTGAAAAGATGATTATGAGAGCAGTAGAAGGAGGAAGAAGGAATCTACTACAAATATTTTGTCTTATTAATGATAAGGACAGAGGAATCATCAAGTTACTAACTGGGCAATAGACTTCTATGAATATTTGTTATTTTGTGGCAGACATACACAGACACACTCAAACATATACACACACACACACACACACACACACACACACACACACACACACACACACACACACACACACACACACACACAGCTGATGGGAGCTGGTAGATAGAGGTCAGACCAAGACAGTCCTGAATCCCAAGGCCTGTAATTGCAGGTCTGTTAACCTTGCAAACACTGTGCTGCTCTCTTAGTCAGTGGATACTTAAAACGTTAGGTCTTAATGGCCCACACATACTGTGATGCTATTATAACATGATACTCACTTTGGCAACTGCACCAGACAAATCAAAGTGCTGATTCCTGTCTTAACTTTATTAGGCTAAGTTTCACCTCAAGACTGAAAACCATATACCCCATAAAGACATCCAGGAGCCAATAACAGTGCAAGTATACACCTTATTATCATGACAAGCAAAAGAAAAAAACAAAATCATGTGATATTCTGCATGCATATTTAGCTTTATATGATAACTCGAAGACACTCTACTGTGCATATTACATTGCTACTCCCTTTAAGCTAAATGCTTGCCATTGATACAAAAATATATATGCATATATATATATATATATATATATATATATATATATATATATATATATATATATACAGCAATATTCACTAATGCTGTACTATATTACATTAGATATATATATGCATTCATAAAAAGTAGGTGCATGCATTTAGAAATAGTGAAATAAGGGACATGCAATATGGATTTGCAGTTGACAGCTACGTATTTCAGTCATTCCATTTGGATAGCACCACTTTCTGTTCTTTTATCTCTGTTACTATATTCACTATTTCTAATGTGGTTTGATTAGACTTTGCTTTCCATTTTCTAATAATTGCTTTTTTAGCAGCCACCAGAATTAAACTCAGTAAGAAATTGTTATGCTTAGCAATACAGATACTGCATCACAGGTGAAAAAATGTCCTTAGTTACACCAGTGCTCACACAGTATTTCTGACTGCAGGGAATTTTTATATGCTATCAACTCATTACACTCCCAAGACTATGTTCCCAATTACCTCTTTCTTCCCTTTCACACCTCCAACAATTGCAATCTACCTGAGGAAAACTTCTTTGGCATCTGCGTGGGGTATACAAATATATATACAAACATTCCAAGAAAAATCCTAAATCTTCAAGACTTTGTTGTAGATTTTGGAGGCATACATATATCATCCCATTGTTTCTTTGTGAATTGCTTATCCAGTCTTTCCCCCCAATCCTTTCTAACCTCCTCTGATTTATCCATATATTTATCATGCAATATTTTATATGTCCTACTAATTTTCCCTTTGTTAATGACAGCTTCTCTTTTAGATTCAACAAAAAATCTCTACCAGTGCTGGTCTTTCACTTAGAATCCCCCTATTCCTTTCTCTTTGCCTATACTCTGATATCAATCCTTGATAAGGAAGACAGTCTCTTGCCTGCAGTCTAAATGTATTTTAGCTTCTTCCCATTCTATTACCTTCTCTCTCTAATTATTTGCTCCCAATACATTAGTTCCCTTGGCAGTTTTCTTCAGTAAATTCCAGGTCCTCTCACCTATTCTCTGTACCCCTATCCTATTGGCCGAATTTCCTTTCTCCATTCCTGTGTTGGTTTAGTTTTCAGAGTACTTTCTTCTACTTTATGAATACAACATTCTGCATGGCCATTGTTATTCTCCTTAAGGATATGCATCCAGCATCCCAGTATTTCCTTATTTCTTGAGCTTCCCTGTTTAATCATCATCCCTTTCCACTTTGAATTATAGCTTTTTGCTTGTGCGATGTATATCAGCCTTAACTATGTGACTCTGAAATATCAGGTAATCCCATACCACCTTGCTCTATTGGAAGGATCAGCTTATTCCGCATCTTGCCCTCTTCTCATCCCAGATAAAATCCTTCAACTCTTTATTAATTGCTATCCACAACTGCTCCTCTGGTTGATAAAAATTTGCCTGACCTGTGTATAAAACTAAAGGGACTTTAAACATTTTAACTGCTTGTATCTTGCTATCCATACTCATAAAACAGCACTTCCACTTTCTCAGTTTTTGTATTATCTTTTGTTTAGTTTCTTCCCACATATCCTTAGCTACTATAACAGAATCCTTTCTAACCCATACTCCTAAGTACTTCATTTTATCATGTCCTCATAAATATGGGCACTGCTTTACCAATGTGTGTGTGGGTACAGAGTTTATAGCTATTGCCTTTGTTTTATCTTCATTAATTTTGCATCCCAAAAAGACTTGAAAGCATCTCAAAAAGTTCCACAGCACTAAAATGCCCTCTTATGGTTTTATCAGGTAAAAATAATATTGTCTGCAAATGAAGACAGCTTTTCTTGATTTCCATATCAATTATATCCTTGAATTTCTGAGTCCCTTATGTTTTGCCGAATGTTCTAAATGCAACAAAGCAGTTCAAACAGCACTTATCAGAGAGGGACCCCCCCCAACTTTAATTTTCACCTGTAATCCCTCATATAGCCTCCTAATTAACCTTATTATTGTGTCAGGGAATGCAAATGCTTCCATTACTGAACTCATAAAATCTCAGTTTACTTTTTTGAATGCTTTCTCTGCATCAATAACCACCAGCAACAGTGGTATTTTCTTATATTCTGTTTCCCTCTGGATCATCATTATTCTATTAATGTTGTCAGATGTTCGTCTCCCCTCTAGAAAACCACATTGATCTGTATCTATCAATTTTGGCAAACATTATAGATATAAAAACTTTATAATCCTGGTTTAGAATCAACATTGGCCTATATGAAGATAGATCTGATGGGTCTTTACTATCTTTAGGTATTATAACCACCACAGCTTTCTTCCAAGATGTTGGTGCTTCTCCTCCTTTTACTGTTAAACAAAACCTTCCAGATCTGTATCACTTATTCATAGCTTCCAAACATCTACAGGAATACCATCTATACCTGGAGAATTTCATGTTGAAAGCTGGAGAACCAAGTAAGGGAGGTAGCAGATAGATTAAGGTTTGCAAGTTTGGTTAGGAGGATGGAGTGAGAAAGGTGTCAAAGGCTTTGGAAAGGTCAAGGAAGAGACAGGATATGAGTAGATTGTTGTCATGAGCCTCTGCTATGGTCTGTGTGAAAGATAGGAGGGCAGTCGATGTACTATGGTTAAGGTGGAAACCATGTTGTGTGGGAGTGAGAAGGTTTTGCTGGAGGAGGTATTTGAGAAGTTGTGAGTGAATAATTTTTTCTAGTATCTTAGGGAGGGGTGATAGGATGGCAGTAGGA
The DNA here is from genome assembly GCF_019279795.1 of Protopterus annectens. Lineage (NCBI taxonomy): Eukaryota > Metazoa > Chordata > Ceratodontiformes > Protopteridae > Protopterus > Protopterus annectens. The sequence goes on from NC_056746.1 coordinate 385,339,660, forward strand.
TGATAGCTGGGTCAGTAGAACTGCCACCTTCATGGAGGGGGATAGTGAAGAAAGATTTCCAAATAGCTGGAACTGTAGCTTCTTGGATGGATCTTTTGATAATAATAGATACAGGATAGGCTATAGAGTCAGCAACAAGTTTGAGGAAATATGGGGGGAGACTATCTGAGGAGGGGGAGCAACTACCTATCTTGTACACAACAATCTGTCAGATGGCTCTCTTCCTACTCTCCCTATATTTCAGTCCCTACTGGAGTCCCACAAGGTTCCATCTTAGGTCCCCTACTATTTAATATTTTCACAAATGAGCTCTACACACCTTGCAAAAAAATCTTCCCTCATCCAATATGCAGACGACTCAACACTCATCTCCATCTCCAACAATATCTCAGAACTACATTGTCTCACTCAACACTCCTTTATTACCACCATAAAATGGTTGTCAGATAATCAACTCATCCTCAACCCCAGAAAGACTAAGTTCTTGCTCTTTCTCCTTCGCTCTCTTTCCCATCATAAATCCACTTTTACTATCACTTCCTCCAACAACATAATCATTCAGCCTGACCCTCAAACTAAACTCTTAGGTGTCATAATAGACAATGATCTCAAATTTAACCTACACTTACTCCAATGTATAAAAAAAAAAAAAACGAGAAACTAGGATTGCTATACTGTAATAAAAAAAAATCTAACTCCAAATGCTAGACTCTCTCTAGCTCAGGCATTCCTCCTACTCTCAATTCTTTATGCTGCCCCAGTACTAACCTATATTCAGGCCACAACCTTGACTAAACTCCAACAAACATATCATAAAATTGCTAGATTCATCACCAACTCTCACTACACCTCACATCACTGCCTTGCCCTAAACTCCCTGCAATGGCTTGAATTCCCACAGCTACTGTTAATATCACAATTCCAAATTGTACACTCTATATTATATAGACCATCTTCCTGTCCAGCTCTCTCTAACCTTGTATCCACCTACTCCCCATCTCAGTCCCTGCACACTTCAAACCAGCAACTACTGGCAGTCTAGCCACCAAAGAAAACTGTGGGCAAATTACTATATAAATGCTCAGTAGCCCAGTCCTGGAACAAACTTCCCTTAGACTTACGTGCCATTATACACCCATCTCACTTTAAAAAGGAACTCAAACATCATCTGCTCAACTCCAAAACTTGTCCCTGCCATAACCTCACCTAACCCCCACTTTCAGAGTACATAACTCCCACCCATTCTACTTAGATTGCAAAAAACAGCCTACCAAATCTCTCAAAGTATAAAACTAATACACTTTCTAAATCACATGGTATTTGTTACATATATAATGCCTTATGCCTTATGCTTGTATACTATCCTACTCTTATTCTTTCTCTGCTCATCCTATTATATATTTATCTTACCTCTCTTTTTTGCTTTATCTTTAGATGTGGCTAGTAGAATACTAGATTCAACTGGACCTTGTTTTACCATTACTGCAGCACTTTCTTCTACCATACTAAAGACTAATTTGGAATTGTTTTTCTGCAAAATTTTAAATGAATGTAACTAACTGAAACTTGTTTTCTCTGTAAAAGGTAAACTGATTATAACTAAATTTATCTTGTATTCTCCGTTAACATGTATATTAAATATAACTGGAGCTTTTCTCCTCGGGTCTGCACTGAAAATGGGTTTCTGACCCAGCTGGACTAACCTGTCTAACAAATGTCAATAAATAAATAAATAAATAAATAAATAAATAAAATGTTGGTTGGAGTAGAATGCTTCTCTACTGAAGAAGGTCTGGTAACAGCTTTCTTTGAAGTTGGTAACACATTTTGTCATATTTTCAGTTTGAATAGTTCTTTCTACCTGTTTGTTAGACTAAAGATACACTGTTGAAGAAGCTATGTGCTAAAATTCCCATGACTGCTAAATGTATGAAATTCCTGACTAACCAACTGTGGGCCATTCTCAGTAATGGGAATGTCTGAGCTGCAATGATAAGAAAAATGGATTTCATCAGTATAATATCTGATTGTGTTGGTGCATCTCTCAGCTTGATGACTTCTGGATACTTTTAATTGTAGTTACAAGAAATAGAATAATGACCATTTTCCAAAATGGAAAAAGAAAAATCAGCAGCTGCTTTACTCCATGATCTGCCTGGCATTTCATGAGATATCATGAGGTATCATAGTAACATTGGTGTTCCTATTATAAGACATTAAAAATAAGACCGTTTTTTCCTTCTAAGTTCCACTTAAGAAGACGTACCAGACCAAATGTGCCCTTTCTTTATACTTAACAATGCTCACATATACTTCATGGATTAGTTTTGATATTCAGTTATGTAGAGAGTCTGGCATGGTCCTTGGCGCATACATTTTATCTTCAGTATTCTGCACCTGCAGCTGTACATTACAAGTTCACTATATCATGCCCACTTGTTTACAACTAGACCTTCCCAATATAATTGGTTGATGTACCAACACAGCTTGAAACCATAAACTACAGTTTGTTTTTCTACACACAGCATAGCATTAACACAGTAGTTGTAATTTGCAACTGGAATAAGCCAGCAATGAAACTTTTGATTCAGATAGAAAGTTCAAAAGCACTATCTGCACATTCATTCTGTTGTAATGTTGCATTCTGCTCTGGTATATAGCTTAAATAAGGTAAGTATCTAGCTTATACATAGGTTCAATCCAGTGATTTTTAGATTAACAAAACTGATTTTTTATGCCTAGTAAAGAAACACTACATGCAATCTTAACACAAATATCAGCTATGATCACAAAAAGATAATTTGATTCTGCCTTATTATATATCAGTGAAAGAAATTAGGTTTTCCTTTAGCAATTTGTCCAGAGACATCTTCGGATGAGGGTCAGGGAGGAATAGTAATGGCAGTTAAGGTGGTAGTTGAAGAAAGTTAGTGTGGTGGGGATGGAAGGGTTAAATTGGGAAAGTAGGAGGACTGGGAGGAAATGAGGTAAAAGCAAGGAGGGGCTTAACTGATTTTGTGTGAGTGTAACTGGGTAAGGGATCCGATTTTGGCATACTCATGGGTATATAGTCTTTGTGAATTATTTTTGTTTTGTGTTATTGTTGTCCTTGCATCAGCATTATTATAGTTTTCTGTTTAGCATGGCTTTGTATGGCTTAGAGGGTGCAGGAAAAGGCCTTTGTTTTGCTTAGTCTATCATTTATCTTGTCAGCTCTTTTTGATGATTTAAATGTTTAGTCAGTTTGTCCCTTGTTACAGTGTTGTTTTACCATGGAGAGAGCATGGTTTGAAGGGACAGTAGCTTTATTAGTCATTTGTAGACTGTGATGCACCAGTAATGGTTGCCTGCTGAGTATGAGAATTTACAGCTTAAACTGTTGGTGGGGGAGGGAGTGAGGTGGGCTTTCTGCTCAGTCATCCAGACTCTGTTATTTAGTTTGGGGAGATGAGCCATCTAGTTATGGCATTTTTGTTATTTTTAACAAAAAAAAAAAAGAAAGAAAGAAATAAGATAAACAAGAAATGAGTTTGGGCAGGTCATATTTGTCACACCTCTCAACTGTTCTTGATTGATTTTAAGAGATTACCTTGTTTTGATTCAGTTTGTGTTTGTTCCTCTTAATCTCTAACACTGATAGCTTTGGGTGGAAGATGGTGAATTATACTTAATAAACAATGACAATAATTATAAGTTTTAGTCTTATTTACTTCTGAACATGAATATTAATTTACATTCTCTTTTTCTGTCAAGGTTTCAAGTTAGTAGTAATAATTAGTAGTGATAATTTAAGACATCCCAGATATTTCCTGATTTCTTTCTAGTTGTTGCACTTGCATAAAAAATAAATAAATAAATAAAGGAGGGGAGGATACCTGGGCAGTGAACCATTAAAGCTGCTTGCTGGTTGAGAAGATGGGTGCTTGCAATGTGCTTGTGGCAAAGTCCACCTTGGCTGCCGGAGGCAAATGTCCATCTCGTTGGTGGTTGCATTGGGTGGTTGCTGCTCTCTCCCGAGTCATTGGTAGTTTGGTTGCTTTTATGCTATTGGTGGCCTTCTTTTTCACTTGCTTGCACCTGTCACAGGGTTTTCATTTCTTTTTCATTTGTTATGGTCAGGCCTAAGCTCGGTGTTTCAGGCATATGCACAGCTGGGTGAAGAGGGACTTTTACAGCCATTATGGGCATACCTCTCAACTGTACAGATTTTGCAGAATTTCCAGATTTTTGCCTCATGTTTTTGGTCCATTTCTCATAGAATTGTGGTTTTCTGGCCAATCACTGACAAATCATTGAGGGTTAAATTCAGAAAATAATGGCAGACAATGGTGTTTCAGACTTCATACCCATTAGAAAATTCATGGTAATATAAAACCTGTTATTCTATCAATTTTTTTAAGTTTGTAAGCGCAATATTTAAAAAGTGCCCTTTTTTGGGCTCTTGTACCCTCATTATTGATGGCTTTGTTCAGATTTATTCCTCTAAGAGGTTGAGAGCTATGATTATGGTTTGGCTCGGAGGACAGGTTTGTTGCTCATAAAGTTAAGTATGCACATTTACTACAATTAGTCTGGTAGCTGGCACAGTGGTTAAAGTTGTTGACTAGAGGTTCTACGGTACTAGGTTTGATTCCCATAGTCCACTTATTATTCCCCATCAGGGCATTTATGTGATTGTTATTAATCTTTGCTTAGGTTGAGCATGTTTTACTATTACAATACCCTATGGGCAGGAGTCTAAGAATGTGATGGCTGAAATAAAGTTGTACAAAGTAAATCTTTTATTCTTAAAGGGATGCAAATTGCAAGATTAAGGAGGCTGTTATACAACATAACGTATTTTTTGTTAGGTATACTATGGGGAGGCTGTTCTCATTCTTATTGGAATTAGTTATTAATAAACAAAAATGGGGGAAAAGCAATTTTAATAGTTAATGCAGCAGATATACTATCATGTCTAATATACCCATTTCTGTGATGGCTTACTGTTGGAGTTGTACTTGCGATTGGGAAGAGAGAGAGGTGACTTGGACTTCTATTCCTAAAAGACTAACAGTGGAAGTGGTGCTAATAACTACAGACCTATAGTTTTGACATGCAGTTCATACGGATGCTTTTAAATGTTTTTTTTTTTTTTTTTTTTAGCATGCAGGTTTTCACACGCTTGTTCAAAGTGTGAGGAAGTGCACTCTACAGCACAGTGTGATTGCTGGGAAGGTAGCATGAGTACTTATTGTGGTCATTCTTTGGCAGATGGTGGAAGCGCAGAGCTGGGTTAGTCCAGTGGGAAGAGGAGAAGGCATTCAGGGAAGTCATATGTGGAAAGCAGGCATGTCAGTCAAGGGATGCTGTTGAAGGGGATGTGCCCACTGCTGGAGTGGCACATAATGTGGTTGCAGGTAATGACATGTTGCTGGGAGTTCATGAAGGAATGTTTGACTTTGTGCAGGTTGGGTCTAATTTGGTTATAAGGGGGTTGGGTCATATCAGGAGACCGGGGATAATGTCAGACTTGGTGTGGGTTGGGTCTAGTTTGGGTAGTTTGGGGATAAGGGAGTCGGGTCATGTCACGATACCAGTGAAGCGGCAGGAGTTAGGGAGAATCAGCAGGGGCTTAGTGAGGTTTAAGTCGGGACAGACACCAGGAAGGGTAATGTAGGGTTGTCTATAGGAGTTTGGCATTATCTGTAGGCAGGATGGAGGCATGACTACATGAGGGTGTTGCTCATGGGTGGAATGTAGGCTTTCACATTCTTGCTTGAAGTGTACGGGTATGCATTCAGTCAGGCAGGTGGCAGACAGGAAAGAATGTTGGTTAATTTGAGTTCACAGCATGCTGAATCAGGTAGGTTACCTTTATTGTTTCTTGGATTTCAGAGTAGTCAGGGCAGAGGGATTTTTTGGGGACAATGAAAGGGGGGTGTCCTTTCATGGGTCAAAGGGATGACCAGTGGATGCATCTTCCCATTAACGTACAGGTACTGTGTCAGCTGTTCATGCAATTTTCTGATTCAGCAGTTGCAGCTGAAGTAATCGATGGCTTTTCTAAGGGATTTTCTATTAAATCAGGGATGGAAAGGGAAGGATCAGTTTGTAGGAATCTGAGTTCCTTGCAGGAGAAGAAAGAGATTTTGGAAGGCTTGGTGGAGAAGGAATGGTGGGCAGGTACGTTATTGGGTTCAGTTGATATTCCTCCCTTTAATAGCTTTAAGTTTTCTCCATTGGGAGTTGGTTCCTAAGACAATGGCAAGTAATTTAATTTGCTTCACCATCGGTCTTATCCTGAGGGGAATTTTGTGTATGATTTTATTTTTGGAGATGACGTAAAAGGCAGTTATGTGTCTTTGGATGATGCAGTGCATGTCATTCAGGAATTTACAGATTCATGGTTGGTAAAGGCAGCTATTGAATCCATTCTTCATTTATTACCAGTTTGAGAGGAAGAGTGGCCATTGTTGGGCAGGGTAGCTGGGTTTAGGTTTTCCTTTGACAAGGCTATGCCAATGGCATGCTCAGTGGCCTGTGCTACTTTGAGAGGTTTAGCACTGTTCTCCATTGGATTTAGCAGCAGTGGGTGGCAGTCAGAAGGTGGTACATTATTTGTATGATTTCTTAAAAGCAGGTGAAGGATTTGACAGAGCTTTCAAAGGTATGTGTCACTCGTTTGTCACTAATACATAAAACAAGATGGCTTGGGGTTTTGTTCAGATGCTTTAATACATACAAACACATCAGGATGGATAGCAGCATCATTAAATACAAACAAACTACTTAATATTTATTTATTTATTTTAAATTTGTTTATTGGGATAATCCGGCTGGATGCAGGTCCATTTACAAGGAGGCCCTGGGAGATAAGCTGCACAGTGAGATTAACAATCAAACAAGAATAGTACAAACTGACATATATCAACAATAAGTGAGGAAAATTACAGATATGAAAAGTCCCATAAACTTGAATCTATACTATACGCTTACATCAGCAATATATAGGCAACATACATTGTTAGAAGGTCATATACAATCAAACCTCTACTGGAAATCCATGAGGTGGGTATGAGGAAGACATATGACATGGACAAGAGTGGCATAGTACCAAAATAGGAAATCAGCAGTTTAATACTCAACAGTAGCATAATTAGAAATAGTTGGAAGGGGTTGTAAGGAGAGCTGAGACAATGAAATTCATGTAATACATGGACACAGCCATGTATTCATTAGATATGATTTTAGTGCATTTTTAAAATGTGTTATGGTGGGGGCAGTAGTCAGAGAAGGAGGGAGGTTGTTCCGGGTTTGAGCTATGGAGTGGGAAAATAGGGCTTTCCCTGTTTTGTTATTAGCCTTAGAGATGCAGAGGAGCAATTTGTCAGTGGAGTGGAGAGGGCAATTTGTTCTGTAGAGAGAGTAAATGATTTAGTGCTGGGGTTTTATCAAAATATTTGACTATCTTATAGGTAATGACTAACTGCTGGTAATTAAGTAACTGGGGAAGTTTTAACCATTGTAGTTTCCTCAGAGATTGACAGTGATGGGTTCTGAAAGTGGAATTATTAGCAAACTTTGCAATTTTATTATAACATGATTCCAGTTTGGCAAAATCAAGTTTCCTGATTTGGGGAAGAATAGGTGTGGCATACATTAGAGTGGACAATGGATGGTTTTTGGCTAGGGAGTTCTGTGCTTGTTCTGAGAGGAATTGTTTATGCCTATACAGGGTATCCATTTTTATGGACCTTTTTTATTGTCTGTGTGATATGAACATCAAAAAGGAGGTTTTTGTCAATTTTGACACCAGTGAGTTTGGTGTGATCAGAGGGAGATATGATGGTGCAATTTTTGGATGAGATTGTAAAGGATAGAGGGGTAGATATAGATTTGTTGGGGTGAAAAGTAGCAGTTTTTTCTTGGGGTTTAGGATCAGTGGGATATCTGTGATCCATTTTTCTACAGAACTAAAGGATTCTTGAGTGAGTTGTAGGTTGGAAAGGGATGGAGCAGAGCAGATGAGAGCTGAATCATCAGCATACTGTATAAGTGATGCATGCTGGATAGAGGTGTGTAGATTGTTTGTAAATATGGAGAACAAAAGTGGCCCTAATATTAAATCTTGTGGTATGCCAATTGTAGTTGGGAGTAAATGAGATTGTATGCTTTGCCATTGGACTGATTGCTGTCTGTGTGACAGATATTTTTTAAACCAGTCAATAGTAGAGGGGGCAAAGGATAGGGAGGCCAGGGAGCCTAGTAGTTTGGAGTGTGAGGCCATGTCAAATGCTTTGGACAGATCTAAAAATATAGCAGATACAAAGTTATTGTTATTTCTGTGTAGGTTGACTAGGTTGGTGAATGAGAGAAGAGCAGTTGTTGTGCTGTGATTTTCTTGGAAGCCATGTTGTGTAGAGTTGAGAAAATTGTGTGAGTTAAGGAATTTCATAACTTGAGAGTGAACCCATTTCTCACTCAGTTTAGATAAGTGGGGTAGAATGGCAATAGGGTGGTAATTTGAAAAATCATAAGAATTGCGTCCTTTATGAAGCGCAAAAATATATGAAACTTTCCAGAGTTGAGGGATGTAGGCTTCTTGTATGGAGCAGTTGATGAGGATTGAAACTGGGTAAGACAGAGATTCAGCAGCAATTTTTAGGAAGTTGGTAGGTAGACCGCCAGCTGCAAGGGTGGTTGGTCTCAGTTTTTGGAGGAGTTTTTTAACTGATGAAGTGAGAACAGGTGAAAGAATAAAGCAGGGGATGTTATCGGAGCTTTTGGTAGATATATGTGTATGGTTCTTATTGGATAGTTGAGAGGATAAAGTTAGGATGGATTCTGTGAAATAGTGATTAAATTGGGATGCTATAGCTTGAGTATTGCTGTTGGAGGAGGAGGCTGGTGTGGTAGTTTTTCCTGGTTTTAGAAGTGAGTTGATAGCATGCCAAAACTTTTGTGGATCTTTTGAATGTTTATTTTGGACCCCAAGGAAATAGTTCTTTTTTATCTACTTTGGTTTGTTTCTTGGCCTGACTTCTGAGTTGTTGGAAGTTTTGTTTGGCTAGGCTAGTGTTATCTCTTTTCCAGATTTTCCAAGCTTTATCTCTAGTCTTTAGTAAGGCTCTTGTATTCCTACTTAGCCATGGTGCATAGTTTGTCTTCACTCTGATTTTCCTAATAGGAGCAACTCTGTTAAGGACATTTTAGAGAGTACTATTAAAGCAGTTGACAGCCTGGTCTAAACCTAAGGTTAGTAGTGGTTCCCAGTTAGTTTGTCTTAGAGTATAGTTAAGATCTGGTATGTTTAGTTTGCAGTCATCTCTAACTTGTCTGAAAGTAATGGGCTTGGGTATGTTGGTGCGTTTGCGTATGAGGAAAGTTGGAAAATGGTCACTGAGACCATCTGGTAGACATCCCACCTGGTGGATTTGATTGGAGTGATTGACTAGTTAGTGCCTAATCTATAATGGATTGTTTATATGTTTTTTTTATCCACTCTGGTGGGTTCTTGAATGAGTTGAGAAAAGCCAAAGAGATTGATATGATTAGTGGGGTTGTTAGAATTACAAGTTGTCCAGTCAATATTTAGGTCACCTAGTAAGATAGTTTCCTATTGCAGAATCTCTGAGATCCAGTGCAATATTTCTTCAATAATGGGGGAGTTGTTTCCTGGGGGTATATAACAGCCGAGAATATTGATTTTTTTTTGGTGTTGTTTAGATGTAGAGTTGTACTTAAGATTTTGTCATTATGAAACTTGGGTAGAGGGATCTGTAGACATTCAATGTTGAGAGAATTTTTAAAGAAAATTGCAACCCACCTCCCTTTTTGCCTACTTTGTCCTGTCTTAAGATATTATATCCTGGTGGGAAGATTTCGTCATTTTGGATATTGAGTTGTAGCTAGGTTTCAGAGATGGTTAGTATGTCTAGGGAGTAGTGGGATATAAATGCAGGTAAGTCAGGAAGCTTACTGGATATGCTGCTGGTTTTGATGTTGAGAATTTACAGGTCAGAGTTCTGTTTGGTTGAGAGTGGGGTCTTAAGCGGACCTGGGTTTGGGTGTATATCCCCTGATATAAGTAGGCACTTTGTGATAAATAGCATGTGTTTGATTTTGTGTGACATTTCTAAGTTGTATCTGAATGTTATTTTAGTAGTGTAAGATGTAGTTATGTGGAATTTATGTATATGTAGTACTGAGCTGTCTTTAAATAGTGTAGGACTGATGGCAAAATGTGTGTGTGAGTTAGTCTTAATGGATGTATGAGTAATATGGAACAGAGAGTTTTCTAGTGGAGTATTGGTATGTATGCATGTGATGTTTGTTAGGTATATGAGAGTTAGGAAGAGAAATCTTAAGGTGATTAATGTTTTTAGTGGGAGTAGTAGTTTATCTTTGAGATCCTGTGGTTTATGGGTTGAGACAGATGTGAAGGCATGGCTAGCTACTGCTGTTTGTTTAGGCAGGGAGCTAGATAGGGGTGTGGTTTAAGTTAATGATTAGAGGTAGCTTATTGGTACAGGGTGTAGTCGGTGATTAATGGTTAAAAATAAATGTAGAGTAGTGGAAGTGGGTGGGAATTGGGGGTAGGGCAGCAGTGTGAACCGCAGGTGAATGGAGCGGGGCCTACCAGACTACAAGAGTGCAGAGCCAATCTATATCCAGAGGTTTGTACAGGACAGTGAGAAATGTAAAGTGGATATGTGTAAGTATAACACAGGTGTCCTACAAATATTCGTAATATTTTACTGTATTTTCTCTTGTAAGTACACTTCTTAAGAATGTTAGATTAGTGGGGTAGCCTAGTGGGATGCTGCTAGTGCTGCAGACCCCGAAGCAGAATACTACAGATATTTAGTCCCAGATTAACAAGATAATTTAGAAAAAATGTTAACCTTGTCTCCTTTTAGGTTTTAAATTAGAGAACGGAGTTTGACTGCTGGATGTTTCAGTAAGCAACAAATAGACAGAGCTTGCATACATACATGCTTACATCTCAACAGATAACTACAAAATGGCAGTCAGGCTTGCATGTGCTCAGTATTTATACACTTGTGCAAGCCCTTGGATAGCTTCTTAAAGGTATATACACACATATTGATCTACAATATGCCAGTGTTTTGGGGATGTGTAAGGAACTGGGTGTTCCATTGGCTAGGTAGAAGTTAGAAGGCTCAAGCAAGGCATTGTTTTCTGGGATTACTAGTGGATGCAGGTCATGGTTTACTTTTCGTTTACCAGATGCAAAGGAAACATGTTTGAAAGAAAAGATTCAGAGGGAAATCCAAGGCCAAGGTGTGGATTAAGGATGTCATGGAGCTCTTTGGGCTCCTGAGGTTTGCATGTCAGCAGTTCATCTGGATCATTCCTTTTGTAGATTTGTGGGCTTTATATTTAACGGGGAGAAAGCAAACATCATTGGGTGAGGGTTGATAAGTTGGTGCATGCTGATTTACCATTGTGGTTGCCTTTTTTGGAGCAGTTTAATGTTATGGCTTTTTGGCAGGCAGACTGGTTTGTTAAAGGGAATTTGCAATTGTTTACAGATATGCAGGAAGTATTGGGATAGGGGCATATTTTAGGGGGAATGGTTTGTGGCTCACTGGCCAGCTGGATGAAAAGATGATTGGAGTATGGATGCTGACTGTTTGCAGTTAGTTCCAATTTGGCTGGTGTCAAATGTCTAGCAGGAGAAGTTGCAGGGAAAAGGGTTAATTTTCATTTGGACAATAGGGCAGTGGTATGAGCCGCTGGTGTTGCCAGACAAGGTGTGTCAGGTTGGCTTGGAATGATCAGATGCTTGGCACAGGAATCCTGGGCAGCTTTTAAAAGGAAGGTGTCTGGTAGGGCATTGCAAGATTTTGTTCAATTGTGTGTTGCAGCTGCTTGAGGAGGAAGGAGTTTGGTGGAAAGGACTGTTGTTGAAATATTTGGTTCAAGCTTAGGAGCAAGATAAGGCAGTTCAGTTCATCGAGATGGACTTTGCTGCGATTAGTAGACTTGCACAGGTGGCAGGATTGTGACTTTACTAAATTTTGGACTATGGTCATACGTTGAAGGATTGGGGTAGGGTTGATAATGTGAAGACTGGCAAATAATGGCTATTGACAAGATAGGTTTTGAAGGTTTTCTTGTGGGGATTTGCACTGGTAAGTGAAGATTCATTGGACTATGCTTTATGTGTGACATTCACTTTATGGAAGTATTATGGATTTCTTAGGGTGTCAAAATTGTTTTGGTCACCAGTTTGGTGGGAAGTTTCAGTATTTTTGCCTCTGTGTGTGTATTTGGTTGTATAGATCTAAAATGGATCAATCGGGGAAGGGCAGGCAGATAGTATTGCGAAAGGATAGGAATGATTGGTTGCGTCCAGTGGGCTTGGCTAAGAGGTTGCTGTGGTCTCATGTTGGGAGTCTTCAGGGACTTCATTTTGATCAGTAGGGGGCAAGGTAATGACATGTAATCAGTCTGTGTGTGTGTGTGTGTGTGTGTGTGTGTGTGTGTGTGTGTGTGTATATATATATATATATATATATATATATATATATATACAACTGCGGCGGTGGTGCCACGGTAGAGTTGTCGCCTCACAGTAAGACCTTGTCCTGTTCGATTCTCAGCTAGAGCGTCTTCTGTGTGGAGACATGCGTGAATGGGCATACCTTCGTTGAAGGTTGTGCGTCAGGGCTGGCAACTCGGCACATAAAAATCTACTGCCAATCATTAGCGGACCGGAGTTCCACTGTGGCGACCCCTAACTGGGAAAAGCCAAAAGACACAACATATATATATATATATATATATATATATATATATATATATATATATATATATATATATATATAATGAGGCAAGATTTCCAATGTGTTGGTGTTCCGTGAGAGAGCTTTTCCACTCATTCTTTGTGAATTGGAGGTGTATTGGATTTAGCAAGGGAAGGCAGATTAATTGAAGTCATTAAGAGGGTGGGTGGTTGGTCATCAAATGCTTTCTTGTTCTATATTAGATAATTAGGTAGAGTGACTGGCTTAGTATTAAATTAATTTTGTTGGAAAGGAATCTCATTTTGGTCATGTTTATATCCATAGGGAGGCAAAAGGGGCTGCAGTTAGGCCAGATGGCCCGCAATTGGGTTTGCACTGTTTCAGGTGGTATTGGGCTCCTAAACATCCTGATGGTACATTTGGCAGATAACAATCTGAGAATAATTCTGAAGTTACAGTTGGTAGTTAGGAAAAGTGAGGATCTGTTTACTTAATGAGGTTATACCCAGGTATGTGTATTGTGTGGTCAGAGGTAGTACCAGGTTATTTTGGTTTTGGAGGGGGTTCATCAGTTTGTTAATTTTAGGATAGTTAAGCAAATGGCTGCTTTGGGTAATTAAATTATAGTGCAGTGGGATGTTGGTGACAGGGAGCCTGTTTAATTCAGAGAGGATGGAGTACACCTGAATGATTTTGATTTGGACTGCTTTAATGTACACTAAGGTTTGTTTTGGAGGGTTTGCTGAAGGTTTTGCAGTGAATGAGACATAACAGCATGTGTCAGGCTGGATGGCATAGAAGATGGGCAGGCTTGTCCCTCATCTCTTCCCCCTGTGGTGTTGAATGTTTAATTCAATGAGTTGGGGAATGAAAGTGAGCAGTGGGATGCAGTTTGATAAGTTAAGGTAAGTGAGTGAAGGTGAGGATGGTGCTTATTTAGTTAAGTGTGAAAAAGGTTACACTGTCCTAGTAAATGGTTGTATGGATGTTTATGCAGTGAACAATAAATTAAACATTGTTCAATAAAGTTATGTTTATGGAAGTTTAATAAAGGTCATCAAATGTCATTTGGTGTGGTGGGGATGGAAGGGTTAAATTGGGAAAGTAGGAGGACTGGGAGGAAATGAGGTAAGGACAAGGAGGGGCTTCACTGATTTTGTGTGAGTGTAACTGGGTAAGGGATCAGACTTTGGTGTGAACTTGCTACCCCTCATCTCTCCCTCATTTAGGAACATTGAGGATTGTGTGGTTATTTTTATAAGTTTGGTGTTTAGGCAGAGAAGAGGGGCAGGCTTGTCCCTTTTCTGCTCCCCCTCTGGTGTTGGATGTGTAATTGAATGAGGTGGGGAATGAAAATGAGCATTGGGATACTGTTTTATAAGTAAAAGTAAGTGAGCGGAGGTGAACATGCTGTTTTATAAGTAAAAGTAAGTGAACAGAGGTGAACATGCTGTTTTATAAGTAAACGTAAGTGAGCGGAGGTGAACATGCTGTTTAATAAGTAAAAGTAAGTGAGCGGAGGTGAACATGCTGTTTAATAAGTAAAAGTAAGTGAGCGGAGGTGAACATTTTGTTTTATAAGTAAAAGTAAGTGAGCAGAGGTGAACATGCTGTTTAATAAGTAAAAGTAAGTGAGCGGAGATGAACATGCTGTTTAATAAGTAAAAGTAAGTGAGCGGAGGTGAACATGCTGTTTAATAAGTAAAAGTAATTGAGTGGAGGTGAACATGCTGTTTAATAAGTAAAAGTAAGTGAGCGGAGGTGAACATGCTGTTCAGTAAGTAAAAGTAATTGAGCGGAGGTGAACATGCTGTTTTATAAGTAAAAGTAAGTGAGTGGAGGTGAACATGCTGTTTAATAAGTAAAAGTAAGTGAGCAGAGGTGAACATGCTGTTTAATAAGTAAAAGTAAGTGAGCGGAGGTGAACATACTGCTTTATAAGTAAAAGTAAGTGAACAGAGGTGAACATGCTGTTTTATAAGTAAAAGTAAGTGAGTGGAGGTGAACATGCTGTTTTATAAGTAAAAGTAAGTGAGCGGAGGTTAACATGCTGTTTAATAAGTAAAAGTAAGAGAGCGGAGGTGAACATGCTGCTTTATAAGTAAAAGTAAGTGAACAGAGGTGAACATGCTGTTTTATAAGTAAAAGTAAGTGAGCGGAGGTGAACATGCTGTTTAATAAGTAAAAGTAAGTGAGCAGAGGTGAACATGCTGTTTAATAAGTAAAAGTAAGTGAGCGGAGGTGAACATGCTGTTTAATAAGTAAAAGTAATTGAGCGGAGGTGAACATGCTGTTTAATAAGTAAAAGTAAGTGAGCGGAGGTGAACATGCTGTTTAATAAGTAAAAGTAAGTGAACAGAGGTGAACATGCTGTTTAATAAATAAAAGTAAGTGAGTGGAGGTGAACATGCTGTTTAATAAGTAAAAGTAAGTGACCGCAGGTGAGGACGCTGCTTATTTGGTTTGGGAGAGTGAGGTTACGCTGCCATAGTAAATCGTTATATGGATGTTTATGCTATGATCAATAAATTAAATATTGCTAAATAAAGTTTTGTTTATGGAAGATTGAAAAAGGTTGTCAAATGTCATTTGGTGTGGTGTGTTTATTGAAGGGGACTGGGACAAATGTCACTAGCAAAACATTTTATGTCCTTTTTCCTGGAGTTACAGACCTAAAACAATGGTTAGGCAGGCCATACTTCCTGCATTGTCTTTTGAATACTGGACATGAATGCTTATTATACAGGTAGTCCCTCCTTTAACAAATGCTAGATGCTGTACTGAGCAGTTTTCATTTTTAACTGCATCATTAGACACACACATAGCACTAACTTTCTTTTTGCCATACTGCTTGAAACGTTTCTCACAATATACTTTGCTTTGTCAGTTTTATTCTGATCAGTGCCAATATATTTTAGCTTCATTTTAACTTGACACACATTTGCTACACTGTAAGCTCTGGCCAATTCTGCTCTTGTATATATTAGCAACTTTTGAGTGTTAATCATGAGTCCGAGAATAATTTACTTCCTATTTTGTCATTCTTCAATCCACAGGCAATTCTTGCAGCACAGCAAACTCACTGTCCTTAGCTCTGCCTCTTAACTCAGACAAATAAACATGTACAAATGCCTGGGAACGTAAACGTTTGATAGACACAATGTCCTTTTTTGTCTGATAATAACACTTAAACTTCCATTTAATAACAATAAGTTAATCTGTTATTTATTCTTTAGTAACACTAAATGCATTAAATAGCTTTCTTTTGTTCATTAGTAACATTAAATGCATTAAATACCTTAAATGCTTTATTTCCAGTTGGGTGAAGGAAAATTGCAAATTGCACTTCTTCACTTTTTACTTTTTTTTCACTCAGCCCATTAGCAATTCTGAATAGATTGAATTGAATTTATGCACCCATTGTTTCCAGATTTTTTACCAAGTGGCCGCAGTGGTGCAGCAGTTAGCATTGTTGCTTCACAGCAAGAGGTTCTTCCATTCAGTTCTTGGCTGGAGCGCCTTCTGTGTGGAGTCTGCATGTCCTCCCCATGGGCGAGTGACTTTTAAAGACATGCAGGTAGGTGTGTGTGTGAATGGGTGTGCCTTCTTTGAAGGTTGGGCATCAGGCTGGCAACTTGGCACTGTAAAAATCCACTGCCAATCATTAGCGGACCGGAGTTCCGCTGTGGGTGACCCCTAACCAGGAAAAGCCGAAAGACATTGGAAGACTTTGTAATTCCAATGTCGCAAGTGGAGTGAGTGGTAAAAGGGACATAATGAATGATACACTTTTATGTTTATTAAAGGTTCAGGGTCTTAGCAGAGGTCACCTTAGAATCTTAGAGACCAATTACATATTTTCTTGCCATAGCTCACTCTCACAAAAAAAAGCAAAACATATATATATATATATATATATATATATATATATATATATATATATATGGCTTACTATTATAAAGTTGGTGTAGCATTAAATGCCTATGAACTATTTGAACTACAGATGTTCGAATAGTTCATATGTGTGCCGGCCATGTAATCAAACAGAATATTTGCGAATGGTCTATGCATTCACAAATATAATGTTTGATTATGTACAGGGATCGCGGTACAGTACGGTAAGGGAAATACATCCCTTTCCTCACTGTAGTGTGATCTCGGAGCTGGAATATATAGTTGGGGGGTGGGGGGCGCAGCCCCCCCTGCATACATGGGATGGTAGGTTTCTTAGTTAGGGAGTTATGGGAAGCGTGGGATTGCTGTTAAGTGCCGAAAATGTTATGTTCGACATTTTCGGCATTAACAGCTGTTTTTCGACATTAGGGCCATTAGGTGATGTGTACTTTTGGCGAAACACTTCGTTCATAAGTACCTTGTTTTTTTTAACTTCTGAGATGTTAATAGTAAACACACATACACACACACACACACACACACACACATATATATATATATATATATATATATATATATATATATATATATATATATATATGGTTCCCATTCAGAAGCCTGAAACATCATAAGCCTGAAAATCAAAATCCTGAAACCAAAAGCCTGAAAATTTAGAATCCTGAAAACTCAAAATCCTGAAAGCCCAAAATCCTGAAACTCAAAATCCTGAAAACACAAATAATGCTAATATGTCACTATAAAGACACTAATATCTACCAACTGACCCTGACCCTAACCCTAACCCTAAGGTCCGTCACTATCGACACTCACCTGACCTCTAACCCTAACTCTCTTAAACCGCCACTAACCCCAATATTTGTCACTATTGCATACATGCCTAACCTGCCTAACCCTAACTCACTTAAACTTAACCCTAACATAAAACCAACCGCACTTACCTGACCCCAACGCATGACCTAACACCACAGGGCTAACAATAGCAAAGCCACAATGACATCAGTATGTCTATTTTGTGTTTTCAGGATTTTGAGTTTCAGGATTTTGGGCTTTCAGGATTTTGGGCTATCAGGATTTTGAGTTTTCAGGATTCTGAATTTTCAGGCTTTTGGTTTCAGGATTTTGATTTTCAGGCTTATGATGTTTCAGGCTTCTCAATGGGAACCATATATATACATTTTTAATAGTGCGTTATATTTTTTACTAATCATCAATAAGTTGTTGTTTCTGGTTCTCTGACCATGGCTAAGAAATGTAATTCTTAATATTTATTTTATTTTATTTTATTTTATTATTGCCATTTGTTCACAAGTAAGTGGGCTGGTCGATTGACTCTTTCCAGCCATGGCTCAAGCTCAAGGAGCAGAAAATATATTATTATCTTACTAATCAACAATATCATATACATAGGATCATGGGATCATAGGAAGTTACTAGGCTATTGGCCTTGAGGCCCTTATAAGCCTAGCCAAGAGCTTAGAGCATGTTTAGTCAAGTCAGCACCCAAAGCCCCTGTCCATCAGGGACACAGGTAAAATCCCAGGGGTGTATTTTCTGTTTCCCATCCAGTTATTCAGGTTGCACTTAAAAAGGGATAATGAGATACTCCGCTTGATGTGGAGAGGAAGCCTATTCCACAGATGGGAGAGTCCCTGGGACAAAAATCTGTCCCAGCAACAAGTCCTGTTGATGTCACAGAGCAGGTTGAGGTGACATGTGTGGGTTACTTGAGTCGAGCTTGACTTGCGGATATGCAGCAGTCCCATCAAGGCGGGGTCTGAGATTGCTTTGTATGCCAGACAGAGGTCACCCCTGAGGAGTCTGTATGAAACTGAGTAGAGGGACAGGTCTTTTAGCCTATCTGAGTAGGGTAGATGTTTGAGGTCCTGGATTCTCCTGGTGAGGAAGCTCTGTGGTCTTTCCAGCCACTGCATGTGCTTTGTGAGGTAAATGCTGGGTTGTACTCAATAACTGGCCTTATAAGGAAAGAATAGAAGGATGTTGTGACCTCCTTGTCCCTGGATGAGATACTCTTACTTAAGAGGTCGTCCATGTAGAAAGCTTTCCATACAGTGGAAGCAACATGGTGGTGAAAAGTCAGGTCGCTATAAACCTGGGTGCCCAAATCCCCTCACGACTGATGAGTCAATGGTAAAAATCAGTACACAATGATACTACTCAGAGTTCGTTGACATAAGAACCAAAAAAAATGCAAGTCAAGATATGCATAAAATGTAGTTATATGTACATATGGAAAAACATGTATAAAATGTAACATAAAGCTGAGAAATGTTTCTTAAATGTATTCTACTTTCTGTGATATAGGGTGGTAAGGTACCTAACAATTTTTTGTTGTAACAGTTGCAGGTAGATTCTGTCAAGAGATGCTCTGTAAGTGCATCTTTGAAGTTTTTAATGGTTTCTACTTTTTTCATGTCAATAGGTAGGTGGTTCCAGGTGGCAGACTCCAGTATAGAGAAGGTTATCTTACCTACAACAGTTTTAAATAGGGGGCTTACAAAACAGAAAGTGTTGTCCTGCATACTTTTGCATTCATAAGGGTTGTCTTTAAGGTAATTTCAGTCTTGGGGGTGTAGTCTGGTTTATGACTCAACGGACCTTATCATGAGTTCAGCAGGCCCATATAGGTTCACCTGTTCATAGCATACAGAAACTTTTTTGATCTTTTTGGCTCTGCACAGCTAACCGTCAGCTGTCCCCTAGATCCTGTCCTCATTCATTGGGTTTACTGGACTTGTCTTGGCCTCCCCTGAGCAAATTATGATCCACATTGTTGGCCAGTGAGGCAACTGAAGATCCTGGGATGGTGTCATACTACTGGCAGGTAGTGTTTTTCATTATACCCTACCTTACCCACCCCTTGCATGCTCCTGCGTTATCTTGGGATGAATATGCAATGGGTTGTGCTAATGTAGCATCTGGCCTTTGCAGTGACTCAGTCACTGCCCTGTCCTCTCTTAGACAACTACCCTCTGTGTGTCCCCAGCTTTGACTGGAGAGCCACCATGGGATCATCTAATTGCACACTGTACCTCCCGAACTGGCATGCCCATCTTCCTACACCAGGGCTCAGATGCCCAAAATCAACTAATTGACCACAGGTTGCCAAGGCAACAGTCAAGGATTCATTCCTCTGTGACACAGTGCTGGCTTGTATAGCCTATGAAAATGGAATGCAATTTGAGGCATTTGAGCTTCTCACTTTGTTGCAAAGATCTACCCTTCATATCCAACAGCATATGAACAAAACCTTGAGCAGTACTTTGATACCTAATGATTGATTTTTAGCAATACTGTATCACATCTAGAGAAGATTGTCATCAATTGTCTGTTAACGATACAGTCTCTTACCATTAAATTAGAATAAATACCAAAAACATGGGACTTTGTCTGCATTACTCCTAAGTCCTTAAAGGGAGAACAAACAGACAGTAGTACAAGGGTAAAAGTGACAAACAGACAGTAGTACAAGGGTAAAAGTGACAAACAGACAGTAGTACAAGGGTAAAAGTGACAAACAGACAGTAGTACAAGGGTAAAAGTGATGTGTAGCACCCAAATGCATATTGTGGCATTTTTGCTGCTAAATCTTGAAAAATTGTTTTCCACCTGCTCAAACACCCTGTCTTGGCATTTCTGAAAGTTTGCTTGATCATTCACAGTGGTAATATTGCTGCTACCTTTATATTGTATGCATATTTTTTCAAGCAGTATGTGTTAGTTTGCTGCCATGCTTATCATGAAAGAACTAAATAGAAAAGGGCCCCAGTACTGCACATTGGGATTTTCTCCTCATAGTTTAAATAGCTTAGAAACAATGTTCCTGATCTTAATACAAGGATACTGATCTGTCAACTACAACTCTATCCCTTTCACAGTGAAAAGGGGTCATTTACCCAAGAGTACCAAGTCTGTACTATAGTAGATTGTGGTATAAAATCCAAAGCTTTAGCTAGGTCTAATTAAATGATGTCCACTGGAATGTTATTGTCTCAAACATGAATAACAGGAATATAAAAAATTAATTAAGTTGGACACACTGAAGTGGCACCAACTATGGCCAGGTTGGGTAACAGTCATACACTGAGAAACATGGTAGAATCTCCTTTAATAATACACCATCAAACATGTGCCCATATTACATGCCAGATTAACTGCTTGTAACTTGCTGGATTATGCTACTGGAGTAATGTTAGCAACCTTGCAACAGGTAGACACGTGAAGTAGAATATGTTGGACTACGTGTATCAGACATGGTACAATGATGATTTTGAATGTTTGGCATGAAAAGTCAAAATTTAGCCTTATCAGCCCAGCAGCAGAATCTGCTTTAATTTTGTTGAAATATTCATCTACAAAGTCCTGGCTTATTACAGGGATCTTAACTCTAGTCAGTACTATTTCTTGAACATGGTCAGTAACACTGGTGGAAACCTGGTTGAAAAATGCTTGGTAAACACTTCAGCAAATGCATGCTTGTCTGTAATAAAGTTGTTTTCCTTGATGATAAATACATTAGCATTCCAATCTGCAAAGATTTTGGCATATTTATAAAGATTTCTTGTTAACTTTGGTATAACTTGCCAGGTTGTGTTTATAGTTCCATTTGGACTTCCTTGTTATTGTCCTAAATTTCTTATAGATTTTGTTGTATCAAACTTTGTTATTTGGAGAAGAAAACAATCTGTGGATAGACCAGCATTTTTTCTTCCTAACAAAATACTTCCAAATTCTTTTTCTAGCATAGTACTTTCTTCGTATTAATATACTGATTATTGTTCCCAGGTGGAACATATTTCTGAATTACAGTTTCAGTTTTGTTATTAAAGCAACCTCGGGATTCTTCAACTGGATTCCTATGTTCCTACTCCAATCCCATGTCAGAAGTTCTAACTTTATACTATCATAATCAGCACTTTCTGACAGAGTTATCTCTGGTTCTTTTTTGTCATGGTTCAAAGCCATAGGTACTTATGTGGTCAGATAGTGCTTATTGACTAATGACAAAATCCACATGTTGAACTTGACGAAGTTCTGTTAGTAGTGCTACAAGATCCATTTCAAACTCTTTTTTGGAAATACAATAATTTCCTAACAGGTTGTGGATGCATTTATATCACTAGTATAAATAGTTGAAGTGCTACAGATACACTTTATAAACTCAGTTTTGAAATCCAATTGCTTTAAAATATCTAAATGTGTGCTCTTATATAACCCTATAACTGTTATTGTGAACCCACAGTGATACTAACAGCAACTGTTCCAGCTAACTGACTGCTTTTAATGATGACTACAGGTGAGTTCTAACATGCATGGATACCCCACTCCCCAAATGTTTCTTCTTAAAATTATGATATCAAAGTAACCAAAAATATTAAATAATAAATATTTGGTGGACCTGAACCATTTCCAATATTTATACTCCTCCTAAAGAAGGTATTCTCCAAGGTGACTTACATTTTGTTCATGCTTGTGACATTAAATACCATAAATTATACAGCATTCTGTTTTTACATGCAACCTGAATTAATGTGCATTTAAAGATTTTAATCATTTTGGTGATTATAAAGCCTAAAATCATATTACCATTGTGCCTTAAATTAAGACTATCATAAGCTAAAAGTTTCTTTTTTTAAATAAAAGTGCTACTATAAGTAGATGTGATGTTCCCAGTATTTAATGCTTGCCTTCTTAGTTGATTGCTACATTGCCTGTTTTTCCATCTAGAATTAAAAGAGTTGAGGAGAGGGTACTATGTCTAAGAATTTAATGAACCCTTCACTGTGACAGGAGATGGTTTGTAACTTCATGGAAGGCCTTCTCATAATAAGTTTTATCTATATTGTTATTTTACTGGTGAATAGCTTCATTGCTAACTACAATTTTTATATCCTCTTAGTCAACTAACTGCTGCAGTTCATCTGCTAGCCATAACAATGTATTTCAAAGTCCTCTGAGTATATAATCATCAGTTATAGCATGCCTGCTCTCATGGATAATACTGCATCTGTTGACTTGCTATGTCATATCAGCTGTAGCTTGACCACTGGTTTGTTTTCATTCATCCTAAATAGTATTTGTTTCTCCATATTTGCTGTTGCTATCATGGTTTAAAGATAAGGATAGCAGTAGATACTCCTCTTGTCTTTTGTGCTTCTGATGGGGAGAATGAGTGGTTGCAAAGGATTATTTTGTTCTTGAAAAGTATTATTCTAGAAAGTCTCACTGATAAAAGTGTTACTGACATGCACTTCATTTGGGGGTTGTTTTAATTTGTATTACTATTTCATGGTTATCTATTCATTTCATGCCTGCTGATACATTCCTTCCAGTGGTGATCTGTAAGTTTGCACTGTAACTTCCAATGGATACAGCCTAAGATTTCTGATAAAATCAAATTATGTTCTCACATTTCAAACAAATGATCTTATCTCTGAAACAATAGGGCTTACTAAAAAGTGTAAATTGTAAGCTATCCATCGCAAACTATTCTTATAGTGGTAGCATTCTTTTGGTTTTACGTCTTAAACTGGATTTTATAAGTCAAAGTAAACACAACAACTGTTAAGGTTGTAATATTTTGTAAAAAAAAAAATTACAATATCACAGCAACCACTTGTCATACACACATACTGTCAGTGGTATTTTGCTCATCCAGCTGAGAACTTTCATATGAAGCTCAGCAGTTCTGTCTGTGCTACAGCAGAGAGCCGATTATCTGAAACGTCAGTTACCCGAATGCAGCCTTCCAATGTTTTCATCAATCACAAAGTCTGTATGTACATGTTATATGTATTCACTTGTGAGTGTTTTTTGAGCTTGTACTACAATAATATACTACACTGGTTTGTACTTACAGTATATTTGTTTTATTTTTCTTGTTTAAAGTTAATCAAAAATATTTTTAGAAGTCTTTTTTCCGATTCAATTATATGTTTGATTGCCCGAACAGTTTGATTATCTGAACTATCCTAGGTCCCAATTAGTTCTGATAATTAACTCTCTGCTTTGCTTATTTTTTGAGATACTTAGAAAAATATAATACTTATGACAATATATATAAATATTATATGAACAACTAATATCTCTTTACCTGAACTAGACAAAGGTAAAATATCAATACACTTATACTTGTCATTGTGTAAGCCCCAAGATAAAACATTTTAAAACTTTGTATGTTGCATGGTTTTGGAATTATTAGTGCAAATATGAGCTAGAGGCATTAGTGGGATGCAACTGCAGAAGTATCTGGAGGCATCACTTGACTGTAATGAGTTAAAATATAGAAATCACTGCTGCCTGGAATATTAATCTCAGGATCACTTGACTAATTGGCAATATCTGTTTCATTTTCATATTGGTTGCAATTGTATCTGAGCTCCACACAATCAAAATGAATCTGCTGTTGTCAAAAGATAATGTTGGAAAGAGTCTTCAGTTTTCGACTATACACAACTAAATGGCGTCTTTTGATCTGTACTGAGATAATCTTAGTTTTGTTTATTGAATTGAGGCTTTGGATTACAAAATCCATTTTCTTTCTGAGTATTTTTCAGTCTTTTCCCATCAGATCCTCTCAGTTCTACAAAATATTTAGACAGAGAATGAAGATCTCTTATGTTTTACGGTAATGCTGTTAAATCAGCAAACAGACCAAAAATCTCAGAAAGAGTTGAATGTTGTATTATATGCTATGGTTCTGCTTTCTTTGTATGACTCTAGTTTCACCTTATAGCACTGCAAAGCCATATAATGTAAAAAGATGTGGATCCAATAACAGTAAGACAATGCTCGTTGGTCAAACAGCAGCAACTGAAGGGATTATTCTAGGACCATGTGACATCCTGCATACTTAGCCTAATGGGACACCTTAAAGGTACACTGCACTACATATTACAGTATTTACATGACCAAAATTTGAATACCAAACTCCAAGTTTTATAAGATGACCAAAAAGTCATTTACAAAAAAATAACGAGTGCATTTAGCCTGTTGAATATTCTTGCAGAGATGAACACTTGACTTTAAGACCTATGAACTATTTTCATTTCCATGGAAGCAGAAATGTTATTAAGGGAAGTGATACAGGGAACACAAGACACCCTGCATGTGTCTACATTTAGTTTAATGAGGAGATGGCTTACCGTTGCCTGGGGAATGGCTGGAGGAATTATGCTGTTTTACTGTTATGTCAAGCTGACAATGACAGTATGAATGTCAAACAAATCTCAATAAATGTTTGCATAGCTCATGTTGTCATGATATACATAATAAGCACAATACATATATATCAAATAATTTCAGTACAGTACTATAGCTAGGAATGTAACTTTAATGTTCTTTTTTCAAAATCTTGTTTTCCCTGCATTGACATCTAGAGCAGTTTTGTATCATTACTCCGTTACTCAGTGGTAACACAAAATGGCATGAGAATGGATTGTGTTACTTTGTCTTAATGCCTAGAAACTAGAATGTCACTTTTAATGTCAGAGAATGCTGTAAAACTCACTTGTTTTAACCTCTGCTATTCAGACAGTTGGATGGAGTGGGACTTTGAGGCCAAGATGTTATAATCCAGACTGAGTGGGGAGTGAAGGCTGACAAGTCAGTGGACTAGACGCTTCATTTTGATTACTACAACTAAAAAAAATAATAAAACTCTTTGTCCTCAACCTGGTTTCTGTCATTAAGAGAATAAGAGAGTAACACTAACACACTGACATGAGCCATAACCCATAACGTGCAGTCTCAGCATTTACTGAGCTGACACACAACCCTTAAGGCAAACTATGCAAATTGATAGCAACACATCTAAGAGTATACAATCAGGGAGACGTTGAGAGAGAGAAAGGAGGGGTGGAGGGGAGGTTGGGGGACGCTGTGTTTTTACAGCAGTTCATTTACTGGGAAGATCAGATGAATGTTTATGAGGTCTTGTTTCTGCAGAGTTTCAAAGATGCCTCTGGCAGGCACAGTCTTGATTTCTCAAGTATTTCATTAAGTCAGCAATGTTAAGTACCATGTACATTAGAACACATTCTTAAAAGAAGGAATTAAAGAAATTTGTGGCAGCAGAGACACCCTCACAGTTCTAACCAATAATTCTTGTCAGAAATGGTATTTTAGATCCATTCAAATAAATATTTAGAGCATAGAATTTCACAGGCTGCTAGGCTCCAGGTTAAAACCACGTTAACTACAGTGTGGCAGAGGTTTAAGAAACATAAAACTATGAATTAATAAAGACATTAGAAATACATGTTTTATGAAGTAAACTGCAAAATGCGAAAGATGTTTCATTAGAAAGATTTGCAACATACAATACTTTAGTATTTCAAGAGGATTAGTATTCCATTCTTGTTCATGCATGCTAATAAAAGAATGTTCATGAATGCTTATAAAAGAATCTTCACAGCATGATGTTATCTAAACACAGAGATTGCATTTGCAGCGAAAATAGTTTACTTGATGTGTGCATTTGTACTTGTGTGTTCAGGATGGGGTGAAATTCTGTAGGTGGCAATGATTTGCAGTTTTCTTGTTATCACAAATATTTTGCTTATTCAGTTCTGAAACCACTTAAATGGGAAAGAAAGGAAATAATAAACACCAGAGGAAAAATAATGTTTCAGCTTTAACTAGGCATAAAGGATGACACCTAAAAACAGGGACAGGTTTGGCTATCAGTTGATTTGTAATTTACATACCTGAATTAAAGTAATTGATTTCATATTGTTTCATATTAGTCATACATCTTGGAGAAAAGTATGATTCCATTAAGACTTTCTGGTGTATCTTCTGCAGTAGGTTGAAAACTTTGATTTTTGTATGCTGCAATGCACCCAAGGGCAAAATGCCCTGAATCAATATTTTCTTTGTCACATTTTATAGCTTAAAAAGCTAAGTTTCACAGAGATGACCCATTTAAGTCTAGAAGCATTGCTGATGATACATTTTACACCTTTTGCTTGTTGAATTCCAGGGTATGCTGTGTCTTCCCATACCTTTAATGGGGAAAAGAGAGTGCTGAAAAAATGCATGAATGTCAATTTTAATTGTATTTCCTTCTCACTGCTTGACAATAAACAATTTTATCTCTAAATGTTTTTAGAAATGGTCTTCAGTTTTATTTAGTACTTTGGAGGAGCATTAAAACATTGCAGTACTTATTATTGAAAAGAGTTTGACTTTCATTCTTGAGTTATAAAAAATGTTAATCATGGCCGTAGAAATAAAAGAGAAAAAGACAGTGATACATATCATTGAGAAGATGCTGAATCAGCCAGGAACAGCAGCAAAAGTATAACAGTATTGTCTGTGTTATCTGTGCCTTATAATAACTCTTTGGGACTGTATGAATAGTTCTACAGGATTTCCCCCTGCTTCCAAGGCAAAATAGGATGATA
>NC_056746.1:385371753-385414253 GCF_019279795.1 Protopterus annectens
TTCTGTTTTACTAGTTGACTGTGTTTTAGGTTTCACGGTAGTGAATCCCTAAGTTTTTTCTTGCTTGTGTGCTTGTTGTGGCTGACCATTGCTTTCACTAGGCTTACATCTCTCTGTCCCATGCTTTTAAACTCTAAAACTCTAAAACTTAACATACACATTCGAGTTAGAGGGTTCGTCTTTCTTTCTCTTTGGTCTGTTTAAGTTAGAGGACAACTTTTCCTTCCTTTACCTTTTTTTCCAAGAGGTTTTGTCATTTGAATTAGAGATGTCTCCTCTGGCTAGAGGGGATCATCATTTTAGTTAGCGACCTCTCCTCTAGCCCTCTTCCTCCCTGTTTGCATTTAGAAAAAAAAAAGTTGCATTATCTTTTTATTTAGTGTGGTGTATAGCTTAATAGTTTTTCCTAGTATTATTACCTTTATCTTTTGCATAGTTCCTAGACAATATTGTTGTGGTTGTTCTTTGGTTGTTACTATGTTCAAGCAAGGCGGAGAAGTGAAGCAGTCTGTACTCAGAAAATATCCTTAATGGATGTGTCTACTGTTTGGGTGCGGTGCACCTCCCTAGACTCTTGCTGAATATGGCATGGTTTCAGTTCCAGGGTTCTGCAGGAATGTAGAAACAAACTAATGGTTAAGGGACTGCTTCCATTTGCTGAGGCTCTTGAAGGGATCCAGACCTCTTCAAAATCGTCCCAGTCACCAAAATCGGACAAGTCTACAAAAAAGACTTCTTCCTCGGCTCCTGCCTCTCAGCTAGCTAAGAAATCCTCAAAGGATTCAACTTCGGACATGAAGGCTCTTATAGTCTGTGGCTGACAGCATAAAATTATCAGCCCCATCCTCTCGATCATCCAGGAGTCTATCGGATGATGACATGGAGCTGGTGGTCAAGAGCTTGCTTCAGACTCTGGCATTAGCCAAGATCCTTTAGAGTCCAGTCCAAAATTATTTGGAACCGACTTCTACTCCTGCCCCTTCTGCTATTTCTCCTCTGACCTGAGTGGTTTCGGAGCCAGAGTGCTTGGATGTCTTTGTGGTGGAACTGTCAGGTCCGAGACTCACCCCTGGGTTTTTGACTCTGACTTCTGCTCTGACCTCTTTGGTACCATCTTCTGTCAAGGGGTCTGGAAGCCGACACTCCCCCATCAGGTCTGAGGAGGAGAGTCAGGTTGGACCCATGTCAGATCTGAATCTACCTCTCGGGGCTTTGGTGCAGGTGAGCTCAGTGCCTACATTGGCCTCAGATCCCACCTCCTTTGCACGGGGGAAGTCTCCTGGTTTTATGGAGTCGGAGGCTCCCTCGAGCCCGGGTTGTGGTGCCTTCCAGGTGATGAGGAGTGCACTGTCACCCCTAATGCTTCCACCTGTGGATCCAGGCAGTATTCCCGCAAAAGTGCTGGTGTCTGCCTCTGTACCATCCCTCCCCCCAGACGTAGAGTACCAATGCCCCAGGGTGCCCCATTGGGTGAGTCAGTCTCTTCTGAAACCTCCCCAGAGGAGCCCTCCAGAGAGGTCCCTCGGAAGAGAACTTGTAAGAAGAAACATCTAGACTCCCCTGTCACTTCTGATACGGACTTAGAGAATTCAGAAGGGTCCCCACAGTCACCCTCTGAGGATGTCTCCTTCTCAGACATCCTAGAGATCCTGAAACAGAGAGGTGGCTGGAAGATCCTTACCCCTTCTGAGAATGAGTCCGTATACCTGGAGGCATTTGGATCTCAACCCTCCACCTCTTGGGTGTCTCCACCTTTTGACCAGCTCCTTGGTGTAGTCAGTCAAAAGGCATGGGGCTCTCCAGAATCCATGGAACCTGTTCCAAGGTGGCCCAACAAATTCATAACTGCCCCTTTATATAAGGAGTTCTTAACCAAAGGTGTCCTGGTAGATGCTATGGTGGTGGCAGTGGCCACCAAAAAGGAGTTTGCTGAGACTTCTTCATCTGTCCATCCACAGAATATGGAATCTCAAACAATGGACAGATATGGGAAGTGTATGTTCTCATCAGCAGCCTTTACACTCAGGTCACTGAACTATTTAACCGACTTTACCAGACTCCAAAGGGATCTCCTGAAAGAGCTAGGAGATACCCTCCAAGGTTCTACAGCTGTGGGGGTGTCAGATAAGGTAACCTCTCAGCTCGCTAACTTAAGTTCTGTAGTCAACTCTTCCATGAGGCTCATCTTGTACGCAGCTGATGGAGCACGTAGGGCAGGAGGCACAGGAATAGTTCTGAGGAGACATTCCTGGATGTGCCTTTGGGAGTTTGCTGAACCCTTCAGGTTTTCCTTCATAAATGCCCCTTTTGATGGTTTGTCCTTGTTTGGGCCAAAAGTGAAAGAGACTCTTACCAGGTGTGAGCAAGAAGGCAAAACTCTGTCTGCTGTGGGAGTATGCTTTTCCATCTCTACCAGGCCTTATCGCAAAGGCCAGAAGTGTGGGAAAATGTGGTTCCATAAATCCCAAAGAGCTTCGCCAGATGCACATGGTGACGTTTTCCCCAGTGGCAGAGGGGGAAATAACAATGGAAGACACTAACCTCATGGCAGAGGGGGTCTGCAAAATCAGGGTGACAGAGATACGTTCTCTAGAAGACCCTTCCAGTGCTCCTGAAAGGAGGCCCACCTGACCACCTCTGGAGGCAGTCAGATCAGGCTGTTACTGTACCCAAAAGCCTGGCTGAACATCACTCAAGACAAATGGGTACAGCTGACAATTTCCAGTGGATACAACATACCCTTCTCCACGCCACCCCCACAAACAAAAAGATCAGTCTCAGACATTCCACCCTGTCAAAGGAATCAAGCATCACTAGATATGCAAAGGTTGCTGAGAAAAAGAGTAATCCAAGAAGTCTCTGCAGACCAAATCAGATCTGGAACTTACTCAAGGTTCTTTTTAGTTCCAAAGAAAACAGGGGACTAGAGACCCATCTTGGATCTTAGCAGACTGAACAAGTCTATAAAAGATGCAAAGTTCCAGATGGTGACACTGCAGTCTATACTCCCCTTTCTGGGACAAGACAATTGGATATTCTCAATCGATCTTCAGGATGCATACTACCATATAAAAATGGACAGGCGATCCAGGAGATATCTGTGCTTCTGGCTGGGAGCCAGCCATTACCAATTCAGAGATCTGCCCTTTGGCCTCACTACAGCCCTCAGAGTGTTTACCAAATGCATGGCAGTAGTCTCAGCTCACCTGAGGTGTCTAGGATTCCGGGTGTTTCCTTATTTAGACAACTGGCTCCTGACCACCACAACTGAGCATCTACTAACCAAGGCAAGAGACACGACTATCCAGCTATGCTCTGAACTGGGCATTACAATAAATTTTGAAAAATCTGCCTTGTTGTCATCACAGCATATTACATACATAGGAGCAGACTTAAACACAAAAGACATAATAGCAAAATTGCCTCATGACAATACAGACACAGTGCCATCCAGTGTTCATATTGCTCTTGAAGAAAAAAGTACAGGCAAAGTTTGTTCTGAAGCTCTTATGCACTATGTACAGTAGTACCTCTGCCTCATCTACATATGAGAGTCCTACAGTGGCTACTCTTTGCTCAATGGTCCATGCAGGAGTTGCCCATGTCCCACAAGATCTTCATCACAGACTCCTGCAAGAAGGATCTATGCTGGTGGCTTCAATCCACACAGGTGACTCTAGGCCTGCTATTCACTCTTCCCCCATCTAGTAGCTACCAGTGACCACGGATGCTTCCCAGATTGGGTGGGGGGAGCATTATCTGGGAAAGACTGTCCAAGGAATTTGGCAGGAATACAAGTACCATCTGGACATCAATGTCCTAGAGATGAGAGTGGTGCTCCTGGCATTGCAGGCATTCCAGAACTCTCTTCCACCAGGTACGATTGCAATACAGACAGACAATATGTTGGTAGTATGGTACATCAACAAACAAGGTGGAACCAAATCCTACCCCCTGTGTCGAGAGGCTCAGAGAGAATGGCAATTTGCAATATCTTCTCAATGCTTTCTGAATGCAGTGCACATTCCTGGGAAATCCAACTTGACAGCAGACAATTAAGCAGAGCAATTCTGATGCCTCACAAGTGGTCCCTGAAACAGGAAATTGTGAACCAAATTTTTTGCAAGTGGGGCCAGCCTTGCTGTGGACCTCTTTGCCACTTCCATGAACACCAAATGCAGCAGCTACCTTGCCCTAATCCCCCCTATAGGGGAGTGATCAAGGGATGCACTTGTTCACGATTGGCCCCTGGGACTTCTTTATGCCTTTCCCCTGCTTCCTCTAATCCCCAAAGTTCTACAGAAAACCAAATCAATGAGCTGCAGGTTAATTCTCATCACTCCATACTGGCTTTGTCAAATCTGGTTCCCCTTCCTATAGTGCACTGTGTTCAATAAACTTCCTATATTCCCATCTCCAAGAGAAGCCATGGATTCTGGACCCGGTGCCAGATCTTCTGACTCATCAGTCAGGAACTCTCCATCCTTCTTTCCAAACCCTCAAGCTGACAGCTTGGCTGCTTCACTTCCAGTCTTAGTCAGGCTTCCAGATATTTCCCCTGCAGTGTGTCACATTCTGGTCTCTTCTCATAAAACAACAACTAGAAAATTGTATGCTAGAAAATGAAAAAGGATTTCTTGTTGGGCTTCCCAAGAATCGCACAGACCCCTTTACAGCCCCTGTAAGTAAAATTTAAAATTTCTTAGTAGAGATTTTCAGTGAAGGTGCTGCAGCAGTTGCCATATGAGTACAATTAGCTGCCATATCTAACTACCACATAGGAGACATGGGATCAAAAATAATGCTTCACAGATTGTGCAAAGCCTTCCTCAGAGGTACTTTTCTACTAAGGCCCCCAATAAGAGAACCACCACCTCCTTGGGACCTCAATTTGGTACTGACTGTTCTGATTCTACCACTTCAGCTAGGAGGGTTTCAGAGCTCCAAGAGCTGTCCATACACCCTCCCTATTTAGATTTTCACAAAGACAGTGTTCATAGGTTCATAGGTTGGTATTAGGCTATTGGCCCTAGGGTCTATACAAGCCTAGCTAAAACAATTCCCTGGCTATTTCTTCCCACAGTATTTACTTCCCTGGAACCCTATCTAGCAGGGCGACTGACATGATCCCCAGGATGAATTTCCTATCTCCCATCCAATCAACAAAGTTCCTTTTGAAGAGGGCCAAAGAGGCGCTCTGCTTGACATGTATGGGCAGTTTATTCCAGAGTCTGTGGAGTCTCTGGATCAGGAACCTATCCCTCCAGTATGTTTTGTTTATTGTGATGACAAGGTTTAGATCCCTGGAGCATGTCTCTCAGAGGGATTGGGATTTCTTTGAGTGTAGCATGTCCAACAGCTCTGGGTTTGACATGGCCTTGTATGTTAAGCAGAGATTGCCTCTGAGTAGACGATATGTGACAGAGTATAGGTGGAGTTTTTTTAGACGGTCAGAATAGGGCATCTGCTTTAAGCCTGTGATTCTTTTAGTGAGGTATTTCTGCGGCCTTTTCAGTTGTTGCAGATGTCTTGAGAGGTACATACCTAATGGGACACTGTATTCTATAATGGGTCTAATGAGGGATGAGTACAGTGGGAAAATGACCTCCTTTTTTTTCTGGATGAAAAGCCCTTTGTGATGAGGTGTGCCACATAGAAGGATTTCCTGACTGTTGTGGTGATATGTTTATCGAAGGTGAGACCACAGTCCACCTGTGTCCCTAAGTCTCTTATCACACTTTCGGAATTTAGTGTACTGCCACCTATGTGGTAATTCACGGGTGCATGTTTTTTCCCAAAGGGGATAACTATACATTTCTTGGCATTGAGCTTGAGCCCATGGCTCTGGCACCAAGCATCTGTTTCTGTAAGGCCCTTTTGTAGAATATCCACATCATTTGGGGATTCAATAATGGCTCCCAGTTTGCAGTCATCTGTAAACTTTGTTAGCCAGAGTCCCTTAGTGTTGGCCTGTACTTCAGAGAAGTAGATGCCAAACAAGAGCGGTCCCAGGACTGAACCCTGAGGTACTCCACTTGTCACTTGTGTGGAGCTGGATTTGGAGTCGGCTACTTTTACAGTGTGGGTTCTGTCAGTAAGCCAGCTGGGAATCCATCAAGTGACATAGGGATTAATGCCCAACTTAGTAAGTATATCTATGATTCCAGAGTGGGGGATGGTGTTGAAGGCCTTGGCGAGGTCCAGACAGGCTGTGTGGACCACCTGACCCTTGTCCATGGCTCTGGAGACTGATTCAAAGAAGTCAATCAGGTTCAGGAGACAAGATTGGCCCTTCACGAACCCAAACTGTGTGGGGTTCAGTGTTTGAAGGTTGCCAATGTCTTTGTTTATAAGTTCCATGATAATATGTTCCATGGCCTTGCAGATAAGGCTCATCAGACTGATGGGGCAGTAGTTCCTGGGATCCAAGGTGGATCCCCCCTTGTTGGGTGGGATAACTAACTGTGTGCCACTCAGTGGGCATGAAGCCTGAGGTGAGGCTATGATTAAACATGACACTTAGGTGAGGTGCCAGTTCATTTTGTAGTTGATGTAGTACACAGCCTGGGATGTTGTCTGGTCCCATGGATGCTGTACTCTTAGCTTTGGAGAGTGAGTTTTTTACCTGTGTGGCCGTTATTACTGGAATTTGGCAATCTTTTGGTATTGAGATGGGGTCTTTAGGGGGTGAGATGGGGGTGAAGTTTGCACTGAATCGATCTGCCAGGATATTGGCAATATATTAAATTATAAATTAATTATTAAATATAATAAATTGGGTTCAGTATATTTAATGCCATTCAGTTGTAGCTCAGAGCAGATCTGAGCATTACCATTTAGATTCTTGACATAGCTATAGAATGCCTTGTGGTTGTCTTTGAAATCTTTGGCAATTTTATTTCCGTAACTAGCTTTGGAGGATTTTATGAGGGATCTCAGCTTCTTACTGAGGCTCGCAAGGGAGTTTTTTTGCATCCTGGGATTTTCCTCTTTTCTGCAACAGTTTCTGCCTTTTGTTGTAAAGTTTGTTTATGGCAAGGGACCACCAGATTGGCTTCCTTTTTTTGGAGGAGAGCGTCTTGGTTCTATTGGGGAAGGACTTGGAGAGGTCCAGACAGGCTGTGTGGACCACCTGACCCTTGTGCATGAGTGGATGTGCTCATACAGTGCCTTAGTGTAGGATTCAGCAGTCAAACTTTCAGTTCTCATCTGCATGGGTGTCATGAAGTTTGTCACTTCTGACTTGAGTAGCATGAAGTTGGCTTTGGAGAAGTTTTTTACGGAGGTTTCCTTACTGGGGCGTGGGGATGGGATGTGGATGTCAAGGGTGATTAGCTTATGGTCAGACCTGACCAAAGAGGGGGTGACCATAGGTGTGGAGCATCAATTTCCCATGTTGGTAATGACCAGGTCTAGGACATTGGACCCCCTGGTGGGACTAAGGATTAGTTGAGGGCATTGGAATTTATGAATTCCAAAAACTGTTGGGCAAAGGTGCTGGTACACAAGTAGTTTTCCCAGTTATTGCCAGGGTAGTTGAAATCACCCAATATTAGGGTGTTTGGTTGTATCTTGCATCCTGGGATTTTCCTCTTTTCTGCAACAGTTTCTGCCTTTTGTTGTAAAGTTTGTTTATGGCAAGGGACCACCAGATTGGCTTCCTTTTTTTGGAGGAGAGCGTCTTGGTTCTATTGGGGAAGGCCTTGGCGAGGTCCAGACAGGCTGTGTGGACCACCTGACCCTTGTGCATGAGTGGATG
This sequence comes from Protopterus annectens, assembly GCF_019279795.1. Classification (NCBI taxonomy): domain Eukaryota; kingdom Metazoa; phylum Chordata; order Ceratodontiformes; family Protopteridae; genus Protopterus; species Protopterus annectens. The sequence continues at coordinate 385,379,513 of NC_056746.1, forward strand.
TGCTCATACAGTGCCTTAGTGTAGGATTCAGCAGTCAAACTTTCAGTTCCCGTCTGCATGGGTGTAATGAAGTTTGTCACTTCTGACTTGAGTAGCATGAAGTTGGCTTTGGAGAAGTTTTTTACGGAGGTTTCCTTACTGGGGGGTGGGGATGGGATGTGGATGTCAAGGGTGATTAGCTTATGGTCAGACCTGACCAAAGAGGGGGTGACCATAGGTGTGGAGCATCGATTTCCCATGTTGGTAATGACCAGGTCTAGGACATTGGACCCCCTGGTGGGACTAAGGATTAGTTGAGGGCATTGGAATTTATGAATTCCAAAAACTGTTGGGCAAAGGTGCTGGTACACGAGTAGTTTTCCCAGTTATTGCCAGGGTAGTTGAAATCACCCAATATTAGGGTGTTTGGTTGTATCTTAATATTTTCCAGTATGTTTAGAAAGGTGTAGTGAGAATCTTGGGGCATGGTGGGGGATCTGTAACAAGCTAAAATTTGGATTGCAGTCTTACCTAGTGTTATTTGCACCTGGAGAATTTCAGACGAATTGCGTTGGGCAACTAGCCTGGTGTTGTGAATATACTTGGTGAATATGAACACTCCTCCACCTTTAGTGTTTTGGTCCTGGTTTGGTGGCCAAAAAGTGTGGTAAGAGTTGTAGCCTGGAATTGCAGGGGTGCTCTCTGGAGCCTTGAACCAGGTCTTAGTTTCTGCACAGATATCAATGTTCTTCATTTTTAGGAGTGCCTTGAGAGAGATCATTTTGAGGTTTAGACTTCTAGCACTGAGTAGCATTACCTTCAGCTTTTGCATGCTTTTACCTGTTACGGTGGTGGTTTTGTCCTTTGAACTTTGCCTAAACAAGGCACTATAGGGGTGGCAAGAGCCTTAACCAGTAACCTGAATCCCAGGGCCGACAAGTGCAGACCATCTCTGGCAAAGCATTGTGGTTTGTCGATCATGTCGTCCCAGGCAGACAGATACTGGATCCCCTTTGAATGACACCAGAAGCTTAGCCAATTGTTGAAGTCAGTCATTGTGTCCTTATACTTTGGTATCATTCTGGGCGAAGGCAGGATGCTACTCAGGGCTAGTGTCATACCTGCCTGGGCTACATGATCCAAGAGCTCTTCTATGTCGCTTTTCATATAGTCCAGGGAGGTACGTCTCAAATTATTCACTCCAACATGGACAATGACAGAGTCATATTTGTACTTGTTGTGGAGTGACTTGAGTGCATGCGTTATGTGGCGGATCCTGGCACCCGACAGGCAGCTGACTGTAATTTTCTCCTTGTTCAGCCTGGTGAGTGGGACATCAGTGTGCCTGACTACAGTCACCTATGACTAAAGTGTTGGGTACGTTGTCTTGCCTTAGAGGCTAATGGTGGGTGGTACACTGGTGTTGTGAGCTGTGTGACACTTTGGTTATGATTGGTGTTTGTGTTTCAGCTTGGGAGGTCCTTGTTGCTTGGGAAGGTTACTGTTAAGGGCCTCCACATATGTAGATTTAGTGTTGCTATGTGTGGGTTTCTCTTAGAACGAATCATTCATTCCTTCCCAAAGTATGTTCTGAGACCAATTTGAATCAGTCCATTCACCTGCCTGTCTTCTTCCCAAATTATGGCAACAGGGAAGAATATAAACTGCACCAAATGGGCATCCACAGACAGTTATGGTTCTACTTGCATAGAACAAATGAGTTTAGAAAATATGACCAGCTATTCGTCTCCTTCTCAGATAACAGAAATGGTGCACCAGTTTCTAGATTTACAAAATGGCATGCTGATACTATTACCTATGCATATAATTCTCAACATAAACAATTGCCAGGAAAGATTAGGGGCCACTCAACAAGAGCTATGTCAACTTTGACTGCCTTTTAGGCCAGATTACCTATGGACAATTTGTGCGGCAGCCACATGGGTCAATCCTCATATCTTCATCACTCACTACAAAGTAGATGTGGCCTCCCGGAACAGGGCTTTCTTTGGTTCCACTGTTCTGAAGTGCCTATTCCCTTGAGCCACATGAGAAATTGCTGGGAACGCTGTCCCAACCAACAAGAATGAAGGTGAGATAGGACAACATAACATTAAAACGATATGTACTCACCATAATGTTCCATGTTTGTTGTTCATGATCTCGCCTTTATTCTCGTGTCCCACCCTCCTTCCCCCGACCTTCGCTTCTGGAGGATTGAGAGGAAATTTGTATTGGTGAAAAATGTTCTCTGCTTCCCTTCTGGCCTCATGAGTCACAGGCTAAGAATTGCTACATTGTTTTTATTATATGGTTTCTAATTTGTTAGTAATCTGCAAACAAGATCTGGGTTAGCTTCCCTAGGCATCATGGGATAGGGTATAGCCTTGAGCCAGTGGAAGCTCTCAAGCTCTAGTAATAGGCCAAGTCAGAACGGATGCTCGGTTCTGAACCCAGCCAACAAGAATGAATGCGAGATCATGGACAACAAACATGGAACGTTATGGTGAGTACATAACTTCTTATTTGCTTAATTGAGCTTTCACTTAATTGGGTTTGGTAAACCCATAATGCCCCAATGCCTAGCTGCATTAGGTCCACTTCTTTCTGTGTTCTCAGTATGGGTTGGAGTTTTCAATTAAATATGAAGAAATACCTTGTTACGCCATTCTTGGCTTAGAGACAGAAGAGCTGGATAAAGTAAACAAACTAAAATAAATAAATAAATAATACAGGAACATCTCAAATATTCTATTTGCTGTAAAGTTCTTAATAAGGTTGCATATATTCAATTGGATTTGCATTTGAGTGAAAACATCTGTGATCAGTTCTATTCTGTTTTTCAACTGGAGATAACACAAAAACTGCCCTAAAAAGGATATTCAGTGATTTCCTTCTGACAAGAAATCAGTGCTGTTATTTAATGCTGGCCTTTTTAGATTTCTCTTTTGGCATTTGATACAGTTGACCATGGAATCCTTTTGGATCATTTGAGATACTAATATGATATCATCAGTATTGCATTGGAATGGTTTGCCTCCTACCTTTCTGGATGTACTCAGAGGATAATGCCTGGGGTTACTGTCACCTCCTGCTACTCTCTGATCTGTTGCATGCCTCAGGGTTCAGGTCTGAGTCCACTGCTGTTCACCATGCGTATGTTTTCACTAAGAGATATTATTCAAGGAAGAGGTCTATAATATATTTGTTACGCTGATGACATGCAGCTGTACATTTACTTTCCTGAGCAATTTATGTCAGCCTTAAAAATAGCTTTAGAATAGGAATACACTTATCATTGGATGGTGAATACTTGATTTCAACTCAAAACCTTCAAGATGGTTGGCATGGCTGATCATACAACTATCCATAATTAATGCACTCCAGTTTTGCCCCTTTTATTTTTTACAGTGGAGACAAACTGAAATTACTGTCAATGATGTGAAAGTTAGTGTTAATTTTTCTTCACTGGCTTATACTTAAGGACCAGATGCCCACTACTGTAAATCCCTTGTTTCCTTTTAAAAAAACACTGCCCTTATTATGTACCTTATTTCAGCTATGGATCTTCCAGTGATAGTGCATGCCATGGTTTCCTCCATATTGAACTACTGTAATGCCCTTTACTTGCGGCTTTCATGGTTAGACTTGACTACATGCAATTGGTATGGAATTCTGCACTTGGCTAATGATGGAAGTATCTCAATATTATCATGTAATGACAGTTCTGCTAAGTCTACACTGTCAGCCAATATGGCCATACACTACTTTTAAGGTTCTCTTCTAGTTTATGTTACCTTTCACTGCTTGGGTTCTTTTTATCTTAAAGAACATCTGGCCTGGAATCAGCCTACTGCTATCCTGTGCTTTTTTTACCCTGGGATGTTGCCCTAATGCTAACTAGTTTTATTTTTTGATTGCTGAAGTCTAAACTTTTTTCTCACATATGCAAAATAACATTTTCTTACAGTGCTATACTGTGGGTTACATTTTTAGCTTTATTATTTAATTATCATTTTACTTTGTTATTTTACTGTATCAGTGCTTAGGCTATAAGCAATTAAAATGTTAAATATGAACATGAATTTATTCAACAGACAGGGAGAAAGGATTTGACCAGATGGGATGAGTGGCCCTTATCTTCCAATAAAGTGTGTGTTGCCATGCAACATCTCAAATATATCCAAATTGTGCTCTGATTTGTTGAGTTCTCTAACCTACAGTATGTGTGGTGATCAAATATGGCTTCCAGACAATTCAGTGTCATTGACTTTATTGAAAGATATGTCATATAAAAGGAATTTCAGTATAGCTTTAATTAAATGTGTGAAATATGCATTTACATGTGGTGGATAAATTTATCTCTTCTACATGCCTTTGATCCCACTTTAAGAAACTATTATAAGCAACCTCAAGGTCAGTACAGCTAGTAACTATGGCAACTTTCTGACTGCAGCAGCCTTAGTCATTGAATGCAGTGTAGATTACCTCACACTTGGCCATAACAGTTTTCTAGTACAATCCAGAGATATAAGGAAGAGGTGATATATTACCATCTTGAAGAAGCTGGTGCATTTTTGATTTACTGAAAATAAGTTTGTACATCATGTGGTCAAAAGTAACCTCTCAACACAGAATGGGTTAATTGCTTACATGAGGTTACATGTTACAAGGCATTCCTTGACACCAGGCAAGTTATTTTTTCAGCCTGCAACTTTATAAAATAACATCTGGGATCACACCGTGGTCCAAAATGAAAAAAAAATAAATTGGAAGCTGGCACAGCCCTCTTCCACATGGTGAGTCAACATAACAGAGAGTGAGTACAGTGTTTGGATTTTCTGATCAGGTATCTTTTCAGTGAAACCCAATCCAATGAACCAGGCAAAGTGAATTAGCACACAACAAAAGTTGTCATAACTTAACCCAAGGTTTTGTTACCACACAGTTAGTCATATTAGTTACGGTGGTGCAAGGGCAAAGTCCTATATACCCTCTATGTAGTGGGCTTTGCTCTCTATGTAAAAAAATGGGTAACTGTTTGAAATGTTGGGATGCATTTTAGGAAGTCCTGTAATTCTGAGACTGAATGGCTGAAAAAAAAGAAAGTAGATCTGCTAAGTCGAAGATGGCCATTTCTCAGAATATTCCACTTTCTGTGCATTATGGTGATCTCAGAGTTAGAATATATATGTTTGAGAGTGCAGGGAGCTTGCACCCCTGCAAACAATGTTTAAAATTGAAGTATGATGTTTGATATTCCCTTTACTCCTGCATTTTCATTGACTTTTTTCAGCATGTTGGCACTTCACATTATGAGTGCCAGCATTTGAATATGGAGGCAAAAAAGTCTCTATGTACTTGGTGACTGTAGTTTTGTTAACATAATGTTTAAATTAATATAATCACTGAACCTAATTAAATACTCAAGTGCAAAGCCTACATCCAAATTTTGCACAATGCACAGGAATAAAGTTTCAACATCTGTTGAAAAAGTACAAGTTTCAGTGCCATCAAATTTATAACATCTAAAAACGTAGAAAAAGTCCCAATTTTTTATATAGTACTTAGCTGCCACACTAGTAACCATTTTAAATGCAGGGACCTGCTTAAGTGAGTCCCTAAACACAGAGGCTGAATTGTCAAAAAATTGACTTGCATAAAAGTCCAAGATGACCATTTTCCTGCATGTTTCATTTTCTCCAAGGTCTGGCAATCTTGGATATGGTATATCTATGTCTGAGGGATGTGGAGGGCTTTCCCACCTTCAAAAAAGAAGTTTAAAGAGAAGAGTAATATCTGATATTCACTCAGCTCCTGCAGTTTCCTTCTATTTTTTTTTCTGTGTGCTAGCACTTGGCATTTTGAGTGTTGACATTTCAGTAGGGAGCTGGATTTAATACATAATCAAAATAAATGGAAATAAAGCTATTTTAGACCCCCCACTTTCAGCTATTCTAGGCCTAAATCATTCTATTTTTTTTCTGTGTGCTAGCACTTGGCATTTTGAGTGTTGACATTTCAGTAGGATGCTGGATTTAATACATAATCAAAATAAATGGAAATAAAGCTATTTTAGACCCCCACTTTCAGCTATTCTGGGCCTAAATGAGGGAATTCATCTCATTTTTATAAATTTCTGGCACTTCAAATAATAACCAGTTTTTAGTTTATTGGCTGAAATATTCATATAACTTGTAACCAATGTTGCCTTGATATAACATCTCTAACAGATTCTTCTTTTGTCTTTTCCCAGTTAGGGGTCACCACAGTGGGTCACCTATCCACTCATGATTGGCAGTGAAGTTTTACGATGTCGAGTTGCCAGCCTGGCACCCAGCCTTCCACAGAAGGCACACACACTCATACCTAGGGCCAATTTAGAGTGTCCATTCCACCTACAGCATGTCTTTGGGATGTGGAAGGAAACCGGAGCACCCAGAGGAAACCCATGCGACCACAGGGAGGACATGCAGACTTCGCACAGAAGGCACCCCAGCCGAGGATTGAACCAGAGAACCTCTTGCTGTGAGGCAGCAATGCTAACCGCTACACCACCGTGGCTGCCCTAATATCTTTAACAGAATATTATGTAAAACTGTATACCTATTACTGATCATATATGTAACAACATGTTTAAAACTCTCATCATGTTCTAACAGATCACCCTTTTTTGGCTATAAATGTCAGTGTTTTTAACAATCCCATTGCCTTTACTGGCTTTCATTAATCTAATTCATATAGTAACCGAAAAGCACACAACTTCCAAACAGAGAAAAAATGCAGTTATAGGCGCTGTTCTCCAGTAACAATAAATGTTTTCCTCTTAATAAAATGTGGAAACTCAGTTTCGATAAACTCAAGGTCCAAGTCCAACAGACCACTAGGTAAAAACGTTTCAAGACACCAATTTATTTGACAAAAAAAAACAGATTAAGCGCTTTCATCTCCCATATGGAGACTTCATCAGAATCTGTTGCACATACAAAGTTCATTCATTTGTATGTTCATACATAGACAGTTCTGGAACAGCCACCAGTTCATTAGATCTTAAATTAGATACATTCCTTAAGTCTGTTTCACAAGTTTGTTCGAAGGTATTAATACTAGAATGCAACATAGGGTTAAATACTCTCCTTCTTTATAAACAAGAGCCAGAGACACTATTGGAAAAATTAACATATAAAAAACTTAAATTTAGTTTGCATGTGTAAATGTTCTAATCAGTCAACACATCAACACTGTTTGATATTCTAGCTGGTAAGAAAGTTAAACCTTTGGATAAAACATTTACATGATGTCCATGAAAAGTACTATTGCTCAAATCAAATATTGGAATGTACAGAGGGTTTGTTACTGACATCTGGAATTCCCCCTTCCCCTCACTCCTCTTCTCCCTTTTTGGTTGCAATGACTGTTGTTGATTGGTGTAACACTTGCAGGTGTTTCTCTTTGTGGAAAGCTGGAAACGTTGGTGTTGGAAAATACTGGATGCTGATTTGTGTTCTGTATACATATAAATCTCTTCAAACAAGATGACTATAATTTGTCCTCCATTAAAAGCCTCCATTTAATCATTGTTGATATAAGAGTTCTGATTTGTGGCTTTAATCACTTTTTTATTGCTGCACAATAGATAAGCTTGCCCTGTACTATATGATTCATCATCGCTTTTTAATTGCTTAATCTCCTTATTAATTACTGTAGCTCCATGTTTTCCAATCTAGAAAAATGACATCTATCCAGTCTAGAAAAAATATGTCTAGAAAAATGGCATGTCTACCCAGTCTAGAAAAATCAGAGTGAATCTCTTGCTGTAGAGTACTGATGTTGTTTACTTTGCACTTTTGTAATGACTTAATTAGTCTCAGACCAGTATCATTAAATATACTGACACATTTGTTTTGTATCAAGTCCTGTTTAGTAATGCCTACCTGGAACTTTAAAAAATGAGGTCCCAGCAAGACCTCTGCATCACATGAAAACTACTTAAAATAGAGTTTTGTAAACCAATGATTTGTACCAGTTCAGTTTTTCCATATAATTTAAATAAATCATTTAGACTGGGATCTTCATCATGAGTAACCAAATTAAATTTAACAGCAATTGCCTTGGCATTAAAAAGTATTCATAGGTGCAGACAACAGTTTGCACACAGCATACCCATTAGTAATAATGTTTCAGTTAATTTCACCTTTATCATTAATTTCATTCATGGACACATATAATACAATAATACCATTTTCAATGTCAATTAAGTTGTCAGTATTGACAAATAAATCCTGAAAAACAAATTTTGTGATAAAGCTAGTGTGCCTTGTAAACACTTATACTTCGTCCATAACTTCACAAAACTTTAACATGATTCTATTCACTGGATCTGAACTGCTTGTAAGTGGAGGTGTATTACTGCCAGAATTAGAAGGTTCATTGTCCATGCTCCTTAGGGTGAACACCAAAATTGAGCACTCAAAATGAGGTATAGGAAGCAAGCAGTGTCTAAAAATGAACGAAAAACTGCAAAACCTTTGTCCAAGACAACAAATGTATTAAAATATTGAGTGTTTTCATTCTACAATGAGCATAACATTGTTAGAATAAGTAAACTATTACACTCCTTTCGTAAATACTATCAAGTCTGTACCATGATTTATGCAATACTTATTACATGACTTAAATGTAAATATATCCAAAATAAAAATATCAAAATAATGAACTGGATTTACACAGCAGATAAGCTATGTGATTCATTAACAGTCATGTAGGCTTTGCCTGCACAATTCCAGCTCACTAGCCCAAATTATTACCATTGTTACATCCTATAGCATATAAATGTTCTTTAATTCTAGTTCTTAGTTTTCTTGTGGTCATGCCTACATAAAATGAAGAACATCTAGAGCATATGGCAATGTAAATAAGCCCCAAAGAGTCATAGTTATAATGTCCTTTCACTTCCAATACACATGCAGGACTGTGCAAAAATATACTAGGACCCACAAAATCTAGGTGCACATATCATAAAATCCACATGGAAACATTCCATTATTGTTGTTAGTTTCCACATTGCACATTTGAGTGTTATCTGTCTTTAAATGTTGTTTAAAAGATTTGGCCATTTTTACTATAAACTGTGGTTCTTCCCCTACTATATTTGCAAACTCTTTATTACCTTGGAAAACCTTCCAGTTCTGACACGTAATACACAAACTATTAAATCTACTTTCACCCTTCCTACTTGTTACTATGTTGAACAGGCATACTTGCCATGAAAATAGGGGGAAACTTATTTTCTCTTTTACTAAATATTTCCTTGGCTGTAGATGTTAACAACTGGGGATCATATTCTCTCTCAATAAACATACATATAATATCTTGAACAGCAGACAAAAAAAAAAAATCACTGTCCTTACTAGTTAACCTTAAGGCGCTGATCATCTGCTCTCTAGGAATGTTCTTTTTCATGTATTCAGGATGAGCACTCTCAAAATGTGGTGATTGTTAGGAAAACATTCATTTCTATATATGCAACTGTGAAACTATGAGTTTTCACAGTCCCATGTGAATCTAATGTACAAAAACCTGACACTTAAACCTACTTCCCCTTTAGTGGAGGATAAAAATTCACTACTAGAGTTAATTTCTGAAAGCATATTTTCAACCTGCTCAGTCCCATCATTTACTAAAAAGAACAAGTCTGCCACAAATCTTTTATATAGGTCTATTTTTCCAAACCAGGATTATTATTATTTTTTTTTTTGCCATAGGAACATACCTCTCAACTTCTTAGAGCAAGAAATCTAGACAAAGCCATAAATAACAGGGGGACAAAGGCTGAGAAATAGGGAGAACTTTTTAAATGTTGCTCTTATAAACTTAGCAAGTTGATAGAATAACAGGTTTTGCATTAGCATAAAATTTCTGAATGGTAGAAAGTCTGTTATCTGAAATGTCTGACTTCACTCCTCAAAAATGTGCCAATTACTTGCCAGAAAACCACGATTTTATGAGAAATAGACCAAAAATAAGAGGTAAAAATCTAGACATTCTGTGAACATCTGTACAGTTGAGAGGTATGCATAGCAAGTTAAATGCCTATTACTGTTACTTAGCATTGGTGAGTGATGCCAACCTCTGTGCAAGCAAATGCTGAGCACAACTGAAGTTTTTTTCTGGCCATGTGTGCATTGTGTGACTCTAGTTTTTGACCATATTAAATGTGTGAAAAGGGGTGATATGAAAGTGATGAAAATGGGGGAAGGCAAGCAGAGGGTAGGACACAGAAAAAAGATACAGGAATTTTCAGGATGGTGGTGGGAGAACACTATATCGATCCACTTTTTCAGAATGTAAATGTACACAGAATTTCATGACTTTGGAGAGTCACCACACCAGTGATGGATGACAACAAGAGAATAATGTTATATAGTCAATTGGATCAAATCAGCTGTGTCAAAATAACACATAGTCAAAGTCGAGAGATGTGTATGGAGGGTAATATTTTTGTGGGACAGGTGCCCAGTTTTTAGAGAGATAGAAATGTTGGGAAATGTGCTTAGGAATGAGAGGGCACATAAGTATAGTGGGATAGGTCACAGGTGCAGACATACAAGACACACAAGACAGACAGGGATAGTGATGGACACAAAAGGTGGGGGGTCACCATATTTTGGTATAGGTAGGGTCTTCAAGAGCCCCATCCACATCCAGCTTGAGGCCAGTGAGAAAATAGTCCTGACCCCCAGAACTGTCATCACTGTCTCCTGTGTCAGTTACCTGGGTCAGTGCTGGACATGGCATCATTTTGGCAATATGATGCAGGACTTTTTCAATCCTACAGATTTGGGCACGAGTCCCCTCTCCATTATGCCCTCCACCAGCCCTGTCAGCTCCTGATGGGTGATGAAATTGCCACTTCCACTACTACTGCTCCTGGTGGATACCACTGCATCAGCAGATGGGGAAGAACTAACTGGCATAGGTGGAGCAGATAGGGCAGTAAATATGGAGGCAATGCTGACAGGTTGTGACCCAGATGTGCTGGGTGTCTGTTCTGTCTATGGTGGTGGTGTCACTAGAGGTATGGAGTGTGAAACCACAGTGGTTGGTCTAGCTCCCTATGATGACAGTCACTTTGGTTTCATCAACAGTGTAGTAAACAAACAACAACAAAAAAATGAATTTATATGAAAAAAGAGAAAGATGGGTGGGGACAGAAAAAAAGAGAAAATTAGATCAATGGCACATCACATTACATTTTTATTTGAGTACATAAACCAATGTGAAAAATAAAGATGTACATCTTTGCCACATCCAGATATGATGGGAAGGCATTAATGTATCATAAAATCAGTCAATCACAACAGTATGGTATGACAAATAGAATTATATATTTGACTATGCCATATCAGACATAATGCTTTCAAAGTTAATAACTGCATTTAAAATATTGACTTGCTAATGCCATGCAGTACTGCAGTTAATATCTTATAAATACTATCCTGTAAAAAACTGAATGTCTGTATCTTTGTTTTGAACCCACACACAATTAATCGGATGTACTCATTATCTAATGCAATAATCAAGAGCTATTGGAACAGGCATGAAGGCTGGATATAAAAGTTAAGGTACACCTGATCAAGATGGTATACAGTGATGGACTGAAAATACTCCTCTGCCTTGCATTCAGACCTGATGCATACTTACTCTGCATCTTTCTGAGGTGAGTTAGCCTTTCCTAATGTTCCTCACAGTTTTCTGCTATCTTTGCTGCAACTGTACAGTAGACAAAAGAAAAAAGAAATAGATATATAAAAGCATAACTAACTGTGTTAGCTGGCTAATTAATGCCATATCATAGAGATGGGTTGGGTAAGTATACTTACACAAATGATGGGTGTTTTTAGTGTTAAATTCATTTTCCCAGTGGCTCAGGAGGTCCCTTGTGCCTCTTCATGTCACTGTAGTGATGATGATATATCTCCCCAGTGCATGGAATAGTTTTTGCACTGGAGACAGCCTTGGCTAAGCTATTTCAAGCCTCAGCCTTATACCGAGACCTGGTATAATCCCTCATGAGAAGTGCCACAAAAATCCTAGAATCCTCAACAACCCACCTTTATGCTGTTAATGGAACACCATCCCTATCATCACCAGCCATGTCTCCAGAAGTCAAGATAGAAATATGGAACTGAATTGGTACTCAGTTCAGATCTCATGTATAACTGCACACAATTTGAATATTTACTATCAGTGCCACAATAGAACTTACTTTTGACATGGTAATTGGAGGTATAGTAAAGTAACAATGACTGGAGATATACTTCAGAGATGACTGCATGTACTGTGACTTTACTTAGCCATGGGACTGCATTTCTATGTAAAAGGCTGTATTTATGTTTGGAAAAGCATTTCAGATGTATGCAATTTCATAACCTGAGTAATACATGGTGGCTTAGGTTACATGCACACTTCAGAAGACATACTGTCATAAACACAGTATGATATGCGATAATTCATAATAATTATACCAAAATATTGTGCACATCATACCTATATGTGCATCCTATATTAAATATGATCAGTGTCATGTTTAACAATTGTCCCACATTATATTGGGCTTCTATAGCAGCAATTAATGACACATTTGTTGTAATAAACATAATTATTAAACTCACTTGCATGTATTGTTACATTCCTAATCAAAATGTTATGACAAAAGGCATTTTGACTCCCTTTGCAAGGGTATCTGTAAACTGGATTCAAACTATGCATCATATGTCCTCTTTCTCTAAGTTCACTGCATGTACAACATGTGCTACAGGGAAACTTATTTGACAGGTGCATTTTCTTCCCTAAGTACTTTCCAGGGTGTCAACTGCCATGCACTAGTGCCAGTTTAGTTTGTGCTCCAGATGGCAGCCCAAATTAAATTTTTCATTTTTTTCCTTAGGAAGTGAAACATGTTTGTGTGCTGACCTGCACAGCGCAAATGCAAAAGGCATTAAAAAAGAAAGAAAAGAGTTAAAGGAACATGAAACCACTTACAGGGTGTACCTAGCGATGACTGTAGCAAGAAGTGCATTGCAGTGACACATTCATCCTTCTTGCATCTCCCCACCACATCACAACTTTAATTCTGGAACACACCATCAGGACTTCAGGTAATGCCAAATAATGTTAATGTGGGCAAACAACAGCCCCCATGTTGTTAGCAATACTGAGAATAGAGTTTTAAACAACAACACAATGACCTAAAAAAATGTGTGTGAATATGTAATAAGCCCCCTCTGTAAAATTATTAGTCAACTGGACTTGCATCCGGTATCATGTGTCTTATTTTTCTAAGCTCACTTCACTTACAGCCACAGAGAAAATTACCTGATAGGTGCATTTTCTGAACGGATTACTCTCCAGAGTAAGGACTGTTGCTCATTAGTGCCATGCTGGTTTATGCAACAGAAGGCACCCCAATTTAAAATTTTCACTTGTTTTCCTTAAGAGGTGAACCATTTTTACACATTGCCTAGCAGGCATTAAAAAAGAAAAAAATTAAACATTTAGCTTGTATCGCAAAGTAACACATGCAATGGGTATAAAGGGACAAAGCTGTTATAGCTTTAGCATGACACAGTCATCCTTTTCACATCGGTTTGCAATGTCACAAGTAGTATTTAGGTTACACATCAGGATTTCATATAATGGCATTCTTCTAAAAGGGGGCACATAGAGAATGACAGGAGGTCATTCTTGTCACACTATCTACCAATTCTCATGATATCAAAGTTTACAATATATTGTATAACTGTCATGGAGAATACTTGTGAGATATGAGTACATATCAAATAAGTACATATTGTACTTATTTGACTGACTGCACTTTTAAAAAGTCATTTTTTGTTTAAATAATTTAACTGTTGTAGGCTACACACTAAAGTACGATAGCCTTTTCTGACCGCTTGTAGTCGTTTAAAGCTGCTTTAAGTGTACTTTTTATTGTTTTTGCCTTATCTTTAAAAAAAACAAAAACAAAAAAAAAACAAAAACATTCCTTGTTTCCCACCCTTCTAAGCTAGTATAGTCAAGTTTTTGGGCTAGTGCTGAATTCAGGGTTGTGTTACAAGTTTCTGAGTTGCCTATACCTTACTTGGATACAGAGAAGTTTCTCTGTTCACCCTTGAGAGAGGGGAACTTTGAGCAGCCATCTGTCCCTGGAGGAGTGGTTCCAGCCCAGAAGTTAGTAGTTTAAAAACTGCGGTTGCAGAGTTTTGTGCGTCAGGCAGCACCGGTTAGCTATAGTTAAATTATTCCCGACTCCACTGTCTCCTCTTCAGTTTTTCCCTTGAAACTAGTCTAACTCTCAACCTAAGCACTCAAAAAGCATCCTACAGTCCAGCACTTGCTCAGACCTAATAGCAAGCACTAATATACCCCGACACTTGATTGCCCAGCAGAGCAAGGCTCTTTATCCACCCCTCACCAACACAGCGACTAAGCAGCTCACCCTACTATTCAGGCATGACCAAAGGGCAACTTCAGGTGTACTCTCCAGTCCAGCTGGTGAACCTGGGTATCCTGAGGCAATGTTACAACTGCCTCATGTGCACAGACAACCCTCTACTACTACCAGAAAACACTAACATATGCGAGAGATGCAATTATACAGCCAAACTGGAGGCTAAGGTCTCTCCACCCAAGACTGGAACAGACAGTCATGAGGAGAGGGTTAACACTTGCACCACACCTCCAGCCTCACATAGACCTATTAAATCAGAACTGGCAAAAAATACACATAAATACACTAAATCATACTTGGAAGCTCTAAATAAAAACCTGCAAAAGCATCAGAGACCTCCAAAGCAGACACCCAAAAAACCTGCACCTCCCATCACAAACCAGACAACACATAAAACACAAAATCAGTGTGCTGCACAATCACAGCCCTTAAGGTGAAATAACGTACCTAACACACAAGTAATAGGTGACTCCATAGTCAGGCACACTGACGTCCCACTCACTAGGCTGGACAAGGAGAAGGTTACTGTTAGCTGTCTGTCGGAATCCAGAATCCGCCACATAACACAAGCACTCAGGTCACTCCAGAACAAGTACAAATATGACTCTGTCATTGTTCATGTTGGTGTGAATGACCTGAGACATACCTCCCTGGACTACATGAAAGCTCTCTGATCATGTAGCCCAGGCGGGTATGACCCTGACCTTGAGTAGCATCCTGCCCTCACCAAGAATGATACCTCAATATAAAGAAAAAAATGATCAATTTCAAGAATTGGCTAAGCTTCTGGTGTCATTCAAAGGGGATCCAGTGTCTGTCAGCCTGGGATGACATGCTCGACAAGCCGCGTTGCTTCACAAGAGATGGCTTGCACCTGTCACCCCTAGGCTTTCGAATACTGGCCAAGGCTCTTGCTGCCCCCATAATGCCTTTTTTAGGCAAGGCTCAAAAGACAAACCCACCTCCATAAACAGCACAAATAAAAAAATGATGGTTATGCTACTCAATGCCAGGAGTTTAAATCTCAAAATGCATGCGCTCGAAGCACTCCTCAGTATGGAGAATGTCGACATCTGTGCAGTAACTGAAACCTGGTTCAAGGCTCCAGAGAGCACTCCAGCACTACTGGGCTACAACTCATACTACACATTTCGGCCACAGAACATGGACCGAAACACAAAGGGGGGTGTATCCATATTCATCAAGGATACCTACACCTTCAGGTTAGTGGCGCAGCATGATACCTCTGAGATCATCCATGTGCAACTAACATCGGGCAAATCTGCAATGCAAATTGTGGCCTGCTACAGATCACCCTCCATGACCCAGGACCACCACTCTGCCTTTCTGGAGACACTGGAAAACATGATGGTCCTACCGAACAGCCTGATATTGGGTGATTTCAATTACCCTACCATTAACTGGGAAAACTACTTGAGTACAAACTCCCAGGCTCAGCGCTTCCTGGAATTTATCAACTCAAATGCCCTGGATCAGCTGTTAAACTCCCCTACCAGAGGTGAAAACATATTGGACATGGGCATCACCAACGTGGGTGACAGGTGTTCTGCACTGGAGGTCAACCTGTCACTGGTTAGATCAGTCCATAAACTAATCACTCTGGATGTCCACACCCCACCACCATCCCCAACCAAGGAAACCACAGTGAAAAACTTTTCTAAAGCAAACTTCACCTTACTTAAGACAGAGGTGGTAAGTTTCACAGCCCCCATGCTAAAGGATAACGCTGTCCAAGATGCAGATGTCTTTACAAATGCACTTTATGAGAACCTACAAGGATGCATGGATCATGCTATCCCTAGCAAAACCAAGACTCACTCCCCTAAGAGAAGAAAACCAGTCTGGTGGACCCCTGCCATAAACAGGTTATACAATAAAAGGAGGAAACTAGTTCAGAAAAAAAGCAAATTCCAAGAAGGAAAGACATCCTTGATCAGTATCAGTAAGAAACTAAGGTCCCTCTTAAAATCATCCAAGGCTAACTTTGAAAGAAAAATAGCCAAGGATTTGAAAGATAACCACAAAGCCTTCTTTAGCTATGTCAAGAATCTAAGTGGCAACTCACAGATATGCTCTGAGCTAGTGCAACATAGCACAAAATATACTGAACCTACTGATATTGCCAACATCCTGGCAGATAGATTCAGTGCAAACTTCACCCCTCCTCACCTCCAAAAGGGCCCACAACAATACCGGAAAAATGTTGTGTCCCGGAAATCACAGACACACAGGTGAAAACAGCCCTTTCAAAAGCCAAATGCACAGTGTCAATGGGGCCAGATGGTGTCCCAGGATGCGTCTTGCACGAACTACAGAATGAACTAAACCCCCACCTAAACATGCTGTTCAACCTCAGCCACTCCACAGGCTACGTTCCCATAGAATGGTGCACAGCAATGGTTATTCTGCTCCACAAAGGAGGGGCCACAACTGACCCTGGTAACTATCACCCCATAAGCCTGACTAGTCTGGTCTGCAAGGCTATGGAGCACATCATCATGGAACTCATTAACAAAGACATTGGGAACCTCCAAACACTTGACCCGACCCAGTTCGGCTTTGTTAAGGGCAGATCATGCCTACTAAACCTGGTTGACTTCTTTGAGACAGTCACCAAGGCCGCAGATGAAGGAAAGGTGGTTCACACAGCCTACCTTGACCTCGCTAAGGCATTCGACACCATTCCTCACTCAGGTTGTTGTTGTATCTTTCAGCTTTTCCTGGTTAGGGGTCGCCACAGTGGAACTCCGGTCTCCTAATGATTGGCAGTAGATTTTTATGTACCGAATTGCAAGCCCTGACGCACAACCTTCAACGAAGGTACGCCCATTCATGCATGTCTCCACACAGAAGATGCTTTAGCTGAGAATCAAACAGGACAACGTCTTACTGTGAGGCGACAATGCTACCGCAGTATTATAGAAAAACTCACCAGCCTGAACATAAACCCCTACATCACAAGATGGGTTGCCAACAGAACTCATGCAGTAAGAATAGCAGGCTCCAGGTCTGACTCTAAACCAGTCACAAGTGGTGTCCTGCAAGGCTCGGTCCTAGGACCCCTACTGTTTGGCATATACTTCTCAGAAGTACAGGCAAACACAGGAGGACTATGGCTAACCAAGTTCGCCAATGACTGCAAACTGGGAGCCATAATTGACTCTCTGTCTGACACGGACATCCTCCAAAAAGGCCTTACTGAGATGGACACCTGGTGTCAAAGTCACGGCCTCAAGATAAATGCCAAAAAATGCATAGTCATCATATTTGGGAAAAACAAAACACCCACGAATTACCACATAGGAGGCAGCCCCCTTAATACAGAAGAGGTAATAAGAGATCTGGGGATCCAGGTAGATAGTAATCTCTCCTTTGACAATCATATTGCCAAAGTAGTTAGGAAATCCTTCTATGTGGCCCATCTAATTACTAAAAGGTTCGCATTTAGAAATAAAGAGGTTATAGTGCCCCCTTACTCATCACTCATCAGACCCATCATAGAGTACAATGCCCTGTTTGGGATGTACCTCACAAGACACTTCCAACAGCTGGAAAGACCATAAAAATATCTCACTAAGAGGATTACTGACCTCAAACATATGTCCTATGCAGACTGACTGAAAAAACTCCGGCTGTACTCAGTGGCATATCGCTTACTCAGAGGTGATCTCTGCCTGATTTACAAAGCCATGTCCAACTCAGAATTGATGGACATGCTCCACCTAAAGAAATCCAAGTCACTGCGAGCCACGTGCTCTAGTGAGCTAAACCTCTCCACAACAATAAATAGAAAATGTTGGAGGGGGGATAGTGTCCTGTCACAGAGACTTCCCATGCTTTGGAACAAAATTCCTAGCTACATTAGGCAGAGCCCCTCACTAACACTCTTCAAGAGAAACCTTGAGGAGTGGATGGGTAACAGAAAATTCACCCCTGGGATCACTTCATTGGCTCTACTTGACAGAGGCTTAGTTAATTAATCAATGGGGTGGAGAAAGCTGACACACTCTGGCTAGGCTTATGAATGCCCTCAGGCAGATAGTACAGTTGTGTACACTTACCATAAATGTAGATGATCGAGTGTATTCACTGTTGCAGTCATTACATTTGGGTAATCCTGCTGGCAGGTTGCCCTCAGCCGGTCTGAATTCCAAAGTCTTGGGTCCTGCGTCAGCTGCTGTCACCCCTTCCCCTGACATCAGGTCATCAGGGTTATAAAAGAAGCAGCCAACACCATTTTCTTTAGTTTTTCATGCCCCAGATGTCAGGTGCCCCCAAAAAGGGTTTACAAAATTTATATAAGTATAATTACATGCACCAATATAAAATTTACCTTCATCTACAAGCAAATACACCACATAGGTTGTATAAATCAGAGAAGGAAAGATAGGTTCCATCAGAAAAAAAGGGGGATGGCGGGTGGGTAACCTGGACTGCAACAGTGAATACACTCGAACATCTACATTTATGGTAAGTGTACACAACTGTACTATGTTCTTCGTGTTTCACTGTTGCAGTCATTACATTTGGGTAGAGTCCCAAAGCTAAGGTTGGGAGGCTGGAGCTAAACAGCATTAGGAGTGGCTATGAGGCCCTGCAGAACCGCAGTGGCAAAGCCTGCCCTGGATTTAGAGTAAAATGGCAGATGATAGTGTTTTGTAAAGGTGTGCACTGAACTCCAAGTAGCAGCCTCTAAAATGTCCTTGGTAGGTACTCCCCTGAGAAAGGCTGCTGAAGTGGTTGCAGCTCTGGTTGAGTGTGGCCTAATGCCCTTAGGTACTGGCTTTCCATGGTATACATAGCAGAAATGAATGCAGTGGCCTATCCACTTTTAAATAGTCTGCTTTGAGGTAGCCTTTCCTTGTGATCTTGCAGCATATGTCACTAGTAATTGCTCTGTCTTTCTGAAAACTTTGGTTCTGTCCAAGTAGAATCTAAGCTGTCTGTGTACGTCCAAAGAATGCAGAATTCTCTCCCCCTTGTTCTGTGGATTTGGATAAAAGGTTGGCAGGTGAATAGTTTGGTTGAGAGCCACACTGGACAACACCTTGGGCATAAATGTTGGGCTTGTCCTCAGAGAGACCGTCTGGATAAAACATGATAAAAGATTCCACAGCCATGAGTGTCTGTAGCTCTGAAACTCATCTTGCAGAAGTTATAGCTAGGAGCAGAGCTGTTTTCCCAGATAAAAAATTTATATCAGCAGTAGCAGCTGGCTCAAAAGGAGGCAGGGTGAGTTTTTCCAAGACATAGTTGAGGTCCTATGCAGGCATTGGTGATCTCCTTGGAGGTCTTAAATTTTTGGCTCCTCTGAGGTACTGCTTTAATAAGGGATGCGAAAAGAGTGGTGGCTCTACATTGTAATGAGCCAAAATGGCAGAGGTATGAATTTTAATAGATGAAAAAGATAGGCCTTTGTCCAGCATCTCAGTTAAGTATTGCAAAATCTGAGGAATATTTGGCACAGCTGTATCAGTTCCTTGTGCCTGGTTCCAAGCACAGAATCTCTTCCATTTTCCAGCATAAGATTTTCTAGTACTAGGCCTTCTGGCTTCCAAAATGACATCCATCACAGCTTTACTGAGAGGTGTGTTTTGTATGACTACATTATTCGCCATGCTGTCAGGTTTAAAGTTCTGAGTTGGCTGTGCAGGATCTGATTGTTTTGCTGGGGCAGTAGCTGAGATATTTGAGGTAAGGTCCAAGCTGGGCATTGAGACAAGCTCCTTAGTATTGGATACCAGTACTGGCGGGGCCAGTCTGGGGCAATCAGTATCATCTTTGGCTTCTCCTGTCTGACCTTTAGGAGTACCTTGGGGAGGAGAGGCAGAGGGGGAAATGCATATACTGATAGGTTTTTCCAGCTGAAAGATAGGGCGTCCACATTCCATGCTTGTCTGTGATAAGTCCTTGTGCAGAATCTTTTTAGTTGGTAGTTGTGAGGGGAGGCAAATAGATCTATGTCCGGGCATCCCATTTTCTTGTTATCATGCTAAATACTTGGGGGTCCAGGTGCCACTCGTGTGGATCCATGAGGTTTCTGCTTAGTTCGCCTGCCAGAGTATTTTTCCTTCCTGGCAGGAATTGTGCCTGCAGATGTACTTGGTAAGTCAATGCTGTGTCCCACAAAGTCATGGCTAGTCTGCAAAGGGGGTAAGAATGTGTGCCCCCTGCTTGTTTATATACCACATGACCATGGTGTTGTCTCTTTATCAGTAGTTGTCCTGGATGAAGTAGGTCCTTGAAGGCTGTCAGGGCATTTTGTACTGCTAGCATCTCTTTTTGGTTGATATGTAGATGCATTTGGTTTGAGGTCCATGTGCCCTGACTGCATCTTCCTGCCATGTGGGCCCCCCAGGCATAATCTGATGCATCCATTGTTAGTGTCTGCCTGGCTGGGGGTAATGTGAATGGCTGTCCCTTGTTTTGGTGACAAGCCTTTGCCCACCATCGAACCTCCTGTTGTAGGCAGGGAATGAGAGTAATCATTGCTTCCAGGCTGTGGCAATGTTGAGTCCAAACACTTTTTAGATACCACTGACATTTCCTCATATGCAGTCTTGCATATGGAATTAGTAGGATGCAGGATGCCATGAAGCCCAAAGCCTGCAGAATTTTTCTTGCAGATAACTGGGCCTTTGTTGCCAACATTTTGAAATAGGTAGTCAGTTGCCTTGGTTTGTCTGGCATGAGATAAGCCATCTGGGCAGTTGGATTTAAGCTTGCACCCAGGAATATTATCTCTTGAGAAGGTACTAGTTTTGATTTATTTTCATTGACTGTGTACCCTAGGTATGTTAGAAGCCTTTTCACAAATGCCAGATGCTGTAGAAGAATGTCCTTGTTCTCTGCTTGAATTAGACAGTCATCCAAGCAAGGATATATTTGTATTCCTCTTTGTCTGCAGAATGCAATTACTGGTGCCAGGCACTTTGTAAAGACCCTGGGTGCATTTGATAAGCCAAAGGGCAGTGCAGAAAATTGGTAATGCATTGAGCCAGCCTTGAATCTGAGGTATCTTCTGCATATTTGTCTGATTGGGATGTGCAGGTATGCCTCTTTTAGGTCTAAAGTCACAAGCCAAGCGTTCTTGCCCAGCATGGGCAGAAGCTGCTGCAAAGTCAACATCTTGAATTTTGGTATATCCAGGAATGTGTTCAAAATAGATAGGTCCAGTATTGGCCTCCAGGCCTTGTCCTTTCTGGGTACCAAGAACAGCCTTGAGTAAAATCCTTGTCCCTGCTCTTGCTCTGGTACTTGTTGAATGGCCCCCATGTCCAAGAGGGATGAGACTTGTTTTTGTGCCTCTGCCCATTGATTTTTTGGCAGATCTAGCCAGCCGTTTGCCTTTGGCAGGGAATGGAAATGGAACTTGTACCCTTGTGACACAATATTTAGGACCAACTTGCCCTGGGTTATAATGTGCCAATTTTGAGAAAAAAGTGCTAATTTTCCCCCTAAGGATGCTGCCAAGAGGTAAGTGCTTGGTGCAGGCAGGGGGAAGTCATTGGGACTGTTTCCTGTATGGTTGTGATTTGTCTTCTCCAACTTTGGAAGTAGAAGCTCCCCATTGCTTTGAGCGGTATGAACCTTGGGCCTGGGATCTGCCTCTAGGGCATTTGGATCTGCCCCTTTGAGGTCTGGCTGACACAGGAAAGGACCAATTCTTTGTTGGCCAGTGTCTACTAAACCTAGGTGGCTGTACTTGTAAAAAGTCTTTGACCGTTTGCATAGATTTAGCTTTGTCCTCCATTTTCTTTAACACCTCTTCTGCCTTAACACCAAAGTATCATGCTGTAAAGGTGCATCTAATAATCTAACTTTAACATGATCAGGCAGATTTTGTTCCTTTAACCAAGCATGCCTCCTAATTACAGAACCCGTAACTGTGGCCCTGTAGGAGGCCTCTAAAGAATCAAAACCACATTGCAAAGTATGCTTTCCAACTTGTTCAGCTGCATGCAATAACGCCTGCATTTCCTTGTTTTCTGCACATTCAGTGTTTAACAACATTTTCTGTTTAAACAATGCCATGACATGTTGCTGATATTTGAGCATATGAAACTGACAGTTTAAGGCCCTTATAGCCAAGGTAGCAGATGTGTAAACCTTTTTTCCCCATCTATCCAGTGCCCTAGAATCTCTGTCGGGGGGGTAGGGTTTTTTGCAGTGGAAGCCTTAACTTCTTTGGGACACTGAGAAATAGTTTCTGGGTCTGCAGCAGGGTTTTTAAAAAGGAATTTATGAGAGTCAGGAACCCTGTAATATCTGTCAGGCTTAACAGGAGCTGGAGGTAAGGAGTCAGGGGTAAGACAAGACTCCAAAAACACATCATCTACAATGTCTAACACAGGTGGGATGGCTAGTGGCTTGTGTTGAGGTAGTAAAAGGAAATCCCTGAGCCTCTTTTTAGATTCTGAAAAATCTTGGCTCTCCCAGTGGAAATGCTCCCTCATGATATGTAAGGTTTCCCCAAAAGAATAGTCCTCTGGAGGGGAAGCTGAAGGAATAGATTATTCAGCATCAGAATCCTCATGGGGGGGGGGAGTATTCCTGATCAGAAGAGGAATCAGAAGAAATGGAAACCTGATCTGAAGATTCATAGTTAGTCTCTTGCCTAGGCCTCTTATCAGGAGAGGGATGGGAACCCCTGATCAAGGTAATCAAGTCTTCGGCCATTTTGAGTATCTGCTTTTTGGGCATAGAGGCCTGCTCACGTGGCTCTTGAGTTTGTTTCTTTGCTTTGGAAGGTGCTGTAGTCTTTGTCTTTGAAGCTGAGGTTGGTTTGATGTAAAGATGTTTAGGTCTGACTACACCCTCAGAAGCCAGTGCCTGCTCAGTGGCTCCGTACCCATCTGAAGGGATAATATCCGAATCTCCAATACCTTGAGTTTCCAGTGGCATGGCCGACTCCACGTGGGAATCGGTAGCGGCCTGCAACTATAAAGTAGCGGGCGTCAAGGGCTGCAAAAGCACCTCACTGAGGACCGGCGAACCGGTGATTGGCTTAGGAGAAGCTTTGTCGTCAGTTTTGGGCCTCGGTTGTTTATCTCTTTCCTTTTCTTTGTGTTTCTTGTGAACACTGGTAGTCGGATGGCTATCTGATGACATTTCTGGATAATTAAGCTGGCGTCCAAAATAGTTTAAAGAAAAATCATACCGACGCTTAATAGTGCGTTGGTTAACTTTAGCACAAAACTGACAACCAGAAACGTTGTGATCAGGGCCTAGGCAAGGAATACAGTAAGAATGAAAATCCTTATGAGGTATTTGCTTCCCACAAGAAATACAATTATTAACTTTTTCTGACATCGGTCTGGAGCAAGACAAAAGTTTCCCCAATGGGGTACTTAGCTTTATTGAAGACTTTGGATCTGAAACTCGAACACGAAAATCTCAGGAGTTGGCCGACCGGCACTTGCAAACTGCTTCTGCTTCGGGTACCATGCGGCAAGAAAGACTGAAGAAAATGGCGTCGGCTGCTTCTTTTATACCCCTGACGACCTGATGTCAGGGAAGGGGTGACAGCAGCCGACGCAGGACCCAAGACTTTGGAATTCAGGCTGGCTGAGGGCAACCTGCCAGCAGGATTACCCAAATGTAATGACTGCAACAGTGAAACACGAAAAACACAGCCTAGTACCTACCTATGAACCTATGAATAAGTTCTCCAGAAAATATGACACATATATCCATAAACTCAACTTAATAACAAGAAGAATTTGCAACAATAATACATTTGTAACATGAATTTACAGGAACTACTGATAAGATTTTTATAATTTATAACATATTTTAGCCTGTTCATGTCATATAAATATTGGGTGTCAATACTTATCCTGAATTATTAAATACTTCTGTAAGCTGGATTTTAACCCTGCATTTTGCAGCTTCTTTCTAGGGCAGCAGCGGTGGTGCAGTGGTTAGCATCGCCACTTCACAGAAAGAGGTTCTCTGGTTCGATCCTCGGCTGGGGTGCCATCTGTGCGGAGTCTGCATGTCCTCCCTGTGGTTGCGTTTGTTTCATTTGGGTGCTCCGGTTTCATCCCAAAGACATGCTGTAGGTGGATTGGACACTCCAAATTGGCCCTAGATGTGAGTGTGTGCATGTGTATGCCTCCTTTGGAAGGTTGGGCACCGGGCTGGCAACTCAACACTGTAAAACTCCACTGCTAATCATGAGCAGACAGGTGATCCACTGTGGTGACCCCTAACCAGGAATAGCCAGAATAAGAAGATTATGCAGCTTCTTTCTCTAAGCTCACTTCACTTAGACTTTGTGCCACAGAAATAGCTGGAATTTCTTCATTCAGTGCTGTCCATAGTCCTGATGAAAGCACACCAGTGTCAATCTCAATTGCACAACTGATGGCATTCTAAATTAAATTTTTCAGTTTTACCACAGGAAATGAACTGTTGCTCACTACTAGGAAATGCTGCCAATTAAGAATATGCAAGGCCAAATAACATGGAAATGATAGAGGGGGAAATATATATATATATATATATATATATATATATATATATATATATATATATATATATATATATATATATAAAGTAAAGGAAACATAAACCATTTAATTAAAATGTGCATTTCTGATGTTACATCACCCACTTTGTTGCCTTCAGCATGAACTTCTGCTACTTAAATATCAGTAAGATCCCCAAAACAGAAACCAATTGGGATTTGAACCATCAAACCAGCAAATTAACAATGCATAATTGAGATTACTATCAGGATTTGCCATAGACACAAAAATATGAGAGGAAGAAGGAATATAAGATTGCATATAAGGAAGTTGTGAGATTGTATCAAGTCACATTACAAGTGCAGCAGAAACAACCTTTGAAAACTGTCTTTTTAATTTTCCAACAGATGTGCAGATGAATGTGACCTTAGCAACAGTTAAGCTAATAATTCCTCACAGAATATAAAACAAACATTTGCAACACTGCAGCTGTTTTCCTTTCTTTATTTTATGAGCTCTTGGAGCCTGAATTGCACAGTGAATATGCAAATAAATGAAACCACAAAATCCATGATTTATTGTAGCAGCTTTGAATGGGCTGGCTATGAATGGGTAAAATATGTGGCCAGAACTGTGAAACACAGTCTGCTGTTCATGAAAAGAATCATAAGAAATACAAGGCTATTAGACCGGAGTCCATGCATACTTTACCAACATGCACCCTCAGGCTCTACCTATCTTTTCAAGGAGGGCAAGGCCTGTAAGTCTTAAACTATATTTTGGAGTACCAATCCAATTATCTATGCAATGTCTGAAAGCTAACAGAGAATCAGACTGCTTGATGTGCAAGGAAAGTCTATTTTAAAGCAAGGGGGGCACTAGGTGATGAATCTATTTCTCCATTTAGTTTTATTTATTCCCCAATGTAAACTGATATCTCTTGTACTGGTGCTGGCTGCAATATTTGACATATCACGAAAAAGGAGATGTTCCATAATGGGATCCTGGACGTTACAGAAAATAAGGCACAGATAGCCTTAAGAGTCTATATGACACTGACTACACAGAACAGAGCTGGCCTTTGATCAACTGGTGCGCTAGACAAAAGGGTCCTACAGCACCCCCCTCATATCACTCGGTGCCCCCATCCTGGTCTACCTACACTGTTCAGATTACTTTTTTCTTCATTTTTTTCTTACCCTTCAGTTTTTCCTGTTTTCATTCAACACATTTTAAATAAATCATTTCTTTACTACAAATAAATAAATAAATACATACATACATACATACATACATACATACATACATACTGGAAAAGTGCCCCTGTTAGAGCGACACCCTAGGTGGCCACCTAGTTGGCCTATACCTAAGGTCGGCTATGACAGGGAACAACATTCACCAAATAAAGTATGTCTGATACAGGTGTGTATAGTACTCAAGAGCATACTATGTGCAGCTGTGCAAAATTCTTAAATGTTTTATGAGATTTTGTAGTAGGGTGACATATGTCTATGAATCACATTACTGACAAGACTGTATATGAAACACACTGCACATAGATAGTGTGTGCAACTGCACACTGTGTTTATGAATACGAGGATGCATACATTTATACACTCATGCACATGCAGAAATGTACATTTATTTATTTATTTAAACTTTGATTACCGGGGAAGTCCACTGGGCCCAGAGAGCCCATTTTCAGTGGAGGCCTGAGGAGAAAAGCTCCATGAAACAGATTACGGTAAAGATAGCAATCCAATAAAAATAAAAGTGCAAGTATAAATACATATTAAATAATACAAAGCATGAGTAATATTGCCTATAGTGGAAAAATATTGTGCAGATACATTTTAACAAATTCACACAGTCAAAGTTAAAAGTCAAAAGCTACACACACACACACACACACACACACACACACACATACACACACAATATATATATATATATATATATATATATATATATATATATATATATATATATATATATATATATATATACACATACACACACACACACACACACACACACACACACACACACACACACACACACACACACACACACACACACACACACACACACACACACACATACACACGTGTATTATAACTATGTGAATAAAAATATACCAAACCAAAAGTCCCAGCCAAATGTTTATTCATCACGGTTTTAGTGCTTTCATTCCAAAAGAGGAGCACACTTAAAAAAATACTTCCACAAAATATACTTACATACATAATTACATAAAATGTATTGCATGAAATAAATATATAAATTAAATAACTTCTGGATCATGTGAAGCCATAGAATAACTGCTTAAACGTTGGTATCTTATGCTTTCGTTCTTGTTTATTTGTCTCAGAACTTCTTCAGAATATTTATTCTGAAGAAGTTCTGAGACAAATAAACAAGAACGAAAGCTTAAGATACCAACGTTTGAGCAGTTATTCTATGGATTCATATGATCCAGAAGTTGTTATTTTATTTCTTAACAGTTCTTCTACAGTTTGGTTGGTTTTTGGAAGATGAAATAAATATATGTCAATAAATGTTTCTTCAAATAATTCATCTTTAAAAAATATATATTTAATATCTACTGTATCTATTAACCCTATTTTGAAAATCAAATCTAATTGACTGCCCTAATGTGCCAAGGTCAAGGACATTTGTAATTTTCAGTACTTTTATTTGCATATTTTATGACTGACTTTTTATGACATCCACCAATTTATTTAATTTTTTTATTTTATTCTTATGAAAGCTTTTAAACATATACATTTCTATGCAATTATTTACATGCTTGTACATTCTTGTACAGGGTTTCATTTCTGTAAACACTTCTGCATAGGTCACAATGTTCTATGAGCTTGGAGGGGGGGTTGGAATTTAGCTATGCCATCACTTAGTAGGAGGTAGTTAGCCCTAGAAAAATTCTTAAAGGTTCTGTGGTTTATTGGGAGTTTGGGCTTTTTATTTATTTCAAGGGTGACTGCTTTGTGATCTGATCTGACCAGTGAGAACTTTACACTTACGAGGTGTGCAACAATTTTGTCAATTATACTTCTGGTGGTGGAATACAGAGGAGTAGGCGTTTGAATGGTATTAATTTTGAAAGTAGAATGGTCAAATACTTTCTGTGGAAGTAAATGGGATGGGAGTATATGTGCGAATATCTGCAGGTTAGGCTTAGAGTAAGTACTAGGTAAGGGGAACGCTTTTGCAGTGTGTGTATGGAAATGTTTTGTAGCATGTGAGTGATTATGTAGAAGGATGGTTTGTTCAACAGTGTGTGACCACCTTATCAATAGATCCTTGTCCGAACATAAAGTCCCTGATATCTGGAAAATGTCCCACATAATACCCCTACACAAAGAAGGCAATTCTACAGAAGTGACCAATTATTGCCCAATAGCCATTCTACCTCCCCTATTCCAAATCCTTGAAAGATGCGTACATAAACAAATTATGGATCACCTACACACACAAACTCCTAACCAACACCCAGCATGGTTTTCATCCCTCCCACAGCACCACCATGGCATTAATGACCTTCACCAATATTATTAACCATTACAGAAATAATGGAAAACTTGTATCTGCCACCTTTCTTGACCTTTCCAAGGGCTTTGACATATCACATAGTAAATGTATTCAACTTCTTTCTGAATTTAACATCAGTCAACACTCTGTCTCTTGGTTCCAAAGCTACTTACCAGGTTGCTAACAAGCAGTCCAATGGCAGAAAGACCCCTCCCCCTCTCCTTCTGGTTACAACAGGGGTTCCACAAGGCTCCAATCTAGGACCACTACTTTTTTCACTCTTCACCAGCAAATTCCATACTTTCTCTCTTCATGCCTCAGTTATCCAGTATTCAGATGACTCTACCTTAATCTGCTGTGCCTCCTCCCTTCATGAGCTACAATCAATCACACAAGAATCATTTCTATCAGTCAAATCTTGACTTACTAACTCCAATCTAATTCTAAACCCAAACAAAACCAAACTTCTTCCATTTAACCCACCAAAATTCACTTCAGCTAGCCCCCTTCAATATTTTGTCAAAAAACAAAAACATCATTTCTCCTGTATCTCACACCAAACTCCTGGGTGTCAAGATCAATTGTAATATGAAATTTTGCATTCATACCTCCCAGACCATAAAAAAACATAAAAATTCAGTCTTCTCTACAGAAATAAACAATTCCTTACTAAACAGACAAAGTCCACCATTGCACATACCCATCTTATATCTGCCCTACTCTATCCCTCCCCTACACTCACAAATTTGAAAAAGGCTGAAACCAACAAACTCAATTCCCGCTATAATAAAATAACCAGTTTTGCAACTGACTCTTCCCTTCAGCATCATTGCTCAGCCCTTAAACAACTCATTTGGGTTCAGCTTCCACATTTGCTCCTTTATAATCAACTGATCTTTGCAAATAAACTCCTTCACCAACCTGATAAAACCCCTGCCCTGCAAAACTTAATACTCCCATATACAAATAACAGATCACTCCACTCAGGTAACAGGCAACTACTAAAGGTAACAAAAGCCAATAATGCAGCTGGTGATTCCCTCTTCTCCAGCTTCATATCCAAACAATGGAACTCACTCCCACATAATATAGTATCCCGTTCTTCCTTAACACATTTTAAACATATGCTAAAAACGCACCTGACTGACACATGGCTATGCTCCTGTGCTAGCCCTGGTTAACCTGCCCCATAATTGTAAAGCTAACTAAGCCACTGCATCAACTAAACTACCGAACTACTAACCCCATTGTTTTCAAACTTGGACTCATCTCTTTCTGCAGTATTAAGTATTCTGCAATACTGTACTAATAACTAAAATCTAAACTGGAAAACACCTCTGACCTCTGATTATATAACTCCTAAACTACTCCTACGCTGCTATTTTCTGTATTCACTATAACCTCAACTGCTTTTTCCTATATACACCTTAACCAGGACCTTTTATCAACTGGTTTCTCTCTCTCACACCTTCTCCATCTCTGTGGTATATAATGTTCATTGCCAAGTCATACTAAGCCCAAACTGTAATTGGCTGCCACATCTGCATATACTATATGACATCACTGTAGTAGACACTTTATGTCATTGATATAATATTATTGTAAATGTTAATTTCATTTTGATTTGTATCGATTTTATATGACTGTACTTGTACCTTAGTTGTGGAGCTTTTCTCCCTGGGCCTCCACCGAAAAAGGACCTGTGTCCAGTGGACTTTCCCAGTCAACAAATGTAAAATAAATAAATGCACACATACATAAACAGTGTGTTTGTGAGACTTTTAAGGTGTATGTGTTAGTTTTTGTTGGTTTGAGTAAGGGCTAAGTCAGAGGATAAATGTAATACTATGAGTGTGTGATGTTGCATGTGTTTGAGTGTCTTGTGCAACAGTACTGTTAGTGAAAGGGGTTTTCATAAGTTAAAATGTTGGGTTAGAGTTAGGGCTGGGTCAGGGTTAGTGAATAAGGTGAGAGAGGGCAAGGTGGTGAAGCCACACTGATCATCTTACGCATGCATGCTAACCCTAATCCTGTCAATGCTCCTGAACCTACACTTTAATTTATGACAACCTCTTTCCCTAACAATAGTACTGTACAGACAACATTAGTCTACAAGTAGTGAAAGGTTTTCTGATTTTCACTGGGGGGAGGGGGACTTCTATGCAGAGTCTACATGTTCTCCATTTGTTTATGTGGGTTTTCTCTGGTTTCTGTCCCAAAAGACATGCAGTAGGTGAACTAGAAACTCAGAATTGACCATAGATGTGAGTGCATGCATGTTTGATATGAAATTAAGACTTGTTAATCAACTCCCATCCCCCCTTTTGCTTTTGATTCAGACTTGCTGAATGTAAACTGTTGGGCATTTTCTGAGCACTAAAGCCAACCATCTTACATTAAGAGGGCCCTCCTGCACCCTTGTGGCAGAAGAGTGTAGTCAAGGACCCATCTTTGTTGGTGATTGTTGGA
Organism: Protopterus annectens; assembly: GCF_019279795.1. Taxonomy (NCBI): domain Eukaryota; kingdom Metazoa; phylum Chordata; order Ceratodontiformes; family Protopteridae; genus Protopterus; species Protopterus annectens. The sequence goes on from NC_056746.1 coordinate 385,410,515, forward strand.
GCAAGGCTCAGTCTTGGCCTTTCCTATTCACTGGATTATTTGAAAACTGTTTTACTTATCTGATATATAAACACAGCATTTGCACGTAGCTGCACACCATGCAACAGGGGATAGTGCTGCCATGTACAGATGCAAATGCTTAAAAAATTCTAATTTTCCCTAGATAACTCCTAGGGAACCTTCCTAAGCTTCCCTGCTTCTCAGCAAACAATGCAGTTGTGCACTTCTGCCCAGAGAGCAACCCAGCTGTACTTTTTGAGGCACTGCTGCAGGTTTCTACCCCTAAACCTCCCATAGATTAGCTGATTTTACTAGTTCCACAACAGAACCTAATCCATCTAGCCCACCCTCCACCACTTATTACAGAATACACCTGGCATAATGGAAAGTCAGTTTCCCAAGATTTCTCCAGCCAGCCTGATTGACATGGGCATCCTGAGGCAATGTAGCAATTGCCTCATGTATACAGACAACCTACTACTCCTAAAACATGTAAATACAATATGTTAGAGATGTATCTGTACTATGAATCTGGAATCAATCCTCTCTCTCTCTCTCTCACGTAATAACAAACCATATGCCAAGTGGGTTGTCAGGGCCCACACTCCACCTCCCACACATACCAAGCACACAAACCCACATACCCCCATACGCAGAGGTACTCACTAGTACTATACCAAAAGATCAAAGACCTCCAAAGCGTAAACCTTCTGCACATAATATGGTCCCAAAAGCACCTACTACACATAACACACACATCAGTGTCTAACCCAATAAGCCCCCAAGGCAAAACATATCTAAACCAAATGTCTTGGTCATAGGCGACTCCATATTGAGACACACAGATGGCCCCCTCACTAGGCTGGACAAGGAGAAGGTCATGGTCAGTGGTCTGTCTGGTGCCAAGATCTGCCAAATCATGCACGTACTCAAATCTCAACAACAAATACTGTTGTTACCCTGTCATAGTCCATGTTGGACTGAATGACTTGATACCTCACTAAACTACATAAACAGAGACATGACTGAGCTCTCGGAGTATGTGTCCCAGGCAGGTATGTCCATATCCTTAAGCAGCACTCTTCCCTCACCCATGATGAGGCCACAATACAAACAAAAATGATTGACTTCAACAATTGGCTTAGCTTCTGGGGATAAATCCAGGGGGATCCAGTATCTGACAGCTTGGGATGATATGGTCGATAGACCATGCTGCTTTGCCAGAGATGGTCTTCACCTGTTGCTTATAGGCTTTAGGTTGCTGGCAAAGTTACTTGCCTGCCCCATAGTGCCTTTTTTAGGCAATGTCATAAGAACAAAATTCCAGATGTAAAAGTATCCTCCAGAAACAAATGTTAGGAGTCTAAATCAGAAACTGCACTCACTTGAAGCACTTCTCACCCTGGAAGATGCCAATGTCTGCACAGTCACAGAGACATGGTTCAAGGCCTCAGAAAGTACCCCGGCCATGCAGGGCTACAGTGTCTTCCACATGTTCAGATCACACAATGGACGTGAAAAAACAAGGAAGGAGGAGTATCCATCTTTATTAAAGACATATGCACCTATAGAATGGTTTATTTATTTATTTAGTTATTTTATTTATTTTATATTTGTTTACCGGGAAGGTCCGACTGGACAAAATGTCCTTTTTCAGCAGAGGCCCAGGGAGAAAATCTCCACATTACTAAATAAAGTTTCACTACATATACAACATACAGATACAAATCTTGATTCAATCTCAGATACAAGCACGACATGAAAAATACATGTCATACATTTCACTAATACAATCATATACCATGGGATTCATGAAGCTCGGCGCAAGGACGGAGTTAGCCTTGCCCCGACCGTGCGGCGTACAGATGACGCAGCAGCACCACATGCATATTAATGAAGGTGCACTGCTGTAACGGCCACGTGCATAGGAAATGTGTATGAGTGCAGGGGGCATGTCCAAGCACTGCATGGAGGCATGATCATGTTGGCTGCATACGTGCAACCTAAAATGCTGACTAGTACAGCCTGCCTCTAATAGTAATCACTCCTGTCAGTGTCCGTGGATACTGAAATGTATGCAAAGCATACAAGACATCATTGCGAACACCACAATAAGAAGTAAACACAAAGGCACATAGCTGAATATTGAGTCCCCCTCCCTCGAACAAAGATATTTAAAACCCCGTGCCCATATTCCATTGTAGTGTCAATAGTTATACCAAGTGGAAGTGAAACAAATCGTGTTAGCGTGCCGCCAATTGCCAAGCCTAGCCCAATGGTTTGGGGTACCACCTGTCACACATTGTGAGGGACAGTCCCCGTCTAGACAGGTGTGTCCATACCAAATTCATAATAAATGTGAAATGTCCTGTGATAGTAGGACATAATTATGTCCCATATGTTATGAAATAGTCCCATACAGTATGTATGTCTGTATATAAAATACCTATATGTTACAAGAAACAGAATAAGCAAGTAAACAAAATGGAATAAGCAACTACACCGCTACAACAATAAAAGCTTATATGCAAGCATGAAACTAAAGTACTATCCTTTGTAATGACCATGGGTATGTGTTGGCCTGTAAACTCAGATGTGTGCCATGAAAATGTCCCATCCAGGTCATATGAAAAGGTGGCAACCATACCAATGGTCAGAGCATTCGCCCAATATCTGCCCATTCGCGGTCCAAGTCGTCCTTGCCAGGACGGCCCTTAGATGAACGGGTATTACCCGGGTCTACCTACCATGTCATGAAAGATAAGTATTTGCGAGTACCTATGTGCATGAAGTACAGCATGTGGATGATCTGAAATGTTAATGTAGACCTCACAACCATATTGTTCCCAGAGATATGTAGTGTACGCAATGTATTCTGTTGACTGTGCCATGGGCCATCAACTAGAGAAGGGATGAATGCTGATTGTGGAATATGGGAGTGGGGGGTGACGGGTAATGTTATAATTCGCCAAGGGGAGACAAGGTTGGATGCACAATAGGTGAACTGGAGGTCTACGAGGGAGCGGTGGGTGAATCAGGAAGATAACCAAAGAACAAATATACACATCCGCAATACAATCCCACAAACATGTGAACATCAAAATGTGCAATACACGTACAGAAACGTTACCGGCACATACCCACATAATGGTCTGGCCTGAACCGGGCCATCCAATCACAGCACACCTGGATACATAATTGAATACCCATCATCCCCTTCACAGCACCCCCCCCCTTCTGAACGTCCACCAAAACCAGCCATACTCGGGTTGCTAGATAGGCGCGGCCATATCTGCACATAGTGACCCCTACCCATATCTAGTAGGCAGTCTCACCCTAGGCATTCTCAGGATTGTAAACTATGTATCCCTTGCATGTATAACCCTACTTTACAGCTGTAAAGCAAAGATGGTCATCGGTCCCCACAATTTTTGGATATCCCTCATGGGATATGTATCTGTTTTAAACATTAGACTTGGTGTCACAACACGATGTCCAGTCCTGTATACATCTGGACACATGTTGTATGAGCAGTAGTTGTCCACAAGACTGCTCAGCCTCCAGCTGGTCCTGCAGAACCTACGACCCAGGATTAAACACCTGACGGTGATGCACGTCTCCCCATGTGCATTATTGGGAATATATACCTTACACATTCGCATAGTGGCAGTCGGATATAGGGTGCTTAAGGCACTGTAAAGCAGACGTAAGTAGGGTTACCACCTGCCCCACCTTGTGA
>NC_056746.1:385419253-385466753 GCF_019279795.1 Protopterus annectens
TTGTCTGTAGTAGTAGCATAAAACAATTATGTTCCTCTGAAACACCTAAATGTTATAGGTAACAGTATAAGCAACTATAATGCTACAAGAGTAACCTTTTATTTAGGCGAAACAGTGAAGTACACCCCTTTCTACTGGCTGTGGGTGTGTTGCTCTGCAAAGTCTGACATCTCTACATACAGGTCCTATAGGGTTGCCACCTTTCCAAATGGCCAGAGTGGGACATATTCTGTAGAAATGTCAGACATTCCAGGACTAAACATACCTACAGCCGTGCATAGTACAGGATTACACTTATTTGCACAAATAAAAGCTTAATCTAGTTGCATTTGAATTGCTTATGCTACTTCACATAACATATAGAAGTGTCATATATAAAATAACTGTTGTATGCAATTATTAATGAAACGTAGAATATAATAATGTCCTGTAATCTGGACATGTGCTATGTCTTGATTATTTTCGCACTGTCCCTCGCAAAGTGGGACAGGTGGTAACCCTAAAGTCCTATCTTGGCCAATTGAGAAGGTGGCAAACCTATAATAGGTATGTGGTAGCATGACCCATCCGACAGATGTGGCTACCACAACCCAACTACTCGCTTGTAATGCAGGGTCTCGGTTCCCATGTATCAGCCAGATGGGAGCAGAGTATATGCGGAGCACACAAATATGATTAATTCACTGGACAGGCCACTGATTCCATACAGTCAAACGCCATGCCGTTGCCTAATGGGCAGCCATTCCCGATACTGTAGTCATATAGTCCGATGTGATAGGCATTACAAGGTGGGAGCAGATTGTAAGAGGAACACACAATTATGAATGATGCACCGGACAGGCCGCTGATTCCGTACAGTTGAATGCCATGCGGTCACCTAATGGGCAGCCATTCCCGATACTGTAGTCAGGAGTGGTCTTAGGTCAACTGGTGCCCTAGGCAGAGGGCACAGCGGCACCCCCCACCACACCACCCAGTGCCCCCATCCTGGTCTACCTACACCAAATAAATACTGGTAAAGGGAACCCACTAAAGCAGTGCCCTAGGCGGCCGCTTAGTTGGCCTGCCTAAGGCTGGCTATGACTGTAGTCATGTAGTGCGATGTGATAGGCATCACAAGGTATGCCTAAGAGGAACACACAAATATGAATAATTCTCTGGACAGGCCGCTGATTCCGTACAGACGAACGCCATGCCGTCGCCTAATAGGCAGCCGTTTCCGATACTGTATTCATGTATTCCGATGTAATAGGCATCACAAGGTGGGAGCACATTGTATGAGGTACACACAAATATGATTGTGTCACTGCACAGGCCGCTGATTCCGTACAGTCGAACGTGATGCCGTCACTTAAGGGTTGGCCAATCCCAATACTGGAGTCATGTAGTACAATGTAATAGGCATCACAAGGTAATATTGTGGTCCTTGCTCACACCCAGGGGTGTGAGTGACAGATGCAAGCACCAATGCCGGTGCATTAGCAAGTGCGGGATCAAGCGGGTGTAAGCATGTTTGGCTACCAGTATGCGAGTACTGCATTGGTTAAGCAATGTAGAGGCTAATCAAGCGTAAGAGGCTGTAACCAGAGGATATCATACAGTGCAGTCATTCAACAGTATAGGAATGTATCCCATCATGTAGATGTACATGTGAGTGTTTATGTCCAGCATATAGGTACATACATACATAGTGATGTATCAGGGACATGCCATGTGGCAACAAAGCATTACAAATGAATGAAATGGGAAATTCCAGCGACGCCTGTATTATGTAGTGTTGTTGCTCTATGTGATCACAAGAATCTCTCAGACAGACAATAGTGGTACATTGGCCGTATACATCACTCTGTGCATGTAATGTACATTAACACAACAGTACCTGTCCAATCATTATGTGTGAAAGGTACTCCTGCAATGTGCTGTGTGCAACATCATCATCATGATAAAGATAAATGGGGTAAACATAGAGGGACTGGTAGTGTTTTGTGTACAATGGGGTCGTCCTCCTCACGTGTACATGAACCATGTAGGAGTGATGTGCATACCAGGACCGTGTGCCTGAGGGACAGTGGTGAGGATAACAGTAGTATGTTATGATGCATATTACAAGAGTTTCATGTGTCCAGTGGGCACGTGTGTTTAATGGACAGCTATGTATAGGGCAGATGGTGTCCTAGGAGCTGAATGGCCTTATGTGTCCGTAGGTGAGGGTCAGATGTTGGGGAAGGCATGTATGTATGGCCGTGGAAGATAGGTAGGAGCATAGAAATGACAGCATACAGGGTTAGTATATGACACATGTCGGGGGGGATACACCTTGGATGGGGATGGGTCTTCGGCATTCAAAAGCCCACTGGAACTGTGGGATGGAGGTCTCCAGCCATGGGCAACTGCCACTGCACCTACACAGCTGCAAAGGAGGCAGTGCTGGTGGCTGTCCAGGAGGGGCAGCATCACCCTGTAAATGTGACACTCCGCCCTTGAACTGGTGTATCTGGCTTCATAACCCCTTAGGGAGCCACCTACGCAACATGTCCGGGACCACACAACAGCAGATATGTACCTGTCTGGTCCCGCTCCCAAGGGGGACATGCTCCATCCTCAGTGGTGGTACCACCAGAAGGTGGTGCAGAGCCAACAGAGGTTAATGTTAATGGCTGGGCCCCAGATGTGCTAGTGCCCGGTGCCATGGTCAGCTGAAGTGGGACAAGAGTATCTGCCGGGACCTACCAATGCATTCGGCCTATGGTGTTGCGTTTTAAACCCACATATGGCTTAGTGATAGACAACAGCATACAGGATTACCTACGACAGTATGCATAGATATCACCAGCAACCCAACACAACAGATGGTATACATTTTCAGAGGGAGCACAACACATGCATATATACTGCATGGCAACTGTACAATGTGTAGTAGATGTGTGACCGCAGCTATGAACAGTTGCCAATCATTGGCTTGTCACTGGGAATCCCACACAGTGTCAGTCATACCATTGTCTCATGTGACACATGTCCAGTCAGGGATGCGATGGGAGTAACACATCCCTATCATCATGTACTGTCTGCAATCCCCACACCATGCTTCTGCTGTGCACAGAAGTGTGTTCAGTGTGTAACACAGGAAACTAATGGTTGCACACACTCACCTGTTCACAGATAGCCCTACAGATGGGGTTCCCTCATGAACAGAGTACTGTCATGTCTGTATTTTAACATGCAGAATAGCCATTACCACACACATGTTAAACAGGCAGTAGTCTCAATGCAGCATAGCTACACTTACATGCTGTAGTTGTGTGGCACATCACCCTCCTGTCATTAGGCTATTTCCCACTGTTGAAAATGATTGAAGAACATCCAGATATCATCTGTGATGCTGTGTCAGAACACCACATCCAGGTACCACTCACAGTGACTGTCATGGCCAGATAATAACATGTTTCCCTAGACAGTGTACTGTGTCTATCATGCGGATGGCTATGGGAACACCATCACAGCTGTACCACATGCAATCAGCTAGGGGAGGACTTCAATAGGTGCAGAGGCCATAACCTGACCATTTCCATCTGTTACAATACACATGCTGCTGCTGTGCAGGTGTACACCTTCACATCCACCAGTGTGTGTGTGGGACAGGCAATGTACACCAGGTAAGGGCTTGGAGACTTTACCATAATCTGCCACATGCTGAATAGTACAGGGGCAAACCCCTGACTACTCATTACTATTACATGTGCATGACATTACTACATGTGCCACAGAGGTGGCATGTTGCAGTGCTGTAAGAACATGTGTGTAGGTGCAACAGATATAGTAGACATACATTAGGTGTGGCACGCATGTCAGTCCACATGAATGGATGCCATTGTCACCACAACCACACTCTAATGGACACGCATTGACACCTTTGCCAGGGCGGCAAATACACAGTGTAACTACTTAGTTTGCCACACCGCAGTAATGCACAGGACCACATGCACCACAGGGGATATCTGGAGGTTCTATGGGCTAGGCCATGTGAAAGTATTTGACAACTGTTGGTATGCCAACAAGGTTTATACTGGGAGTGACTATGGCTGGGAGCATCACAACCCACATGCAGACACAGGGTGCCAGTACTGTCATGCAGGTGTGCATTGCTCCATGGGTGTGTAGTGTTTGGCTGTGCAAGATAGCTGTAGAAGGCTGGGTGAGGGGTAATCCTTGCCATTGCATCACCCAACAATGGTGTGCAGTGCAGGGGTGTAGTGTCTGCAAAGTCCCACACAGATGTACTGCAATATCTGGCCTGACATCCTGGTTACCAATGTGTAGGGCCATAGCTTTGCAAAGCATGCCATGTCTGTGTTTGATAGTCCTTCACATGGACGTTGCCTGGGATGTGCATGTCCCACAATACTGTACAGTGACATGTACAGGTGTACCTGCTTTGGCAGACACATGTAGTGTACACAGCCTGTTATACTCCGATATGCTAATACTGGCCTGGTGTGGTGAAAGCTGCTTATAGTGAGCAGGTCGGTCCTGCACCTGCATGGATAGAATGGACAGGTATCCCGTGGTGTCAGTGGCATGGGTCCATACAGGGCACATGTGTACAGCATTGTCTGGCCTTAGTGGATCACATATGATGGCACCACATATGTTGCAGCCATTCAGTGTGGAACATAGTGAAGGCACAATGTCCACATATATGTGCCTATTGTACCACTGTACAGGGTGCCATGTCCTCTGCAGGCCACTGTGGTCACACCATGCCTACTGTCTGTCCTCAATGTGCATGTTACTAGCAACGTAGTGGGATATTCTAGGCAAGATTGTATGTGCATGGCACATGGGTGCGGGACATATACCGGGTACTAGTAGGGCTGCATACTTAGTTCACCAGCCCTTTTGCCAGATGTATGGGTATGGCTTGCCAACACAGTGCCGTGGCTGACTGACAGCTGTACTCCTCGTGAGGTGGCCAATGTGCCATAAGACGGATACTATATAGGAAAACTACAAAACCCACTCCCAAACATGTCCAATGGTAAGACAATCACAGCCACCTCTACACAGGCTCTGACAGACAAACACACACTTGCCATGTCCTGTATACAAACCCCTACTGTATCACACTGCAGCAACATGCATTTAGGGCACATGCTACAGCGAATACTACAAAGCACTGCACTTGTCTCATGCAGGTAGACACACACACACACACACACACACACACACTTGACATAACTGGGATTAGAACACTGACCTAACTACTTTACTACATTACAGCATTACGCAGTTACAGAAAGTACAGTTGTGTACCTACCATAAATGTAGATGTTCGGGTGTATTCACTGTTGCAGTCATTACTCTTGGGTTATCCTGCTATCCTGCTGGCAGGCTACCTGCAGTTGGCCTGAATTCCAAAGTCCTGGTCCGGCGTTGACTGCTGTCACCTCTTCCCTGACGTCAGTGCGCCAGGGGTATAAAAGATGCAGCCGATGTCATTTTCTTCAGTTTTTCTTGCCCCAGATGTCAGGTGCCCCCAAAAAGGTAGGCTAAAAATATTATGCCAATAAACATACATGCAGTAAAGAAACATTTCCTTCATCTACAAGCAAATACACCGCATAGGTTGTATAGAATAGAGAAGTACAGATAAACCCCAGCAAAAGAAGGGGGGATGGTGGGAGGGTAACCTGGACTGCAACAGTGAATACACTCGAACATCTACATTTATGGCAGGTACACAACTGTACTATGTTCATCGTGTTTCACTGTTGCAGTCATTACTCTTGGGTTGAATCCCAAAGCTGAGGATGGGAGGCTGGGCTAAATAGGATTAGGAGAGGCTATGAGACCCTGCAGAACTGCAGTGGTAAAGCCTGCTCTGGGTTTACAGTAAAGAGACAAGTGGTAGTGCTTTGTAAAAGTGTGCACTGAACTCCAAGTTGCAGCCTCTAAGATGTCTTAGTTGGTACTCAAGCGAAAAACAGAGACGGAGCGGTAAAACACAGACTGAGATATTTAATGAGCGCTTTCAGAAAGGCTAGTACTAGATTTAAGGTCCTGAGTTGGCTGTGCAGGATCTGATTGTTTTGTTGGGTCAGCAAGTGAGAAGTTTGAGGCAATATCCATGCTGGACCTTGAGACAAGCTCTTTAGGATTGGGTACCAGTGTTGGCGTGGCCAGTCTGGTGCAATCAGTATAATTTTTGGCTTCTCTTGTCTGACCTTTAGGAGTACCCTGGGACAGAGAGGCAGTGGAGGAAAGGCATATACTGTTAGATTTTCCCAGCTGAAGGATAGGGCGTCCACTCTCCATGCTTGTTTGTGATAAATCCTTGTGTAAAATCTCTGTAATTGGCAGTTGTGAGGGGAGGCAAATAGATCTATGTCTGGGCATCCCCATTTTCTTGTTATCATGTGGATCCAGTTTCCACCATGAGGTTTCTGCTTAGTTCGTCTACCAAAGAATTTGTTTTTCCTGGCAGGAATTGTGCTTGCAGGTGAACTTGATAAGTCAATGTTGTGTCCCATAAGGTCATTGCTTGTCTGCAGAGGGGGTAGGAATGTGTACCTCCCTGCTTGTTTACGTACCACATGACCGTAGTATTGTCTGTCTTTATCAGTAGCTGTCCTGGTTGAAGTAGATCCTTGAAAGCTGCTAGCATCTCCAGGCTGTGGCAATGTTGAGTCCAAACACTTTTTAGATACCATTGTAGTTTCCTCATATGCAGTCTGGCATATGGAATTAGTAGAATGCAGGATGCCATGAAACCCAAGGCCTGCAGGATTTTCCTTGCAGATAACTGGGTCTTTGTTGCCAACTTTTTGAAGTAAGACGTCAGTTGCTTTTGTTTGTCTGGCATGAGATAAGCCATCTGAGCAGTTGTATTTAAGCTTGCACCCAGGAATGTTATCTCTTGAGAGGGTACTAGTTTTGATTTATTTTCATTTACTGTGTACCCTAGGCAAATTAGTAATCTTTTTACAAATGCCAGATGCTTTAGAAGAATGTCTTTGTTCTCTGCTTGAATAAGGCAGTCGTCCAAGTAGGGATATATTTGAATTCCTCTTTGTCTGCAAAATGCAATTACTGGTGCCAGGCATTTTGTGAAGACCCTGGGCGCAGTAGATAAGCCAAAGGGCAGTGCAGAGAATTGGTAATGCATTGAGCCAGCTATGAATTTGATGTATCTTCTGCAAGATTGTCTGATTGGGGCATGCAGGTATGCCTCTTTTAGGTCCAAAGTTATGAGCCAAGCCTTCTTGCCAAGCATGGGCAGTAGCTGCTGTAGAGTCAACATCTTAAATTTTAGAACCTCCAGAAACGTGTTTAGTATAGACAGGTCCAGTATTGGTCTCCAGGCATTGTCCTTTCTGGGCACTAAGAAAAGTCTGGAGTAAAATCCTTGCCCCTGCTCTTGTTGTGGTACTTGTTGAATGGCCCTCATGTCCATGAGGGCTGTAATTTGCTTTTGTGCCTCCATCCATTGATTGTGTGGCAGGTCTGGCATACCTTTTGCCCTTGGTAGGGTGTGAAAATGGAACCTGTAGCCTTGGGACACTATGTTCAAGACCCATATGTCTTGGGTGACCATTTGCCAACTTGATGAAAAAAGTGCTAGTTTTCCCCCTAAGGGGGCTGTCAAAAGAAAAGTGCTTGGGTCTGGCAGAGGAAAGTCATTGGGACTGTTTCCTGTAAGGCTGTGATTTGTCTTCTCCACTTTTGGAGGTAGGAGCACCCCATTGTTTAGGCCTGTATGAGCCTTGGGGCTGAGATCTGCCTCTGGGACATCTGTATCTGCCTCTTTGTGGTCTGTCCGACACTGGAAAGGACCAATTTTTAGAAGGCCAGTTCCTGCTAAATCTGTACCTGTAAGAAATCCTTAACTGTCTGCATGGATTTTGCTTTATCCTCCATTTTCTTCAGTACCTCTTCTGCTTTAGCACCAAACAAAGTATCATGCTGTAATGGGGCATCTAATAATTTTGCTTTAACATGATCAGGCAGATTGTGTACCTTCAACCAAGCATGCCTTCTAATAACAGAACCTGCAACAGCGGCCCTGCAAGAGGCCTCCAGTGAATCATAACCACATTGCAAAGTATGCTTTCCCACTTGTTCAGCTGCATGCAATAAATCCTGCATTTCCTTGTTCTCTGAGCATTCAGAATTTGCCAACATTTTCTGTTTAAGCAGTGACATTAAGTATTGCTGATATTTAAGCATCTGAAACTGAGAATTTAAAGCCCTTACAGCCAAGGTAGCAGAAGTGTAAACTTTTTTTCCCCCATCTGTCCAGTGTCCTAGAATCCCTATCAGAGGGGACAGGGTTTTATGCAGTGGAAGTTTTGACCCCTTTGGGACCCTGAGATATAGCTTCTGGGTCAGCAGCAGGGTTTTTATATAGGAATTTATGAGAATCCGGGACCCTGTAGTATCTGTCTGGCCTAGCAGGTGCAGGGGGTAAAGAGTCAGGGGACAGGCCGGACTCTGAAAATACATCTACAATGTCTAGAACAGGTGGAATAGCAAGGGGTCTGTGCTGAGGAAGTAGCAGAAAGTTTCTGAGCCTTTTCTTAGATTTAGAGTAATCTTGGCTCTCTCAGTGGAAATGCTCCCTCATGGTATGCAGGGTTTCCCCAAAAGAAGAATCCTCAGGAGGTGAGGCTGAAGGAATGGATTCTTCAGCATCAGAGTCCTCATTAAGAGGAATAGAATAATCCTGTTCAGAAGAGGAATCAGAGGAAATAGAAACCTGATCAGAAGAATCATATTCTGTCTCTTGCCTAGGCTTCTTATCAGGAGGGGGAAGGGAACCCCTGATCAAAGTAATTAGGTCTTCAGCCATTTTAAGCATCTGATTTTTAGGCATGAAAGTTTGAGTAGGAGAATGCTGTACTTGTTTCTTTGTCTTTAGAGCTGCTTTAGTCTTTTTCTTTGAAGCTGAAGATGGTTTAACATATAACTGTGTAGGTCTGGAGACACCCTCAGAAGCCGATGCCTGCTCAGTGGCTCTGGACCCATCTGAGGGAATGATTTCCAAGTGTCCAATACCTTCAGTATCCAGAGGCCCAGTCGGCTCCACGTGGGAGTCGGAAGCGGCCTATGACTCTGAGGTAGTGGGTGCCATGGGCTGCGAAAACGCCTCACTGAGAACCGGCGAACCAGCGACTGGCCTAACGGAGGCCTCGTCGTTGGTTTTGAACTTCGGATGCCTATCCTTTTCCTTGTCCTTGCGTTTTTTTGTAAACTCCAGTCATCGGCTGTTCCGATGGCATTATATAATTAAATCTTCGGCCAAAGTAATGAAATGCAAAATCGAACCAATGCTTAATAGTGTGTTGGTTAAATTTAGCACAAAACCATCAGCTAGCAACATTGTGGTCAGGGTCTAGGCAAGGAATACAGTAAGAGTGAAAATCCTTAAGAGGTATTTGCTTCCCACAAGAAATACAATTGTTAACTTTTTCTGACATCGGTCTGGAGCAAGAAAAAGGTTTCCCCAATGGGGTACTTAGCTTTAATGAAGACTTTGGTTCTGAAATTCAGATTCGAAAATCTCAGGAGTCGCCCGACCGGCACTTGCGAACTGCTTTTGCTTCGGGCACCGCGCGGCAAGAAAGACTGAAGAAAATGGTGTCGGCTGCATCTTTTATACCCCTGGCACACTGACGTCAGGTAAGAGGCGACAGCAGTCGACGCCGGACCAGGACTTTGGAATTCAGGCCGACTGCGGGTAGCCTGCCAGCAGGATAACCCAAGAGTAATGACTGCAACAGTGAAACACGATGAACATCGCGCTACCAGGATTACTGGGACACAGCACTCCCAGAGGTGTATTTGTAGATGGGTGACATCATTGGCCTTGCTAACGGTGGGTATAAGAAATGTATGGTGCGCGAGCAGTATAAAAGCATTACTCAGTCCTCAGGCAAACGGACACACACACACACACACACACACACACACACACACACACACACACACATGGCAAGTGTAGGACTAGAACACCAACCTAACTACTTTATTACACTACAGCATTATGCAGTTACAGAACACGCTACCGAGATTACTGGGACACAACACTCCCAGAGCTGTATTTGTAGATGGGTGACATCATCGGCCTTGCTAACGGTGGGTACAAGAAATGTATGGAGTGTAAGCAGTATAAAAGCATTACTCAGTCCTCAGGCAAATGGGGACATACACACACATGGCAAGTGTGGGACTAGAACACCCACCTAACTACTTTAATACACTACAGCATTACGCAGTAACAGAACACGCTACCAAGATTACTGGGACACAGCACTCCCAGAGGTGTATTTGTAGATGGGTGACATCATCGGCCTTGCTAACGGTGGGTATAAGAAATGTATAGATGTGAGCATTATAAAGGTATTACTCAGTCCTCGGGCAAACGGGGAGACACACACACACACACACACACACACACACACACACACACACACAGCAAGTGTGGGACTAGAACACCGACCTAACTACTTTATTACACTACAGCATTATGCAGTTACAGAACGTGTTACCGAGATTATTGGGACACAGCACTCCCAGAGGTGTATTTGTAGATGGGTGACATCATCGGCCTTGCTAACGGTGGGTATAAGAAATGTATGGAGTGTGAGCAGTATAAAAGCATTACTCAGTCCTCTGGCAAACGGGGACATAGACACACATGGCAAGTGTGGGACTAAAACAATGACCTAACTACTTTATTACACTACAGCATTACGCAGTTACAGAACACGCTACTGAGATTACTGGGACACAGCACTCCCAGAGGTGTATTTGTAGATGGGTGACATCATCGGCCTTGCTAACGGTGGGTATAAGAAATGTATGGAGTGTGAGCAGTATAAAGGTATTACTCAGTCCTCAGGCAAACGGGGAGACACACACACACACACACACACACACACACACGGCAAGTGTGGGACTAGAACACTGACCTAGCTACTTTATTACAGTATAGCATTACGCAGTTACAGAATGCGCTACCGAGATTACTGGAACACAGCACTCCCAGAGGTGTATTTGTAGCTGGGTGACATCCTCAGCCTTGATAATGGTGGGTATAAGAAATGTATGGAGCATGAGCAGTATAAAAGCATTACTCAGTCCTCAGGCAAATGGACACACACACATAGACACAGCACGTGTGGGAATAGAACACCGACCTAACTACTTTATTACACTACAGCATTACACAGTTACAGAATGCACAACTGAGATTACTGGGACACAGCACTCCTAGAGGTGTATTTGTAGATTGGTGACATTATCGGCCTTGCTAATGGTGGGTATAAGAAATGTATAGAGTGTGAGCAGTATAAAGGTATTACTTAGTCCTCAAGCAAATGGGGAGACACACACACACCAACCTAACTACTTTATTACACTACAGCATTACGCAGTTACAGAACTCGCTACTGAGATTACTGGGACACAGCCCTCCCAGAGGTGTATTTGTAGATGGGTGACATCATTGGCCTTGCTAACAGTGGGTATAAGAAATGTATGGAGTGTGGGCAGTCTAAAAGCAATTTAGAGTCCACCGGCAAACAGGGACAGACATACACACATAAGCCAGTGTCGGGTACGGAACACCTGCCTATTTACAGATTACCATTACAATACTACATACATACAAATCACGCCACACAGACTACACATTTCAAGGCTATCATTATGACTGTCTGGGAATGTGGACATCAAGCAGTTAAGATGTACATACCTGTGAACCTGTATGTTTAAAGTGTGAATCCATCCTGACCTGGAGTATGCCCATCTGTGGAATGGACGACTACTACCACTATACAGGATTACAATGGCCATGCCCATACACAGAGGCACATAACCAACACAAGGTGTCACTGGGCATGCACACACACTTAGTAGCACATGGCTGTTCAGAATGCACTATGTGTCCATCTACACAAGGATATACTGGGCATGCTCATACACTTAGTAGCACAGGGGGCATGCTCACACACTTAGTAGCACAGGGCTGTTTGGAATGCACTATGTGTCCATCTACACAAGGATATACTGGGCATGCTCATACACTTAGTAGCACAGGGGGCATGCTCACACACTTAGTAGCACAGGGCTGGTCGGAATGCACTACTATGTGTCCATCTACACAAGGATATACTGGGCATGCTCATACTCCTAGTAGCACAGGGCTGACTGGGATGCAATCTGATGCTAAACATGGAGGGCCATAGTGGCCATGCTATTACAGGTAGATGTAAAGAACACATTGTAATGGGCTCTGGTGTTAGTAGTTGTCATTGTTAGCGGGAACACTGCTCTACATATATTTGACACCAGTCTTTTACACATCAGCTGTCATTCTGGGATGACATGGCTGACAGTAGGCAGGCCTTTGTCACATATCACATGCATCCATGATACAAGGGAGTGTGGATATTACCCAAGTCGCATCCACCCACACAGTGCCATTCCAAGGCAAATGTCCTAAACACATGTTAACTCCCATACACCTACAGGACAACTGCATTATTTTCGTATGCTAATCAGTGCTAGATGTGTATCATCCATATTCACAGCTGGCCACTGTAGATCCAACAATGGGGAGTACTGACATCTGTGCAGTGAGGTACACCTGGCTGATGTCTCTGTAGTGCACAATAACACTACCATCATATACCTCAGAACCTAGCACTACCACCATATACCTCAGAACCACACATGTGGGCCATAACACAGGTACGGACCACTCCAGGTGGTGTACCCACATACATAAAGGCCACTCACATGTACTGACCAGTCCCCCCACGAAAGGCATCACAGATGAGCCATGTGCAGGACACAGTGTCACATGCTGCATTCTAGGATGTAAACTGCAGACACCACCATGCCCTCGGACCACCAAAGCGCAACCATACATGTTGTATGACAGATGAGTACACCACCATGTGACCCTTGATCTGTGTACTGTACTAAGCTCTACATCAACTGTAGACAGTACACATGTATTGACACAGTTGCATCATGTGTTATGCAATGCAATGCAATGATACCACTGTCTGTGACCAGGTCAGCTGTGCACATACCAAGGGCCCTCGGCACTTTCCACCATTAGCAGATGTTTGTTGCTGTACACCAGTACACACCCTCATGTATGGATATGACATACATGTACCTGCCCTGGGTATGTACATGCCACACACACAACATACCTGTAAATAGCATAGCTGTTGTAGTCCTTTGTGCAAACAGGTGGCTACAGCCATTACACACATGCACATGGAATGTAGGTCCATGGCTGCTGAATGCTAACAGTACATAAGGTGTGATATCAATGTTGACAGAGGTAACATCCCCTCTGTACTGGTCACCCATCATATCATACAACAGTCCATGTGTCATGTATGTCATTACACATATCCACCAATTGCAATGCCTACAAACATGACCAAATGTCAGGATTGTAGGACCTACACACCTGTACACATAGTGTTGTGCGTTCAGATAACATGCAGATGCAGTTGCTGATGTATGCAGGTGGCGTGTATCCTAGTACATCATGCAGCTGCAATGCAGCCTCAACATTGTCAACTGTATATGGTGATATGCTGAATGTACAGAAAGATGTACCACAGGTATGGACAGATGTGTTGAAATAACTAAGTGGCGGGGCATCTTTGCAGATGGATGTTTGCTGTGGACAGCTCACAGCTGTGGCACAAGTGGCCCTACAATACCCTGTGTAACCGGTAAGCAATGGTTTTGTTAACTGAAGGACATAACACACAACTTAGACAGCAGTCAGGGTGACAGCGAAGGTAAATCACTTGACACCTGTTAATAGATATGACGTCCCTAGTGTATATATATGTCAGCACTGTTGGCACAGGAAGCATCAGTACAGTTTTTAATGCATGCAATACTGCTGTACGTCTGACATACATAACATGAGCTAGGCAGGTCTGAGATTCACAGTACTGGCATGTGTGGTTGCGTGTGTGTCCATATATGCACGTATTGTGGGGAATACATCTCAATTGTTACTCACTCTCCTGTACACTAGTGTACACATCTGTACAGACTGCAATGTAGAAAGCAGGACATAGGCAGGGGCGTGTGTCTCACACATGTGAAGTATGTGTATGTGCATGACATAGGTGTATTAATTACTGAATGCCACAGTGTGTGTATGTAAGGCTGACTGGTCCCTGGGGTGAGGATGTATGTTACCATACTGAACTGATAAGACCCCTCCCACCATCCAGGTGATGCATTCAACTATCCGTATTGATGTCCCTGATCTTAGGCCATACTGACTACCTGTACATGTGTATTCTCTGTGGTGCATCGTGTAGGTGCACAGTACTGTAATGATGATTTGCACATAGGCAGGGGTCCTCAACCCACCAGTAGCAACTGTGTGCGAGTGTGTGTTACTGTGTCGGTGAAGCCGTGAGTGTGTGTGTGTGTGTTACAGTGTCACTGAATATATGTGTGTCAATACCTGAGTGTGTGGGTGCAGTTGTGTGTTGGCATCCTGTCATAGGAACGTGTATTACTGATTCCCATTGAGGCATCACACTTCCCACTGGCCTCTACCCTTGCTAGACCACTCTCTTACCTCACCACTCCATGTAACTGTACCTGCAATGTCACCCTTTATGGATGTCACGTTTGTAGCCACAGTAGCTTAATACACAGCTATCATGCTCTTGGAACGGTAGACGTGTTTGTAACATGGGACATTCTCACTGGTATGTGGCAGCTACACTGTGCATGCTGGTATATTCATACATACCTGTGAGTAGTCCACATTGACATATGGGACACTTAACTGCAAACACTGACATCCACCGGCACGTGAAATTAGACCTGAAGAAGGACAGCACAACATCATGACCAACATGCATTTACTGTTGTTGCACAAGATACATACTGTTAACAGTATTGTACACCTGTACTACATGGTATATCTGCTGCCTGTCAGCAGTCCTCAACATTTGTAAACTACACATATCATCCTAGTCTGTTCACCCTGTGCATCAGACCATATGAGTATGTCCCTGCACTGATGGTGTGGATGTCAGGGATGCGGCACATGCATCGTCATATGCACAGGGTGTTAATGTTTGTCAGAGGCCTAGGCTGCACTGTTGTTACACAAGACACATACTGCTAACAGTATTGTACACCTGTACTACATGGTATATCTGCTGCCTGTCAACAGTCCTCAACATTTGTAAACTACACGTGTCATCCTAGTCTGTTCACCCTGTGCATCAGACCATACGAGTATGTCCCTGCACCGATGGTGTGGATGTCAGGGATGCGGCACAGGCATCATCATATGCACAGGGTGTTAATGTTTGCCAGAGGCCTATGCTGCACCATTGGATGACATCATGTGTGTGGGTTTGGGCCTTTGATCTAATTGGGCGTGTGTGGATGTTATGTACGTATGTGCTGTGGTGCCCTACATATGTGTCTAGTGTGTGCGTGTATATCTGCACACAGTTCTCCCATGTGTCTGGCCTACACATGGGTATTACTGGCAGCTGCAGACTGTACAGGCAAGGTTTTACAGTTCACAGTGTCCAGCCACAGACATGTGACCTGTGCCTACCAGGGGTTGCACGGGCACTACCAGACAGAGGTGCAGATTGGGTACTGTCTGATGTCACTAGTCCACTGAAACAATGTCCCTGTTGGGACCATCCCGGGCCACATGCACGTGGCCTGCTGTGTCTTGGTGTGGACAGCACAGCACCAGATGCACTGCTGCTGCTACTGCTACTACGGGAGCGGGCATGTGAGGTAGCTTGTACACATAGACCTGACATAGGTGATATAGCAGGCCTACGTCCATGTGCCAGACACCTCACTCCTACCAGATGTTCCAACACAGACAGCTCACACTCGCAGATTGTCATGCCACGGTCAAGGACTCCAACCATGTCACCCAACCATCTATCCAAAGCATCAGCAATCTGCTGTTGAGCAGTTACCTTTGCCTGGATGCTGTTGTTTAAAGAATGGACAGCAGCCCTCTGTAGCCTCTGAACTTCTCTGTTGCACCATTCAGGATGTGCCTGTGCCTCCATTACAGCCTGAAACCTGCATCTGGTGACACCAGCTGTTGTGCTCTGTCGTGCAGGAGCATGTTGGCCAGAGGTCCTCCTACGAGCAGCACTGGCCACGTGCCTGTGTGGGACACCAGCAGTAGTTTGGCTGACACCATGGTGTGCAGGCACACCTTCCATAGCCTCCATGCTTTCCTGTTCCAAGCTACCACGCTCCAACTGTCCTTCCTCTATGGTCACTGGTGATGGGGTATGTGCAGGTATTGGATCTGTGTGCAGGGATGAGGTAGATATAGATGGAATGGCAACCAATGGCACAGTTTTAGCCTTTGACAACTCTGCCTGTGTCCCAATCATATGTTCATCATCACTGCTAGAGTCTGTGGAGACACTAACATCTGATGTACCGCAGGAAGGCAATGCACCTACATCACCTATGAGGGCAGACAAGAACTGTACATTACAATCTAAATGATAGACTTACACATACACGCATGTGATATGACAGAAGGCATGCAACATGCATGTGATATGGCAGACAGCATGCAACACAGACAATAATAGTGGTAGTTATCATACATCCCTAGGTTGCACACAACAGCATGCATGTGTCATAGCAGATGGCATACAAATTACACAATCATAGTAGTGGTTAGCATACATCCCTGTGTTACACCATGTGGACCAGCACAGGTTTACAGTACACCTGCCTGATGTATGGCATATGACCTTGAGAATCACATGTAGTATAACGTGATCTGCTGATGTGTGCAATGACATGCATACATGTTTAACACAATGGTGTCCTGTCAAATATACAGTGGGGCAATGGTGTACCAATTCAGTGTTGTCTGTCCACCCTACAGATATACTGCAAATGTAGCTGATGTGCATGGCCATTGCAGGGAATCATGAGGCGTCTCTAGTGCTATACAGTGTGAGTTACAGACAGGGTTCATAGCCATGACTGTGTTCAGATACAATACATATATATTGTGGAGTGTGACCCACATCACTGAGGTGTATACATGCTAAACCATGATGTGAAAGTTGTGATACAGGCCACTGATGGGTATACGGATGACACCCCTGCACATCTGCAACCATATTGCTGCAGCCTGGCAACTATGGCCAGATATGGTGAACACATCAGTACACCATGTCCCACATGACATCTGTGTACCACACACACACACACACACACACACACACACACACACACACACACACATGAGGAGCTAGTATGGCATTTATGTCCATCACCAGCAATGGGAATGTACTGTATCTGTGGCCTGATGTGGATACTGTACAGGTGACTGCTGTCATGTTGCAACACCCTCAAGATGTTCAACACATCTTATGTGGTGGATTGATGTTACACCTACACAAGATGTGCACAGGCCTGTAGGATGTCTAGTGTTCCACATCTACATTATGATCATTATACAAAGGCCATGGCCGAACCATGTGTAGCCATTGTATGACAGGTTGTACACACAAGCACAACATGTCTACTGTGTGTGTTGCTCCATGTCTCTGGCCATCTTCCATGGCCATGTGTGTACATGTGTTGTCCAAATTATTGTGATGGGCATCTATTTCACATGTCTGCGTTGTCCCATATGACATATATGCTCCACTGACAACAGGGTTATGCAGATAAAGGGTGGCATGTGGGATATGTTTTCAGGTTAGGTAGGCAGTGTAGCAGCCAGGCCAATAGATTTCATGGACATGTCAGGATAGCACATCACATTGTGTGACACTCATAGCAGGACTATGAGCCACACCAGTGAAACCTGTGTGCTGGCCATACTCCATCCCACTGTGTAGTACTGTTTGTATTCACCACATGTGTAGATCAGATCTGTTGTACATTCCTAATGTGAACAGCACCACCACCATTGTATGCACAGCTGTCAACACATCTGGCAATAAAGTTTGTGAGGATTCATGTCGGTGAGATGATTCATATAGTTTGCAAAGTGTTGCACATGGATAGTCATTGTGATGCATTGCAGATCTGACCTGTATACTGTGACAGGACCATACATTATGTGTACATGTTGTGAATGGCCACATGGCAGATAGATTTGTGCATTACGGTTCCTGATAAATAATAACACTCTCATCTGCAACGGGCTGCTGTCGCAGCGGAAAGCGGAGGTACCTAAATAGGAGTAACACAGCAGTATGAGCATAATCCACCCCTGTATAAAGGCTACAGGGAGCAATGTGCATAACACATACACCAGTACATTAGACTATACTATGGTGTATGCAGATGTGTGCATACACAGAGTAGCATACTATAGTATGCGGCATGTGTGTATACATGCCTTGCATATGATGTTACATTACATATTGTACAGTGACACATGCAGCTATATGGAATATAGTTGTTATAGGTGCAGTACTGGCTTACCAGGCAACTCCAGGCTCAGTGGTTGAGAGACACCCACCTCCACAATATCGGCTAAGGCTTGTGGATGTGGTTCTGCAGGTGTCCCCAGGTTGGCCATTAGCTCCTCGGTACGTGTGAGTGGGGGCTGGTTTGGTGTTCCACTACCTGTTGCACCTTGTTCCCTGGTGATTGCATTCTCACGCTGTTTTTCCTGTCTAATGAGGTCTGTACAGTGTTTGCGCACCTGCTGGTATGTGCGGTTGTGGCCACCCACATCATTAACCCTCCTGCAAAGTTCCATCCACAGGGCATCCCACTGCTGTGCATCCTGTGGCACATGGCTGAACAGCATGTCGTGAGTGTTGAGTAGGTATGGGATGAGGGCTTCATCCTCCAAGCGTGTAAAAGGGAAAGCCTTGCACATGGCATACCTGGAAGACATAATGATGGTGACAGGTCACAGTACCTCAGAGACATACAGAGCTACAGCTGAACATACATGTGTATCACATTAATTCAATTTAAATAGTTGTATTTACAAACCTACATGACACTGATGTGTTTGTGTCACACATATGTGACACTCAATGTTGAGTTGATATTATCACCATATGTGTGTGTGTGTGTGTGTGTGTGTGTGTGTGTGTGTGTGTGTGTGTCACCTGATTACATTGCTCCTACTCCATGTGGTTGCTGTCTTGATGTGGGCATGTCTGTTTGCCTGTACTGGTGTTCCTACCTATCAGCACATGGCTGGATGTGTCCACATTAATGCAGTCGACCTTGATGCAGTGTATATGTCACATATAAGGACTTACACTGCCTTAGCAGACATGACCTGTGACCCTGCAGACATGCTCACATAAGGTTTTACATGTATGTGTTCTGCCATATACATCTACATGGCACTGTACAGAGATTGAACATCTGACCATGTATCACCTGTGTTGCACACGTGATACACATGGGACACTGGCTAGCCAGATGGTATTGCAGGGATGGATATCAACTGCAGCATGTACAGTCAAAGTCAATTAGTGGGCTATATGCCATTGGCCATGTATGCATCTAGGATGAAAGATTACCTGGCAGTACCTGACAGGTGGGTCTGTGGGGCCAGGTGGAGCAGTGCCACATTACTGATCCACAGGGTTAATGATACATATACCACGCGTTACCATGTGGTCATCACACCATGTCTGAGAGGGGAGCAGTGTGCCGCTTTGACAGACAGGAATGCATAGTATTGCAGGACTATGTCAAGTGTATGGGACAAGGATCTGTCCAGCATGTGGTAGGAGGATGTCCATGAAGTATGTGTTCGAGATCAGGATGAGTACGTGTATCATGTCCGACATCACTGGGTTGGACATGGATTTGTTCAGGGTATGCATCATGCTACATAGTGGAGATGGGGAATGGGAAGGCTGGTGTAGGACATCTGCACATGGCCAATACCCCTTAAAGGAAATATGTGATCTGATATGGGTCACTTGAGTGTTCTGTATGGCTGGACAATGATCTCTATATTCATGAATGGCACCCTATCATTATTAGGGCTGCCACATATGACTCCCTGACAGGTGTGGTGATGTAGCTATCACAGGAAAGACAACTTCCCAGCTGCATCCCTCACACACGTGTCCATTATGTTGACCGCTGTCTAGGTGGTAGTTCATGGGTACAGGGTTATTAACATAGGGGTGACAATGCAAGTCAGCTATTGCTCCTAGGTCATAGTCATTCGCATACTTCAATAGGCAGATGCCTTCTGTTTGTCTGTGAGGTATGGACTACAATGAGGGGGAATAGAATTCATTAACCCTGACATACTGTAGCTGCCACTGGTGTGATGATCACGTATTATTCAAACACCTTCTGTAGTGTTGGTTCTGCCAGCAGTCCTGTTGCAAAACACTCCTGTGACATAGGAATGTACATCTAGTATACCGAGTGTAGGTGGTACACAGTATGGGTGATGATGTCCTATGACCTGGCAAGGTTATGAAATGCAGTGTGACATCAACCATACTGTCATCTACATCTGTACTGCTGACATCACTTAAGTGATCAAAGTTCATGGCCTTCCAGACCAGACTCAGCAGGCTAGTAGTGCAGTACTTCCCATTATCAGTGGTGTTTCCCCCTTTGTGGATTGTGATACCTGTTGGTGTGCAACATTCAGTGTGTACACAACCTGACATGGAGCTATGTTTTACATGATGTGTATGTGGAGAACATCTTGTTTTGCCATATGTGTATGATACAACCTGTGATGTGGGCAGGTCCCATGCAGACTGAGTGCAGCTTGTACCTGCATAGTTGTGGGTACAGGGGCCCTGTGGTGTACATGGATATATGCTTGTGTACCTGTTGGGGGGAGGGGCCGTGTGTTTTATATTATCCAAGACCCTATCTGGATTGCTTATTCATGCTAAGCACTTGTTCAGGACTTGTAAACACTATGTAAGCTAATAATTACTATAGCACTCAATCTTCCACATCACCTGTAAGGGTGAACAGGTTTTGTACATACTTTCCTCACTTGCGTAGAGTAATATAGTTCTTGTACTCACTTTCCTCACTTATCTAGGAGAATGTAGTTCTATATTCAGGCATGTCCAAGAGTCAACTGCCAGTGTTCTCACCTGTCTATCTGATGAATCTGGACATCTTGAGGCAAAAGGTACAAAGCACAGAAAAGCCTCTCTGCCTACCACCCAACACTACAACCTGTGAGAGATGCACTCATCTAGCCAAACTGGAGGTAAATGTCTCTCCAACCAAGCCTGACCCTGACTGTTATGTGGAGAAGGTACATTAAAATCAGACATTAACACCAACACATAAGTCTCACTGAATCTAACCCACCATTAACTGGGAAAACTACTCGTGTGGAATCAGGTTTATTGGGTCAAGACTTCAAATAACAGACCAGTTAGCCTTCATCACTGTAACATTACCAAATAATTGAAGTCATATACTTATAATTAATTAGAAACAAAAAGTGATTGGAGAACTCATAAATATTAATACATTCATATATTCATAAATATTCATAAGTATTCATTCAATCCAGGATGAAAAGAATTTTTCTCCTTAATATTACCAATGATCTTGTCAATGACAAAAATGGAATTTAGCTGTGTTGTGTTTAAGTGTATGTGTAAAGTGTGTTACTTATTCTTTTACATTTAATATCACTCAAATGTTCTGAAACCCTTAGCTTAAAAGGTAGGACGCTTGACCGATGTAAAAAGCGTGACAGCTGCAACAAGCCATGTAGACAATCCAATCAGAATTACAATTAGCAAAAAACTTAATATAATATACAATGCTGCTGTTATTGCTGGAAAATTGTTTAGTTCTTAATACATATTTGCAGTTATTGCAATGGCCACAGGGCATAGAGCCAATAAGCTTGTCACCCACAATTGTAGTCTGTGCCAACTGTAAATACATAGAATCAGAATGGTACTTATAGTGATTAAAATAAGCACCCAAATTTTTGCTCTTCCTAAAAGAAAAGGAGCATGTTGCAGCTATAATGGAAGACAATGTAGGATCAGCTAAAAGAATATTCCAATTATTTTTAGTAATAACAATAAACTTATTGGTATTTCTCCCATAGGTAGTGGTAAGACGTAGAATGTTGGATTTAGGTACTTGTTTGTGTTTATATTTGAGAAGTTCATCCCTGGGTAGATGTGATGCATAATTCCTGGCAGTGGAAACATATCCTGAGCTGCAATAACAGCAGCATTGTATATGATATTAAGTTTTTTGCTAATTGTAATTCTGATTGGATTGTCTACATGGCTTGTTGCAGCTGTCACGCTTTTTACATCGGTCAAACGTCTAGACCTTTTAAGCTAAGGGTTTCAGAACATTTGAGTGATATTAAATGTAAAAGAATAAGTAATGCACTTTACAAACATACACTTAAACACAACACAGCTAAATTCCATTTTTTGGTCATTGACAAGATCATTGGTGATCGTTCGCATAAATCTGGTTGGCACAGTAAATTGAATATTAAGGAGAAAAAATGGATTGTTAAACTGGGCTCACTTTTTCATCCTGGATTGAATGAATACTTATGAATATTTATGAATATTTAGGAATGGTTACAGTAATATTTATGAGTTCTCCAATCACTTTTTGTTTCTAATTAATTCCAAGGTATATATGACTTCAATTGTCTTTTGGTAATGTTACACTGATGAAGGCTAGGTGAAATCCAAGCCGAAACCAGTCTGTTATTTGAAGTCTTGACCCAATAAACCTGATTCCACAGCTTTTTGCTGCTGGCTGTTTGTTTTTTGGTTCAGTTTATTTTGGCCGTGCAACACACTCCGTGCAGAGGAATTGTTTTTGGTTAAAACTACTCGTGTACCAACAGATTAGCTCAACGGTTTCTGGAATTCCTAAACACCAATGCTCTGACTCAACATATCCACACACCCACCAGGGGCAACAATATCCTAGACCTATTCATTACCAACATGAGTGACTGGTGGTCCACACGTGAAGCCAACTCCTCATTGGTCCGATCAGACCATGTGCTGAACACCGTTGATATGCACATCCCACACCTACCCCCATTAAGGGAACAACAGTATAATATATCTACAAGGCCAACTACATGCTTCTTAAGACAGACACGGTGGACGTCACAACACCCATGCAGATGGACAGTACTGTTACAACTGAAGAATCCTACACAAATGCACTCTATAAGCACTTACAGGAGTGTATGGCTTGTGCTATCCCAAACAGAACCAGGACGCTATACTCATAATTAACTAAACCAATCTGTACTACAGGAGGAAGACACTGTTGCAAACAAGAGTACAATACCATGCATGGAGGAGATCCCTGGCCAGCCTCAGTAAGAGGGTGATATCCCTTATAAGATCCTCCAAAGCTAGCTACGAAAGCTATAACACAACTAATACCAACAACCACAAAGCATTCTATAGCTATGTCACATATCTCAATGTCAACAACCAGATCTGCTCTGAGTTACAGCACAAAGGCATGAACATTACAGAAACAATTGATATTGGCAACATCTTGGCAGATCCCTCTCAAAGCTGCACACTCTAAAGGCAATATCACAGCATCCATGGGACTGGACAACATCCCAAGCTGCATTTTATATGAACTTCGGATCGTACTGTCGCCTCACCTACGCACCATGTTCAATAATAGCCTCACATCGGGCATAGTGCCCCCTGAATAGCACCCGGCAACAGTTATCCTACTCCACAAAGGTGGCGCCACAATGGACCATGGGACCTATTTCCTTATAGGCCTGACTAGCCTGGCCCGCAAGGCTATGGTGCACATCATGGATCACTGTCACAGAGACACTGGGTACCTCCCAACCTTTGACCCCTCCCTATTTGGCATTGTTAAGGCCGGACCATGCCTCCTAAACCTGGTGGACTTCTTAGAGACAGTTACCAAGGCATTAGATGAGGGTAAGGAGGTCCACACAGCCTACCTAGATCTCTCATAGGCTTTCAACACCATTTCTCCTTCTGGTATTATCAACATACCCATCCGCCTGAACATTAACCCCTACGTCATGTGATGGTTTGCAAAGTGGCTCACGGACAGAACCCACACAGTGGGAGTTGCATACCCCAGGTCCGACTGTATACCAGTTACAACTGGTGTCCCCCAAGGCTCAGTCCTAGGACCCCTCATGTTCGGTATATACTTCTCTGACGTACAGACAAGCACAGGAGAGCTTTGGCTGAAAAGGTTTGCAGACGACTGCAAACTAGGGGACATAAATGTTTCCCTAGCTGTTACAGACACCCTCTGGAAGGGTTGCACTGAGACGGATACCTGGTGTTAATATCATGGCATCAAGCTGAATGCCTAAAAGTGCATAGTCATCCCCTTTGGATATAACTAATTACCCATGGGCTACCCCATAGGTGCTAGTCCCCTACATACAGAAAAGGTAATACGGGATCCGGAAACACCAGTAGATAGCAATCTCTCCTTCAATACCCATAATGACAAGGTGGTTAGAATATCCTTCTACATGGCCCCCCTAATCTCTAATGGGTTCGCATCCAGATCAGAGGGGCCATTGTGACTCTACACATGTCATATTAGACCCATTAAAGGATACAACACCCCATTTGGGATATACCTTACAAGACAACTGCAGCAACTTGTAAGACCACACAAGTACCACACCAAGAGGATTACTGACCTCAAACAGATGACCTATAGAGCCCAATCTACGAAACTCCAGCTGTACTCAGTTGCATACCGCATACTCACAGGTGATCTCTGCTTGACATACAAGGCCCATGTCCAACCCTGTATTGCTGGATATGCTCCACCTAAACAGAAGCCCCTGAGAGCCACATGCTCTAGGGATATACACTTAACCACAAAGATGAGTAGGACGTGCTGGACAGATAGATTCCTGACCCGGACACTCCCTATGCTTTGGAACGTGATTCCAATGTACATCAGGCAGGGCCCCTCACGAGCACGCTTCAAGAGAAACCTTGACGTGTGGATGGGAGACAGAAATGTACCCTGGGGATCACTGCAGTGGCTCTGCTGGACAGAGGCAAAGGGAACTATTGGCTCTGCCGTTCAGAGGCACAGGGAACCAACCTATGGGGGTGGTGAAAGACAACACACGCTAGCTAGGCTTACAGATACCCTTGGTAAGACAGCCTAGTACCTACCTTTGTACATATTACATGTCTTATGTGCATGGATAGTTAAATAGCTCTTCCATTTTACTTTGCTATCATGCTGATAAACTGTCAGCTCACTAAAAGACATATGTATCCTGTTATTGTGAATTGTAAATGCCAATTGACATAACTGTTTGCCTACCATTACAGTAATGCTATGTAGCTTGTAATACATAACTGCTGACAATACTGTACATTACACAGTTATTGGCACAATATCCCACAATACAAAACATACTTGCACAGTGGCCCAACCTTCCACATGCTATTCTCTGTATTATACCCATACATATGGCTACAGTTACAATATATCAACATATACTATCCCCTGTTATAGCACATGCTTGTTGGACTAGTCCTGCCACTGACGTCAGCTGGTGAGGAGTATTTCTGTTCAAAGCCCTTATATAGCATCCCTTGTGGTGTATGCAGTGTTTGCCTTGTGACCTACAGCAGTACACACAAATACTACAAGCATTACTATGCTCAACAATACATCACTACAAGATAACTGTTTCCACTATATGGATTGTGTGCACTTTAAATACTACAGAATAGTACTACATACACAGACATACTGACTGTTCTACATAACTTATTAGTAACCCGAGGTGTTGTTAACTGTTGATTCAATCCTTTTCGGTTTGTGTTTCAATGTTCTTTGTAACATTCCGCTGGTATATACAGATGGTTTGAATGTGTAATAACACATCCTTTTCTAGTTACATATCGGTAACATGTGGCATCCTGTCCACCAATTGCTGTTCCAAAGTAATTAATTGGATGCACATCAGCTGTGCAGCTACTCCATTAGCTGATGCCATGGCAACAGTGGTGTATAAGTGAGTACTCCTTTTGGGCGTTGTCCATTTGCCTTACTTTCGAGGGAGACGGCCTAGATGTGTTATTGCAATATATTTCAATAATAATATATGGAGACACACAGAGATATAGTAGCTTCATGACTCCCGTGGACTGTATGTAATGGCTAGACGATTTAGTTCTACATGTGAGTACAGCTGTTATATTTCAGAACAGTGCTACTTATGCAGGGTTTGTTTGTACCTGATACTTCTGCAGATGTTTAAGTCTGGCAAGGATGTTTGGCCAGCTCAAGGCCATATGGCTATGCATGAACTGTTATGTGGTGTACAGTGTGCTCACCAGACATCCTTGATTTGGTGTACAAGTGTAGCATGCTGTGCTGTTACTCACTAATTGCTAACACATCCCGGTGTATGCACAACACTCTGAAACGGGATTAGTGCAAACAAACCGTATTACATCAGCAGCTGTTCCATTGTATAACAGCAACTATTTCACATAGGGCCATGTTAGTGTGTCTCTGACAAGGTATGTTAAGGCTTCTGCAGATGTCGTACAGTGTGTGAATGATTTGTGATGTTATTACAGTTTGTATTGTAATATGTTTGGGTGTGGGGGTGATGTTGGTGGGTGTGCTTAGCAGATGCAGGTGTGTAGGAACTGCTTTTATACATAATCACTATGTGCGTGAGGGTTCCTTCCTTCCTATCCTTTTGTGGACTAATACAATGGTAATTGCAGGCTGATTCATTAAGGAACTGTTATGTGGTTCCTGTATATCATGCAGGTGATGTTAGTCCTTGAATCCCTTCGGTAATACATCTGAATGTAATAATGTGTTGCTACATGATAGCTGTGTATTTCTGTCATAGGTATTTGCAGTCATCGTAGTTGTGTTGGTGACTGATCCTCTTTGGCTAGGGTTGCCACCTTTTTATATGTCCACAGTGGGTCCTTTTCGGGACACACATCTGATTTTACTGGCCGACATAAACCCACAGTCAGTACAAGGGATATAACTTTCCTTTCTTGCCTAATTATAAGCTTATTCTTGTAGCAGTTTAGTTGCTTATCCTGTTTCCTGTACCATGTAGGTATTTTAGATACAGAAATAACTACTGTATGCAACTATTACAGTAAATATGGGACATAATTATGTCCTACAATCCCAGGACATTTGCCACGTTTAATATATTTGGTCAGGACACAACCGCCAAAAGAGGGAGTGTCCCTCACAAAGTGGAACAGATGGTAACACTATCATTGGCTCATGTCCATAGCACATATTTGTAATGGTGTATAGGCATATACTCTCCATATCCTTTGTTCATAAAGGTTGGTAGTGGCGGAATGTGTGATTGCTATGGTCTATGTTATACACATATGTGAACACTTCAACCGCTGTATACAGGAGACATACGGAATCCCAAAACCACAGTGTTCCGACACACAAAGTACCGGGACCAGACTCCCATACCCCACATTACCGACATCGACAGTAACTCGTGAAGGTAACATGAACATGGAACACACACATGCACACACAGACACACTGCTACCCAACGCATCCAAACAAACCATCCTACACTACGTATGAGCAGGAGGCCAAGCCCCTCTACACCCCTCATGTAGGTGTCTGTGCCCCCCACACCAGCCCCTATTTTAATATTCTACATCCTAGGTCATGCAAACAGATTCACAAAGCTAACCCACAGCCACACATTACAGTCTCCCAAGAACACACACCACACACAGGACACATACCACAGCCCTAAGAAACATACGTGCACACAGTACCCTACTCAAACTGCAACACCAGAAGCATTGACTAACTGTCCATTAACGTCATGAGACTACACCTCGCGCATCTGGTGTTTCGGTACTGTGTTCTTTCGGACCTTAAGCCTTGGGATTACGTGTATCAATATGTAAAGCAGTCGGTATGTGGTAGGTATCCCATTTATATGTATCTCCATGGTTATGTAGATGTTGTTAACCTATCTATATATCTACATATATATGTATATATATATACATATATATGTAGATATATATGTATATCCCCATATATCGACATCTCTCTCTCTCTCTCTCTCTCTCTATATATATATATATATATATATATATATATATATATGATGATATATATATATATATATATATATATATATATATATATATATATATATATATGTATATAGATAGATATATATTAAAGATATATATATATATATATATATATATATATATATATATATATATATATATTAAGATATATATATATATATATATATATATATATATATATATATATATATATATATGTAACATACACCTTTCATTGTGTACATGCCGGTTTGTCCTATTTCAGCACATTCCTACCATTTGTGTTTTATCCTGCATGCCATTGACTATTATGGGGATATCATGAATTGCTTTACATTACAGTTTTATGACATCTAAATATATTTTCCTTATGATCCCGTTTGCGCATCGATGCACTGGGGTTTTACTTTGCGTTGGTGTGGCCATGAAATTAAATGTTATTTTTTATATGTTGTGCATGTTTTTTATGCCATTGGCTATATATTTAGCCATTGGCATATATTGACATTATAATACGTAAGTTTGGTCTGCTTTCATGGCTCCAGTTTTATGTTTGACAACATTTAACCATTTTTTTTGGTTTACATTTCTACATGCTTACGCTACGCCTGCACAACTTCATGAATCGCTATATACCTTCATTTGCATGCTACACTGCTGCGCATGTGGTAATTAGCATACATGCACCAGGAGCAGCGCAGCTCTGGCGTATGCTGGTAGTGCACGTGGAAACAGCTCTTACCTGAATCGCTGAACGGCCATCCTACACTACGTATGAGCAGGAGGCCAAGCCCCTCTACACCCCTCATGTAGGTGTCTGTGCCCCCCACACCAGCCCCTACTTTAATATTCTACATCCTAGGTCATGCAAACAGATTCACAAAGCTAACCCACAGCCACACATTACAGTCCCCCAAGAACACACACCACACACAGGACACATACCACAGCCCTAAGAAACATACGTGCACACAGTACCCTACCCAAACTGCAACACCAGAAGCAATGACTAACTGTCCATTAACGTCATGAGATTACACCTCGCGCATCTGGTGTTTCGGTACTGTGTTCTTTCGGACCTTAAGCCTTGGGATTACGTGCATCAATATGTAAAGCAGTCGGTATGTGGTAGGTATCCCATTTATATGTATCTCCATGGTTATGTAGATGCTTTTAACCTATCTATATATCTACATATATATGTATATCCCCATATATCGACATATCTCTCTCTCTCTCTCTCTCTATATATATATATATATATATATATATATATATATGATGATGTATATATATATATATATATCTATATATATATATATATATATATATATATATATATATATATATATATATATATATATATATAGATAGATATAGATATATATATATATACATATATCTATATACATACACATATACATATATATATATGGTTCTAGGTCGTAAGATCGACAGCCACTTTCACCGACAACAGAAACAAAGACACCACATTATCGACAAACGATAAACACGACACCTCACATGCCCGACAAACAAGTAACCGACGGTCCACAAACACGAAACCCCATACACTGCACACACCACAACAACAATAAACTAACAAAACACATCCCCTTATCTAAAACCACACACAGAACACAAGCACACCAAAATCCTCACAAACCCACACTAAACCTCACACACACAACTATGTACAACCTAACCCAAACCTTACCCTAAGGTCCACTATCACACAGCTAACCGACCCTAACCACCTAACCCTAACTCACTTAACCCACCTAACCCAAAAATACCACTACACACTTACATAACCCGCGCTAACCTAACTCACTTAACCGCCTAACCCAAAAACTGCCACTACGCGCACTTACCTAACCCGCTCTAACCTAACTCACTTAACCGCTAACCCAGAAAATACCACTACCGCATTACCTGACCAGCGCTAACCCTAACTCACTTAACCCACCCCTATCCCCACAGACTGTCACTATCCACACTTACCTTACTCGCACCCTAACGTCGTCCGTCACCACATACTCACACAGCCTTCTTTCCAACTCACTATCCCTGGCGTCCAGCGTGTTCATCCGTGGCGTCGGTCTTCCGAGTGTCGATCATCTGGCGCCCGCTAATCCGTTATATCGGTTATATCGATCTTCTAACCTAGACCCATATATATATATATATATATATATATATATATATATATATATATATAGATAGATATATATTAAAAAAAAAAAAAATATATATATATATATATATATATATATATATATATATATATATATATATAAAACATACACCTTTCATTGTGTACATGCCGGTTTGTCCTATTTCAGCACATTCCAACCATTTGTGTTTTATCCTGCATGCCATTGACTATTATGGGGATATCATGAATTGCTTTACATTACAGTTTTATGACATCTAAATATATTTTCCTTATGATCCCGTTTGCGCATCGATGCACTGGGGTTTACTTTGGTGTGGCCATGAAATTAAATGTTACTTTTTATATGTTGTGCATGTTTTTTTATGCCATTGGCTATATATTTAGCCATTGGCATATATTAACATTATAATACGTACGTTTGGTCTGCTTTCATGGCTCCAGTTTTATGTTTGACAACATTTAACTGTTTTTTTTTTGGTTTACATTTCTACATGCTTACGCTATGCCTGCACAACTTCATGAATCGCTATATACCTTCATTTGCATGCTACACTGCTGCGCATGGGGTAATTAGCATACATGCACCGGGAGCAGCGCAGCTCTGGCATACGCTGGTAGTGCACGTGGAAACAGCTCTTACCTGAATCGCTGAACAGCCATATTTGGTGCTAGATTGCCGACGCTACTCTGGCGCATGGCGCAAGCTTCATGAATCCTGGGGATAGTCTAGGTAGGAATTAAAAAGAATAGCAGTACTGTGATTGAAGGTTAAAAAAAACAAGCAAGTTAAGTATACATATGCTTAGTAGGTTATACTACTCAAATACAATAATAGGTTGTGTTTTTTTTAGCTGCCTTAAGACATCTATTTCCTAACCAGGGTTTGTGCAAAAGCAGGTCCAGGATTCAGATAGGTGTGATTTGAGAAGCTTTATAAAGTTGGAAGTGTAGTAATTGTTCTGATATTTAATGGAAGGGAATTCCAAATTTTGGCTATGCAGTTTGAGTAAAGTGAAATTCCAGCTGCATTGTTAGGTTTGGCTATATTTAAGAAGGATTTGTTAATGGAATGGAATGCAATACCCTATTATTGGAGTAGTTTATTAGTAGATTTTGAAGTACTGGTGTTTTTTCTGGGTAATTTAGTACTTGATGGGCAAAAGTGAGTTGATTATAAGCAAGTAGATTTGGTAATCCGAGCCAAGATTGTTGTTTTAAAGCAATAATAATATATAGTGGTTAAACAGTACGACTCCCGAGAGTTACTCCAAGTCCAAATAACTGTAGGAAAGACCCACCCCCCCGATATCATTGTTAGGTATAGGTCCCCCATCATGAATCACAACAACCACACAGTCAACCTGGACCTACTTGAGTCACTTAGTGCAGCCAAATACCTTGGTCATGGGTGACCTTAACTATCCTTCCATCGATTGGGTAACGTATATGAGCACAAACGTGCTCACCCAAAGGTTCCTGGACTTTGTTAACATGAATAGTCACCACTCTTACAAAGGGTTCTAACATCCTTGACACAGAGCTCACCAACATGGGGGATCACTGCACCATCCCATGTGTGGGACCCTTCCTGGTAAAGTCAGATCATAAATCAGTTTAGTTTAAAGTAATGATTGTACTGACCCACTCTCAGGAGCAAAAAGGTTAAAAGCAAACTATAGGCTACTGAATGATGGTGTCAATAGCTTCAGACCCCCTGCCAGCATTGACAGCAATGATCCCTATACTGAGGTGTACCCAGATGTCCTGTATAAACACTTATATCAATGTATAGACTCAGCTCTAGAGGAATGGATCAAATCAAGATCCTCACAAAAACATAAGCCACCATAGTGGACATCCAGCATAAATAGGTTATAGAATAAGAGAAAGAAACTGTTGTCAAAAAACAAGAGGGAACAGTCACAGCAAAGGAAGAACTCCCTCCAAAGCATAGACAAGCAGATTGGACATCTTGTAAAGTCTTCTAAAATAATTATGAAACTAAATTAGCATCCCTGGCTAAGGCAAATCACAAAGCATTCTTTAGCTACATCTGAAATCTAAAAGGGAAGGCCCAGCTTTGTGCTGAATTCGCTGTGGACAGTACCACTTATACTGAACCTGAGGACATTGTCAACCTGCTAGTGGACAGATTTGGTGAAAACTTCACTCCCCCGTCCCCACCAATCATACCCAATAACATACGTGTCACCAGTCCTCTGTTTATTACTTCAAAAAGCAGGTCTTTGCTGCATTCTCCAAGGCCAAAAACACAGCCTCTATGGGACCGGACAACATCCCAGGCACTTGTTAAATGGTCTAAAACAGGAGTTAGTGGAACCACTGAGCACGCTTTTCATTCTCAGTCTAAGCACTGGCTTTGTCACAGCTGAGTGGCAAACAGCAGCCATAACCCCCTTGCACAAAGCAGGTTCCTCAACTGACCCTGGGAACTATAGACCATAAGACTAACCAGCCTTATATACAAGGCCATGGAGAGAATCATCATGGATCTTATCAACAAGGATATAGGTGACCTTCAAATTCTTGACCCGACCCAGTTTGGCTTCCTTAAGGACAGGTCTTGCCATTGAAAATGTCAACAAGGCCCTGGATGAATGCAAAACAGTTCACACTGCCTATCTCAACCTAGCCAAGGCCTTTGACACAATCCCTCACTCAGGCATCACTGAGAAACTCACAAAGCTGGGGATTACACATCTGCAAATCCATTGGAACAAGATCCATTCACTCTAGGGATCTTAACCTAGCCTGCAATATTAACAGGACATGCTGGAAAGACAGATATGTCTCCCAGAGGCTGCCACTCCCCTGGAACAAACTTCCAATTCATGTAAAACAGAGCTCCTCAATGTCCCTATTTAAGTGTAACCTCGACAACTGGATTCAAAACCATAAATTTACAGCAGAAATTTCACCTATGTCCCTCTTAGATAGGGGCAGCTGGTGCTGATCTTAGATTCATGCACAGACATAGACTATATCTTGTTCCATAAGGGAACAAGGGTATAACATGACTAGGCTTGTAGAGGCCTTAGGGCCAATAGCCTAGCAACCTCCTACAATCTTATG
Organism: Protopterus annectens; assembly: GCF_019279795.1. Lineage (NCBI taxonomy): Eukaryota > Metazoa > Chordata > Ceratodontiformes > Protopteridae > Protopterus > Protopterus annectens. The sequence continues at coordinate 385,452,689 of NC_056746.1, forward strand.
ATCCTATGAAATTCCATGGACAGTGGTAGCTATTTGTAGGGTCACTATAGGAGTTTCCTGTCTCAGACGAGAGAGAAATAGAGAGTGAAATTGTGTTAAGGTTAGGATTTTGTAATCAGAAAGGTAATCTAGTCATGTTGATGTTCAATTTTTTTTGTGTTTTTTCAGGTAATTTGGTTTTGAAGTGTTGTTGTTGATTTTTTATGTGTCGGTGCTTTTGCACTTTGATGTTTCATCCTATAATCATATATATGCACACACACACACACACACACACACACACACAAAAAATATATATATATGTGTGTGTGTGTGTGTGTATATATATATATATATATATATATATATATATATATATATATATATATATATATATATATATATATATACAATATATATATATATATATATATATATATATATAAATATAAATATAGATAAATAGATCTATAAAGAATAACATTTGTATAAAATATTAGCCCTATGTTTCAATACACTGATAAGAGAAATTAATAATTTATGCCAGGTTTTACACAGGCATTCAACTTCAACTGTCAAATCAATTATTTTATACGACAGAAGTGCTCAGTTTGGTTCAGTTTTTTCATTAAAATATTATTATTATTATTATATATAGAGAGAGAAAGTGAGAGGGAGACACACACACATATATGTAGATATGGGTACATATCATTGAGAAACAAAATTAAGATCATTCCACATTGCAAGAACACACGATTCTGGAAATCAAAGTATCTACTGAAATATTTTACAATTAAGAAAAATATGAACTTTCAAGAAAATAAAATAGTGAATACTGCACCAAAAACATTATGGATAACATAAATGGCAGGTGCATATGCTCTGAAAAAAATCATAATAATATGGCTATCTATTATTAATTTGCTAGGAGATTAAATTATTTTTTTCTCAAGTTGGAAAGCACAGATAGTGCTTTCTAGCTAAAACCATTATGTGGAAATGATAACAAAGCTTCTTATAACAACTGCAGAGTATTTCTTTTTTCAATGTTTCAGGCTACAGAGCCTAAAGCTCATAGCAAGCATGTTAATGTTTATCAGTGGAAAAATTATGCTTATTTACGTAGTTATAAATCAAGATATAAGGACAATGTAGCCACAGAACTGTGAAAGGAACATCTGTTGTGGAAATGCAGCATGTATTAAAGGTAATATGAATTGCAGAACAATGCTCTTGAAAGGTTTGGACATTTATAATGTAAGCCAAAAGTGATTTTTTTAAAATGTACTCTTCTGTATAACGTACCCAACAGACTCGTAATTGCATCCCCTGCCTCACAAGGCACATCCGCTTGCCAAGCTCTCTGCAGCCAGAAATTTCATAGATATACTCAGAATCATTTTAGAGATGTGATATGGCAAAGAATTTATCACACAGGATAGCCTTCTTTCTTGGACTGTGACATTACAATGGTATTTTGCACTTTTGCTCTCATACTTGTGTTTCATACATTATGGCTCAAATATAGCTCTTTTCTACACTGTCACCTACAAAAATCAAAACATTTTTCTGGGGCTGTGAAAAGAAAATTCAGAGAAATTTAACAATGAAAAATATACAGTTCAAAAACTTAATCGGAATGCAAACTCACTCAAGTATAGAAAGTGAACTGCTGAAAAAAACAACCCCCCCAAAAAAAAAAACAAAAAACCCAATGTGCTCATTAAGTGCATACATGATTAGAACCAGACATAACCTTTCTGTTAACTTGCTGTTAGGATCAGTCACAAACTGTTTTACATTATATGTTGGCCTTGACTTCATTTTTATTTGCCAGTTATATATTTCAGTGTCCTAATTAAACTCTGGCTTCCACAGAAGGGGATATTCAGAAAAGGGTGGCGTTTATGTGAAGTGCTAATTAATGGAAGCCAATGTTTGTTTTTATTTTTCCTAGTTTCCCAGAATGTGTTTGTAGAGGCTAGGTGTACATCTGAAATGCATATATGTGCACTTAAGTGCAAACATATTTATTAAACTGGCGTATAGAGCTGCATTTCATGAAACTAGATAACAAATATAATGCACCAGCTCATGTGCAGTAGTGCTTCACGTAATCACTATGCTTTCTAAATACACTCAGACATGTCACCCTATAGGTGCTCCATGTTTGTTGATTTAGGCGGTTAAACTTCTCTGTCGTTATCCTTTGTGCACATTTTTGTGCACATGTATTTGACATTTATTGATTTGTGCTACCAGACTTTTATCTGTCTTTATCCTTTGTTGACTGTTTTCTGCACATTTCTGTAGCACTTATTAATCTGTGCTATCAGATTGCTCTCTACTATATATCCTCTAGGCACATTTCTGCAGCATGTACGTTTATTTTGCACTGTGCTTGGGTCATTGTTGAAGGTGATCCTTTGAGGCAGTTCACTTACTAGGTTATCCAAAGAATAAATAAAGTGTATGTCATGCTAATTTCTACACAGACCACCCTATCTTTAACAAATTAAACATACTAGGCCAAAGGGCTGATTTTCAGCCCTTGCATTAGAAATCATTTGGCCATAGCCATATTCAAGATTAAACAGACAAATTATCTTTTGAGGGCCTATAAATGCAGTTGCTTCAGAGGGAATGATTAGTTGTCCCATTTCAATCTCTGGTCTTTCAGGTGAGGTACTTTGATTCTAGCTGTTAAGCTGTTCCCTATTTTATTACACATATCTGCAAAAAGTTTATCACATTTATAATATTGGCTTTGTGTTTGAATTTCTAATTAAACATTTCTGTGCCCAACATGTATTTTAGCTTCTCTGCTGTTATTTTCTGTTGTCTATAGCTGTACTTATGTTCTGCTTAGTTGCAAAATATTATGCGTGTTTTATTTCTGTTTCACTCAAGTGTACCTGTGTCTTATTTTTGCTATTTTGCTCTGCTTTATGTGGCTGCAGCCTCTGCCATGGCTGAAAAGGGTCCTATGACAAAATCGCTTACCAGGTTATCAGAGACAATAAATAAATAAATAAGTGCTAATTTGCAAGAGGAATGGTAGCAAAGAAACAGTCATGTCACTGAGTAATAAAGTTAATACTGCTAGTACAGATTACAGTTTAGGAATGTGAAAATGTGCATTAATTCCATATCAGTTCAAAAAAGCTGTTATGCTACTTTCTGTGGCTAATATATTAAATTGAGCATGTAGGCCTTACCTGCAAGATTTTTCATAACATTCCCACCTAGCTTAGGGCACTGTGCACCCCAGAATTTAATTCTTTGTGTTATGTTATGGACTTTTATTATTCAGTATTTCCACTGTATGTGTAAGTACCTGCTTGTTTGGACTTTACTATACAGTATTTTCCAATGTATGCATAAACACCTGCATGTTTTTTTTTCATTTTTCTAGGTTAACTATTACTTAAACTATTGTGTGGCAGATTAGAGCAGTTGTTAAGCTTTGCTCCATGACTTTCTATATCCCAAATGCATATAGATAGAAAAACCAATATGTGTGTGTGTGTGTGTGTGTGTGTGTGTGTGTGTGTGTGTGTGTGTGTATGTGTGAGTGTGCATGTGTGTATGTGTGAGTGTGCGTGTGTATATGTGTGCGTGTGTATGTGTATATTCCGTAATGCTATAGCATCCCATCTAGGAAAGTTTCTATCCTTTTTGCCCACTGCATGTAGAATAGGCTGCAGCTCCCCTGGGAAATCACACAATACGCTGTACTCTACTAACGCGTCATAGATTTTGGTAAGGAATCACAGATTATGCTTTTGGAGAAACATAGGTTCTTGTTACTTACATGAATTCATTATTTCAATCATTCTTCATTTTAGTGTCGAGGGAGAGATAGCATACACCTTGACATTGACTGGATATAAGACAGAGAAGCTAAACCTGGATGAGGGACACATGTCCACAGACAGCCACTCCAGCCACTCACATACAGCACATACATTAAAGACAGCTGGAAGAACTACAATTCACTTGTGACAAAATGTTGGATGTGTGGATAGGTATCAGACTACCTAAAGAAACTGTGTGTGTGTGTGTGTGTGTGTGTGTGTGTGTGTGTGTGTGTGTGTGTGTGTGTGTGTGTGTGTGTGCGTGTGTGCGTGCATGTGTGTGTGTCTGTGTGTGCATATGTCTGTGTGTGTATATGTGTGTATGTGTCAGTATGCGTGTCTGTGTATGTGTGTGTGTGTGTGTGTGTGTGTGTGTGTGTGTGTGTGTGTGTGTGTGTGTGCATGTGTGCGTGTGTGTATGTGTGAGTGTGCATGTGTTTATGTGTGTATGTGTGAGTGTGCGTGTGGGTATGGGTATGTGTTTATGTGTGAGTGTGTGTGCGTGCGTGTGTGTACGTGTGTGTGTGTGTGTGTGTGTGTGTGTGTGTGTGTGTGTGTGTGTGTGTGTGTGTGTTCTGTGATGTTATAGCATCCCATCCAGGAAAGTTTCTATCCTTTTTGCCCATTGCACATAGAATAGGCTGTAGCTCCCCTGGGAAATCACACAATACGCTGCACTCTACTAACGCATCACAGATTTTGGCAAGGTACCACAGATTATGCTTCTGGAAAAACAAGGTTCTTGTAACTTACATGAATTCAGTAATCCAATCATTCTTCATTTTAGTGTTGAGGGAGAGATAGCAAGCATCCTGATATTAACTGGATATAAGACAGAGAAGCTAAACCTGGATGAGGCACACATGTCCATAGACAGCCACTCACATACAGCACATACATTAAAAACAGCTGTGATTCGCTTTTTGGACTGTTTTTCTAGAGTTCAGAGTGGTATATACTGTATTAGGGAGTATGTTTTTTATATTTATGTTCTTACAGATGTATAAATGAGGGATTGCATTATTATTATAATGTAGAGTTTTAGTATATCAATGCAGATATAAATAGATGAATATGTATAGGTTTTAATAGTAGCGAGAATTTGAATAAGAGACTTTCATACATGCTGTATATAAATATATATCTTGAAGTGCTATTTTGTACTGTGTTTTTAAGGAATTTAAAGTTTGTTGGTTGAGTGACGTATGCAGTAACAGGGAACATGTGCACAATTACAATGGAAGTGAAGGGATGATGCAACGAGCAATAGCACGTGAATTTGATTTGTTAATTGCGAGTGTTTTTTATATTTAAATGTAGATAATTTTTGTCTATGTTATTAAGGTCTGAGGAAGCCACCAGGAAGGGTGTGAAAGTGCTTACCTACTCTGTATATAATAAATTACATGTTTTTGGAACCGTACATCTTGCGACCATTTTATTCCTTTTTCTTGTGCATATTATTGATAGTTAGTGGCTGCACGTTTATCTGCTCGATATTTCTTTTTATTTTAAAACATTATTTTTGTTTTTTGGTTTGGATTGCATATAAGTGTTTGTGCATGCTTTGTGATAACTTTTAGTTGTTTTGCCCACATAATAAGCAGGACATGATCAGAGAAGAGAGGATACATGTCAAGTGACAGTTACCACTTGAGGTCCTGTTGTAGTTAAAAACATTCACATATAGGCTATTTGCCATGAATTTCTAATGCTTGCAAGTCTGCCTGCATAAATACCACTTGACTTGTTAAACGCATTGTTACTCTTAGCACTTGTACTGTCATTCTTCACAATGCCTTCAGATGTGCTATTTTTTTTAAATGCAAATCACAGAGCTTACCCCACTTTTTTACTAACTCCTACTGCTGTTGTGAAATCTTCCAGTTGTGAATGGAGTGTCTAATGGCTTGCACACTGATAGAAAAATCTAGAGCAAAAGAGTTATAAAGTAATTGTGAAGAGTTGGAACTATGAGTCCGAAGGTTTAATATTTTTTACAATAGGGGGATATAAAGGTTTTTTTTTCTTTTTTTTATTATTATTCAGTTTGTGATAATGATACTATAGCCCCTATGCACAAACACATTTTTCATAGTAACACTTCTTTTTCAAAAGCCTTGTTATCAGTTCTTAGCATTAATATTGTATGGCTTGCCTCTTAATACTATTGTCTTTAATAAATATCTGACTACTTCTCTCATGTAAATATGAGTTACAAAATTGGATTTCTGGTAAATTCAGGTATTGATTGTCCTTTCCTTCATTAAAACCAGTACAGTAACATCAAGAAAGTGAACACTTTGTTTTGGTTGCTAACTTGTAAAAAACTAAAAGGAAAGTGGAGGCGATAATGTGGAAACAAATCTTTTTAGCATGTTTTCAATGCCTTCCTATATTAAGGATATCTAGTCAATGTGCACTGCAGTAAGTTGACTTGTAAAAAAATTCTTCATTACATTGAGCCAAAAGCAAATTATAAACAGTGTTGTAACAAAAATAAGTGTTTACCAACAGATGATTTTTGCAGTAATGATTACAGATGGGAGGTATCCTGCCAAGGCTGTACATCCAGACAGTATGCCGAAGTTGCAGCACTTCTTCCTCACACACCGTATGTCAAACGTTAGACCAAGGTACAGGAACTAAGTACTGCATTTTCTTGCTGCCAGTTTGGGAAGCAAGACGTCTTCTGTAGCCTTGATCTGTCAGCTGTACCACATGATCCAGTTGCTTTTGCAAGGAAAAGCTATGTACCCCATTGAGGGCCCCTCCTTATTTTTAATAAATCTAACTTCTGAATTTGTTCATTTCAACTGTGAGAGGAAAATGCAGTAATAGCATTCCTTTGTATATGCCAACACTGTACTATCATGCCACTGGCATCTGCTGACCATGTCTCCAACACCTTAAACCTTTAGCAGCCAAGACCATGTACTCCCTTACTGCCTGCACCCATGGTTGACCACTACCATCTCCTGTCCTCTTCTTTGGTATACTACTGCTCATTACCTTTGTACTGGTCCTTATTGATACTACAGTAAAAGGTTTTATGTTGAATTTTTGGAACTCTGAGAGTATCAGCTGGAAAGTTGGAATTTTAATATCAAATAGCAGCAGCTCCTTTAATTTGTGCATTAAATATCTTAAAAAGGAAATTCAAAGACCTAATATCAGAAAATCTTGCATACAAAAATAGAAGAAATTTGTTTTTGGACCATGCCATAACCATAAGGTCTGGATCCTTTACATTTCCTGATACAAAGGTTCTTATAGTATATGAATTATCATTGTGGTTTGTATTTGGCTTATTTATCAAAGTTTAAATGTACCAGCCATCCCACTCTTAAGGCCTTTCTAAGAGAGTTATTTTTTCTTTTAAGACCATAAACAAGATTTGCCTCTTCCTACTGGAACTGAAACATTATGTTGAATAAGTTCAGTCTATCTTACTGTTTGTTGAAATTCTGACTCCCAGGCTCTAATTTGTAAGGGTTCTACTTTACCTGGTCATAGACCAGATGTTTGTGGGCTAACTGCTCATAACATTCATTTGTAGATTCAGGTTCATTTGACTAGTCTACACATACTCACTGTTTTGATACATATTTTTCTCAGAGATGGTACAATATGAAAAACAGGACATAAAGAGATCAGGACTGTTGGGGTGCAGAGCTCCTATTTCTGGGGTCCTCCTCACAAAAGTTCTGTTTTATTTTTTATGTTTCTGTTTGGATCACAAGGGGAAACATTAGTGAGTAGTAAGCAGTGAGTTACTGAGATTTGAGCAAATGGTACTGGAGTTCTTATGGTAGTTTACTTGAATGTCACCTGACTTGGTATTCCACAACAGGTTCACTTAAGACTGTTTTATCACAATGCTTAATTTTCACACGAGCATTAGTCCATCTGGCTATATTACTGAACTGAGTCTTAATTAATTATGTTAGTGCAATTACAGATTATAACTTAATGAGTAAATAATCATCTTCCATACTGGTATAATATGCACAGTTATCTTTCATATAATTCATCTGACTATTCAACAGAAAAACAGAGGGACAACTTGCAGTGGCTGCTGGTCTGCAGTCCTTCACAACTGCCATAATATTATATTTTACTTGTTTTATTAAAAAGTAGTCAACTCTCCTGTTTATGGGGCACATAACTCCATGCCTGCTACTGTGAATGCAGAGTTCTGACTGCTGCAGAAAATAAATTTGCTTATTTGCTTGGAATGTTTTCTAAAACGGTCCAGGTTCAGACCCATGCCAAATGGATAATAAGGAATTTATGCCTTATTATGTATGGATCTTACTGCTATATTAGCAAGAGCATAAAGTCTAGAACTGGTGCTTTAGAAGACTTGCTGAGCTGCTGTACAAATCAGTGAGCAGGCATTTCCTGTTGGCTCAGACTGCATCAGGAGACTAATGTATAAGCTAGGCTGAATGAAAGTGAAAGAGGTGGATGCCAGGATGGGCTTATATTTGCTAGCCAGCATGTACTGCACATGCCTGATGGCAATGAGCTGAAATGTATTACTGTGGCTATTATTACATATTCAATTACTTATTCATTCACTTGATCACAATCAGATATCTGAGCTCAATGCAGTCATACAAGCTGCTGTAATTGGTGGGCATGTGTCTATTTTTGTGCTATGTGAGTACATGTACATATGTTTCTGTGAGTGTGTGTGTGTGTGTGTGTGTGTGTGTGTGTGTGGTTATGTGTGTTTATGTATATGAGTGTGTATGGGGGTTGTGTGCAAGGGGTTGCAATGTACTGACTTATTTATTCATCTGATCACAATCAGATATATGAGATGTAGACAGTCAGTAAAATGGTTGCAGATGGTGGCCATATCTGTGTGTGTTTGTGTGTGTGTGTGTGTGTGTGTGTGTGTGTGTGTGTGTGTGTGTGTGTGTGTGTGTGTGTAGGGGTGCAATATATTTTACTCTATTGGTTTGATAACAACTAGCTGAACTGCATTACCTGGACCATTATTTATATATTTTTCATTTGTTTGATCACAATCAGACATTGAGGTGTATGCAGTCATACAAGCTGTTGTAGGTGGCAGGCACATGTGTGTGTGTGTGTGTGTGTGTGTGTGTGTGTGTGTGTGTGTGTGTGTGTGTGTGTGTGTGTGTGTGTGTGTGTGTGTGTGTGTGTGTGTGTGTGTGTGTGTGTGTGTGTGTGTGTGTGTGCGTCTACAGGGGGTTTATGATGTGATAACTGCTTCTCGGTGAGCTGAAATATACTAAGTACATTACTGTTGCATACACTGTCAATAAAGTGGCTTTAACATATGGGCACATTTGTATGTATGGTTGTGGAGGATATGAAATAAATTACTGTGTCCAATTATTTTTATTTTATTACAATCCAATGCTTATAGTGTGGACGATTAACAAAGTAGCTGTAACTGCTAAGCTTGGTGCTGTTTTTTGATGAAAATGAGCCTGATTGAACCTATTGTCATTTGCTCAAATTGAGTAATCATTATTATGGCTTTATATGACTAATGTGTATTTATGTGAGGGAAATGAAATACTTTACTATGGTTATTGTTTGTATGAAGCAAAGTTAAAAAAACCTATTACCGTGACAATTATTTTTATCACAATCAGATATCTAAGGTGTACCAGTCAGCAAAGTTGCTATACTTGCTAGATACAGGGGCCTGTCTATGAATGAAATTGACTGATCCTTATGTTATTTGCTGAAGTTAAACAGGCATTATTTTGGCTTTGCATAAGTAATGAGTATTTGTGTGAAACAAGCCGGAATACTTTAATGTGGCTACCATTTGAGTGAAACAAAGTTTAAATGTATTACTGTGAGCATTGTTTTTATCACAATCAGGCACTTGAAATGTACACAGCTAACAAAGTGGCAATAGTTGATGGGTGTTGCAGCTTTTTGGAGATGAAAGTGACTAACCCTGATGTCATTTCCTTAAGATAAAACATCATTATGTTGGCTTTACAGATCTCGGTAGCATTTGTATGAAACCAGCTGAACTAATAGATTAAACAAGAAAGAAGTAATCTGTCGAGATGGTGTGGTGCCATGGTGGGAGAGAAAAAGGAGGACAGTCTAGGTACAGGGCATTCAGTGTGCAAGGGGGCTCTATAGATTCCTTTGTCTAGGGCTAGATTTGACTTAAGGCCTGTTGTGTTCATAGAAATTGGACATTTGAAGTTTATATAGTCAATAAAGTGTCTAGAATCAGAAAACTCTGATGCAGCTCTGTGAGTGAAAATGGTTGACCCATCTGTTTGATAACAGATAAATGGTAATTGACCTATAATACAGCCTGACCTCATTTCTGTTAGATCCACATGTTCAGTTGCTTCCTGCAGCCCACCTTTGCTTTGAAGTCACCAGCTGCCACCGGAAATACATTGGAAATGTATAAGCAGTTTCTCTTATTCCTGCTTGATCAAGTTAATTTGAAAAGGATGACTTTTTCAATATTGTTTTAGAGACTGCTAATGTCATTTTGCTTCAGTTAGATACAGTGGAAAATTATGCTGTAAACTTTGAATAATGGATGTGATCTTTAGTTTTAGTTAAAGGTAAACGTAGCTTAATTTAGATAATGAAAAGTGGTATCTTTACTACCCTTGGAGAGTATAGGCAGTTAGGTACATAGGCATTTCAGAAATAAAATTACTTTTTTGAAAACCGCTAAAATAAGAAGCTAAAAGATAGTTATGTCTCTTTAGTGGGTCATAGGACTACCTTATTAATAAAGTTAATGGAATAATGAACAACAGCTGGCACAGCTAAGTTTTCTGAGCTTTTCATGAAAGAACTTGTGTGGAACCTATAGACTGTGTATGGCCATCAAATATGTTCATTTACCAAAGCCTGATCTTGAGCTTTTATTAACAGTTGTGAGTGATATTCTGGTCACTTTTTCATGTTCTTTGCCTTTTCCATTCTGAGATACCGCCATATATGATATCTAATTGGGCAAACTAGGTACCTCATATTTAATCAGTCTACTTAACCCCGTTAATAATTCTGTTCTGTTCTGCAGGAGTATTTTCTTCCCAGTTGATGGTCTTGCAGAGTTATACTTATTCCCAAGATATGTGGACAAAAAAATAGTTAAGGACTTGTATTCTATATTATTGCCCCCCTCAGAGTTTTCAGAAGCTAGCCTATTTGTAGTTTATTAACTTTTTCATATGAGAACGAGTTACTGTTTTAAGGGCCAGCTTGACTTCTCCTCTTTCCATGGTACTCATACTACTGGGGTTAAGTTTGTCCAAACCATTTACAAAGTCTTTAACAGCGGAAACATGACAATGCTGTGACATTTTGATTTGTCAAGGGTTTTCTGATGTGCTTAACCATGGAAAACTTGCCATTGTTATTTTTTTTCTGCTTTTTAGACAAATTTATCTTGCAAAAGGAATACTTTGGCTCAACTTTAATTATTTTCAGTCTAACATATATTTTTTGTTCTCCTGTGTTTTTGAAGATTCAGTTCTGGGGCCTGTTCTACTTAACAGCTTTATGCAAAGTTTACTCAGTGTTTGTTTATAACCATGTTTGATTTACACAGTTGATGTGGCACTGATGTTTACTATATAACAATTTTGCATTAGTCAAACAATAGCATGATGTCTTTTGAGAAAAAGAATGACTATCAACATACATCTTAATACTGAAAGATAGATGACCTCCATACTCAGCCTTCAGGGTATCCTCTGAATTACTGAGGGCAAACTCATTTAAAGTGTTACCCAATGAGTCAGCTCCCCAACAAAGTGGTACGTCCTAACATTTTGCATGGCTTCCAGAACCCAGTTGTCTGGGACTTTACCCCATACCCCCTTACTCAAATATAGTCTGGGTTTGTACCACTTCTGAGAATGAGAAACAATCTCTGTGTGTTAGAGTTTTGATGAATTTACACTCAATAATTCTGACTGTGCCTAACTTTGTCTACTTTATCCACAGTAAAACTTCATCAGCTACAAAGAACTTGTGTGGAACCTATAGACTGTGTATGGCCATCAAATATTTTCATTTACCAAAGCCTGATCTTGAGCTTTTATTAACAGTTGTGGGTGATATTCTGGTCACTTTTTCATGTTCTTTGCCTTTTCCATTCCGAGATACCGCCATATATGATATCTAATTGGGCAAACTAGGTACCTCATATTTAATCAGTCTACTTAACCCCGTTAATAACTCTGTTCTGTTCTGCAGGAGTATTTTCTTCCCAGTTGATGGTCTTGCAGAGTTATACTTATTCCCAAGATATGTGGACAAAAAAATAGTTAAGGACTTGTATTCTATATTATTGCCCCCCCTCAGAGGTTTCAGAAGCTAGCCTATTTGTAGTTTATTAACTTTTTCATATGAGAACGAGTTACTGTTTCAAGGGCCAGCTTGACTTCTCCTCTTTCCATGGTACTCATACTACTGGGGTTAAGTTTGTCCAAACCATTTACAAAGTCTTTAACAGCGGAAACATGACAATGCTGTGACATTTTGATTTGTCAAGGGTTTTCTGATGTGCTTAACCATGGAAAACTTGCCATTGTTATTTTTTTTCTGCTTTTTAGACAAATTTATCTTGCAAAAGGAATACTTTGGCTCAACTTTAATCATTTTCAGTCTAACATATATTTTTTGTCCTCCTGTGTTTTTGAAGATTCAGTTCTGGGGCCTGTTCTACTTAACAGCTTTATGCAAAGTTTACTCAGTGTTTGTTTATAACCATGTTTGATTTACACAGTTGATGTGGCACTGATGTTTACTATATAACAATTTTGCATTAGTCAAACAATAGCATGATGTCTTTTGAGAAAAAGAATGACTATCAACATACATCTTAATACTGAAAGATAGATGACCTCCATACTCAGCCTTCAGGGTATCCTCTGAATTATTGAGGGCAAACTCATTTAAAGTGTTACCCAATGAGTCAACTCCCCAACAAAGTGGTACGTCCTAACATTTTGCATGGCTTCCAGAACCCAGTTGTCTGGGACTTTACCCCATACCCCCTTACTCAAATATAGTCTGGGTTTGTACCACTTCTGAGAATGAGAAACAATCTCTGTGTGTTAGAGTTTTGATGAATTTACACTCAATAATTCTGACTGTGCCTAACTTTGTCTACTTTATCCACAGTAAAACTTCATCAGCTACAATAATAAAAAAAGCAGGAGTTATTTTGGCAGTTGAAACTCAACTCGAATAAATGGCCAGGTTTGAATGATAATGTGACTATCACCCCTCTTCTAAAGTTAAAATCTCTAGTTAGATATAATATATCATAGGAGAAGTTTTTTAGGGTGAGTTTATGATTTAGTAGTGCATGTACCCATCTTTATTTAGGAAGTACTGTCTTAACTGTTTTAGATTTTTCAGAGATTAATAATATAAATAATAATTAATTATAGCAGAATAAGTTCAAGGCTCATATGATTTTGAACTATGTCTATTTAAATGTGAACTGCATGGATATTATCGTATCTGGTGAAGTTTTACTGTGGATAAAACAAAAGCGCTTATACATGGAAAGTTGGAATAAATTATCTTGTTTTATTGTCTGAGTGGTTGTTTCTGGAGCTTGAATATCGGTGCCTAGCGGTTTTTATTGTTTTTGAGTTTGTCGTTTTTGCTGTTTGACTTTTGAGTATACTAGAAATGTGCCACTTTGTAATTCTCCAACTTTTTGTTATATCATATATTATAATACTTGTGAGGTGATAAAATAGTTCCGACTTTGTACCAGATTTTTTTGTATTTATTAATAAGTGGTTTGACTATGAATGGAACTTAAAAGAGGCATTTTGTTATCACAAATCTAGGACAGAAATGTCCAGTTTATAGAAATTCAAAGGCTTTTCTTAGGTTTTCCTTTTGGATGTATAATATATAAGATTAATGGAGGCTTATCTAGAAAATCAAGGAAGTCCTTATGAGCTCATAGAATTAGGAATGCAATCTGTAATTTATATTCATTTTTGCTTTGTGTGCTAATAGCTTTGCATAGTACATTTTGCAGTGCTTTTTCTGTACTAGTACTCTGCAAAAGGTGTAGTCCCCAATGGATTCTTGTCTGAATTAAAAAAAAAAGAACTTGCTTAAACACACATAGCATAAGTAAAAAGTGTTGAGTATCTGCAGCAGCATAATGCGGCTTATCCTAAGAGCCACTAGTGCTTGGCTGCCTAAAGAATTCGAGA
>NC_056746.1:385469253-385556753 GCF_019279795.1 Protopterus annectens
TTTGCTTCAGTTAGATACAGTGGAAAATTATGCTGTAAACTTTGAATAATGGATGTGATCTTTAGTTTTAGTTAAAGGTAAACGTAGCTTAATTTAGATAATGAAAAGTGGTATCTTTACTACCCTTGGAGAGTATAGGCAGGTAGGTACATAGGCATTTCAGAAATAAAATTACTTTTTTGAAAACCGCTAAAATAAGAAGCTAAAAGATAGTTATGTCTCTTTAGTGGGTCATAGGACTACTTTATTAATAAAGTTAATGGAATAATGAACAACAGCTGGCACAGCTAAGTTTTCTGAGCTTTTCATGAAAGAACTTGTGTGGAACCTATAGACTGTGTATGGCCATCAAATATGTTCATTTACCAAAGCCTGATCTTGAGCTTTTATTAACAGTTGTGGGTGATATTCTGGTCACTTTTTCATGTTCTTTGCCTTTTCCATTCTGAGATACCGCCATATATGATATCTAATTGGGCAAACTAGGTACCTCATATTTAATCAGTCTACTTAACCCCATTAATAATTCTGTTCTGTTCTGCAGGAGTATTTTCTTCCCAATTGATGGTCTTGCAGAGTTATACTTATTCCCAAGATATGTGGACAAAAAATAGTTAAGGACTTGTATTCTATATTATTGCCCCCCTCAGAGTTTTCAGAAGCTAGCCTATTTGTAGTTTATTAACTTTTTCATATGAGAACGAGTTACTGTTTCAAGGGCCAGCTTGGCTTCTCCTCTTTCCATGGTACTCATACCACTGGGGTTGTTTGTCCAAACCATTTACAAAGTCTTTAACAGCTGCAACATGACAATGTTGTGACATTTTGATTTGTCAAGGGTTTTCTGATGTGATTAACCATGGAAAACTTGCCATTGTTAGTTTTTTTTCAGTTTTTTAGACAAATTTATCTTGCAAAAGGAATACTTTGGCTCAACTTTAATCATTTTCAGTCTAACATATATTTTTTTTGTCCTCCTGTGTTTTTGAACATTCAGTTCTGGGGCCTGTTCTACTTAACAGCTTTATGCAAAGTTTACTCAGTGTTTGTTTATAACCATGTTTGATTTACACAGATGATGTGGCACTGATGTTTACTATATAACAATTTTGCGTTAGTCAAGCAATAGCATGAGGACTTTTGAGAAAAAGAATGACTATCAACATACATCTTAGTACTGAAAGATAGATGACCTTCATACTCAGCCCTCAGGGTATCCTCTGAATTATTGAGGGCAAACTCATTTAAAGTGTTACCCAATGAGTCAGCTCCCCAACAAAGTGGTACGTCCTAACATTTTGCATGGCTCCCAGACCCCAGTTGTCTGGGACTTTACCCCATACCCCCCTTACTCAAATATAGTCTGGGTTTGTACCACTTCTGAGAATGAGAAACAATCTCTGTGTGTTAGAGTTTTGATGAATTTAGACTCAATAATTCTGACCGTGCCTAACTTTGTCTACTTTATCCACAGTAAAACTTTATCAGCTACAATAATAAAAAAGCAGGAGAAATTTTGGCAGTTGAAACTCAACTCAAATAAATGGCCGGGTTTGATAATGTAACTATCACCCCTCTTCTAAAGTTAAAATCTCTAGTTAGATAGAATATATCATACGAGAAGTTTTTTAGGGTGGTTTATGATTTAGTAGTGCATGTACCCATCTTTATTTAGGAAGTACTGTCTTAACTGTTTTAGATTTTTCAGAGATTAATAATATATAATAGTTAATGATAGCAAAATAAGTTCAAGGCTCATATGATTTTGAACTATGTCTATTTAAATGTGAACTGCATGGGTATTATCGTATCTGATGAAGTTTTACTGTGGATAAAACAAAAGAGCTTATACATGGAAAGTTGGAATAAATTATCTTGTTTTATTGTCTGAGTGGTTGTTTCTAGAGCTTGAATATCAGTGCCTAGCGGTTTTTATTGTTTTTGAGTTTGTCGTTTTTGCTGTTTGACTTTTGAATATACTAGAAATGTGCCACTTTGTAATTCTCCAACTTTTTGTTATATCATATATTATAATACTTGTGAGGTGATAAAGTAGTTCCCACTTTGTACCAGATTCTTTTGTATTTATTAATAAGTGGTTTGACTATGAATGGAACTTAAAAGAGGCATTTTGTTATCACAAATCTAGGACAGAAATGTCCAGTTTATAGAAATTCAAAGGCTTTTCTTAGGTTTTCCTTTTGGATGTATAATATATGAGATTAATGGAGGCTTATCTAGAAAATCAAGGAAGTCTTTATGAGCTCATAGAATTAGGAATGCAATCTGTAATTTATGTTCATTTTTGCTTTGTGTGTTAATAGCTTTGCATAGTCCATTTTGCAGTGCTTTTTCTGTACTAGTACTCTGCAAAAGGTGTAATCCCCAAGGGATTCTTGTCTGAATTAAAAAAAAAGAACTTGCTTAAACATACATAGCATAAGTAAAAAATGTTGAGTATCTACAGGAGCATGGCTTATCCTAAGAGCCACTAGTGCTTGGCTGCATAAAGAATTTGAGAGAACCTTATTAGAAACATTATCAACAGCTTACAGATATATAATGTGTGTGTGTAATAAATATGCTTGTATATTTAAGTCGGTTTACTATCAAAACCAAGAATAACAATTCTTTGTTTATTTGTTTGTGTCTTTCGGCTTTTTCCCAGTTAGGGGTCGCCACAGTGGAACTCCGGTCCGCTAATGATTGGTAGTGGATTTTTACGTACCGGGTTACCAGCCCTGACACACAACCTTCAACGAAGGCACGCCCCATTCACGTATGCCTCCACACAGAAGACGGTCTAGCTGAGAATCGAACGGGACAACGTCTTGCTATGAGGCGACTCTTTGTTTATTACAATGAAAAAAACATTGAAAATGAACATTTTTTACATCTAAATTTTTGCATTCAACGTTATTCAAAATAGCAGAAGGTGATGTCAGACACCTAGGCTATTCAGTTTAACATGCAGTGAGAATTTTACTTCTATAGCACAAGTTTTTACTGTTTTGCACCCCCATGTGGGAGTCTGCCCCCCACACCCTGGAAATTATATATACTAACTCCAAGAATGCACTACAGTGAGGAAAAGGGTAAATTTCCTGATCCTCATTGTACTGCAATCTCCATTCATAATGCTGAACTCATAATAATGAATCATGCTTTACTTTTATTATTATGAGTGTGTAGTATTCCAGTTCGGCTATGTGGAGCTTTGAAACTGTACTTTAACATTTGATCAACTGCATTTCCAGCTTATGAGAGTAAATCATTTAAATTTCTACATATATATATACATATATCACTACTTGCAAAATTATTAAAATCCTTTTGTTGACTGCCTGATATGGTACTTTTTTTGGTCGAAAGAGTAGTTTGTGAATGTCAGATGCGTTGATTGCCAGATTATCACCAGATCATAACCACGTAGTAGGTTGTGTTGTATTTGTTTGTGGAGAGATAATTTTTTTTTATGTTTCTAATGCCAACAATTTGGATACAATTGAAAGTTTCAGAATTAGGGTTAGGATTTTTTTTGTGTGTGTGTGTGTGTGTGTGTGTGTGTGTGTGTGTGTGTGTGCAAATGTGTGTGGGTTAAGGTAAGTGCTAAGTATGGTAACAGATTTAGTGTTGTGGATGTGCTGTGTTGTTTTCATGTGTGATTTGAAGGTGAGTGAATGTCCACATAGGTGAGTGAATGTACTAGGTTAGTGGCAGGGGTTAGATATAGTGTGTATGTGTGGCATTTTTTTTGTCATGCATGCATTGAGTATCTTGTGCGGTGTTACATTTAGGGAAAAGGAGGTTTTATAAGGTAATATATAGGGCTGTGGTTAGGAGCAGGGTGAGGGCTGGATTTAGGGACTGTCCCATCTTACTCATATGTGCTATACTTTATCCTTAACCCTGCATCTTCTCCTAACCCCAACCCTACACATTATCTTATGAAAATATCTTTCTATAACAGTACTATTATTCATAGAATATATGTCTTGAGATTCCTTTATAGTTTAAGATTTCTTTCACATTTTTGTATTGATCATAAAAGAAAAGCATTTGCAGTTGAATTAGTTTTTATTTCACAATGAAAGAGAATAACCTATTCTTTATTACCCTGCATTGGACAAATATGAAATGTATCTTTTTTTTTAATTGACCAGATAAGTAGAAGTATCACCATCTTGAATTAGCTTAAGTTTTAGATAGAGGTAACACCATTTTGAATTGGTATAACTCCGACTCTTCATCACAAATCTAGTAAATATCCAGATTATAGAGAATGCTAAACACTATTATAGAGGGGCCAACAAACTTTGTCTTAGGTGAGAAAAGTATATTGCTGGGATGCTGTCTAGCTCCAGTACATTTTTAGGTCTTATTTTGGATAAATTGAGTAATACTGAATATTAAATATTTAAAATTTATAGTGGAGCAACTATGCAGCTAAGAGTTTATTTTTTTTCTTCTTTTGCAAGAAATCCTACTCATGTAACATTGTTAGCTTTGATAAGTATACTGCCTTAACAGTCACCAGCTCGAGGCCATTTAAGACATCAGACTGCAATGCAGAGTGATATGACAGCCTTGGTACAAAGTGCAGATATCTTAACAACAGTATGATATGACAACGTTGGTACAAAGTGCAGGTGTCTCAACACTGCTTAAGTACTTTAATTCATGCTGACTTGGTGTTTTGCAAATGGACTATGAGTACCTGCAGCAGGTTTGTACATAGTTATATCTCCCTTCCGCAGTGTTCATACACTGTTGTCTAGGATTTATAAGTTGGCATGGTCTAACTTTTTTCCATTATTGCTGGAACTGCTAAGAAATCCATTGGTATTATTCCTATAAAGCACATCAAAACTGATATCAGAGACAACAGTTTTATGATAGATTAGTAAGTCAGTTCAGCAAGTACTGTGTTAAGAAACAAATGAGATATTAGACAATATAAAGTAACAAGCGGGGGTCAGAAGCCATTCCTAAAAAAATGGCACTCCTTTCACTTAATGTTAGCATAATTAAAATCCTCCATTTTAACAGTATCAGCAAGAATTTTAAGGATTCCATACAGAGAAGAAACTTATGATGTCACTGCCTACCTACAGTAATTGGCCTGCAACATTTCCAAATCATTATAGTGCTGTTAACAAGTAGAATAATAACTTCAAAAGTTTCAGCTTTCCCTCCATGTGCAACTAAGTAAGAATTTATGTTATTTTTATCAAAACTCTCCCCCTCTACTAGATATCAAGGCAGCAAGCAACAATACTTTGAATTGCATTAATATTAACAGAATACATTTTAGGGACTGTGCAAAAGATATTCCTTCACAGTATACCAGAACATCAGGATTAACAATTTTCCTAGTTAAACTATGGAATTTTACACCATTAATCATGTGTGTGTGTGTGTGTGTGTGTGTGTGTGTGTGTGTGTGTGTGTATGTGTGAGTGTGTGTGTGTGTTTATGTATATGTGTGTGTGTGGGGTTTGTGTGCAAGGGGATGCTATGTACTGACTTATTTATTCATCTGATCACAATCAGATATATGAGATGTAGACAGTCAGTAAAATGGTTGCAGATGGTGGGCACATCTGTGTGTGTTTGTGTGTGTGTGTGTGTGTGTGTGTGTGTGTGTGTGTGTGTGTGTGTGTGTGTGGGGGTGTGGGTGTTTGTGTGTGTAGGGGGTGCAATGGCTTTTACTCTATTGGTTTGATAACAACTAGCTGAACTGCATTACCTGGACCATTATTTATATATTTTTCATTTGTTTGATCACAATCAGACATTGAGGTGTATGCAGTCATGCAAGTTGTTGTAGTTGGCAGGCACATCTGTGTGTGTGTGGGGGGGTTGTCTGTGTGGGGGTGTTAGTATTTAGGGGCAGTTTCAGATTAAATATGTAAGACTATGACTTATAGCCAAAATTATCCACAGCTTTTTAAATTTACTATTAAAGAAAATGGACTCATAAAGGACATAATGGGCAAATAGCTACATCTTTAAATATATCTTCCCACTGTGAAATACACTTTATGTATTAGCTTAAACACTAAGGAGACATTACGCTGTTAAATAAGAACGTATTTTCCCTAAATTTATGTATCAGTGTTGTAAAAAGTAAAATCCTCTTTTCCATGCAGATATTTTTAAATCATACTTTATAAGGCAGATCCTAAATGCTTTATCCCATGCATGGGTCACCTCAGATTATCTATGGAGTGATCAGTTATTTTTATTAGGGTAATATATAATTATCAATCATGGAATGGGTAAGGCCAGTCTATAACCAAAAAGAGAAACTGGGTAGGCCTAAAATGGCCTACAAGGGTAACAAAAAGGGAAACTGGGTAGACCTAAAATGGCCTGGAAGGGCAGCTAGCCTAGTACGTACACATAAATCTATGTCTTATTTCATCTCTAGCAGATAATTTGAATGCAGAGTGTTAATGCTTACATATTTCTCCCTGTAGCAGATAATAATATTATCTACTTTATGAAATCCTGACATAACTCTAAACAAATTAGGGACAAATCTCAACAGAATAAGGGATAAATCTGGAAATAATCTGGGTCTATCAGGACACTTTGAAATATTAGTACTATTAACTTGAAACGTTGACAAAATAAAAAAGCAAGCACTAATGCTCAACAGTGCTTGTGTTATTCTGTAAATAACACCCATCCAGGGGTGTTCTGAGGCCCAACGCCACAAGAAGAGGGCCCCTACACTCCTAAAAGGGCATTATTTACACAACACATACCCTGGAGGGCATTATTGTGCTTAGAGAATGGGCTGTCTGTAAAATTGTTGTGCTTTGTTTACTTATTTATATGTTTTTTTATTACCATATTATTTTTTAATATATTTTCAATGTAAAATAGTTCCTCCTCCTAATGTTTCAAAGTTGCTGTAGTATATGTTAATGGTGTTGGAGGAAGCATCTTACATCCAAAATGTATCTTTTTTTTAAATATCTACATATTTGCTTTATTTTTCGATCCCTGACTGCTAAAATGTGTGCTTTTATGCCAGTCATTGGGGATTGAAGTCAGTAAATAATGACATACATTTGACTTTCAGACTTTATTTACTTTAGAAAATTCATGTTAACACAAATTCTGTCATTTAACTTACTGATTTTATAAGATGACACTTAAAAATCTATTCTTATTTTTCAGCCTTTACCCTCCCACTCCTTTATTTCAGGTTTTATCCAGATTTCTTGAGCTAAAAGGGCAAGAGGTAAGCAAACCTCTTTGCTGCTGCTGCCACTGGCCCATCAATGTCACTGTCTCTCCCTCTCTCACACACATTCACACACACACACACACACACACACACACACACACACACACACACACACACACACACACACACACACACACTTTTTCTATTGTATTTAGTCTTTACACTCACTAAACAGCAAAAGCACTGTTTAGTGAATGTAAAATAGCTCAGTCGATCTCGTTTTCACTCACATGCATGCATACGCTCACACACAGACATACACACGCACATACTTTGGTTTTTAATTTTCTTTTTTTTTAAATATATTTTAGAGTTTCTAAACAGTAGAAAGTGCTGCTTAGTGAGCGTAAAATAATGGTGGCCATTAGGTTTTTTTCAGCCCGAGCTCCACAGCAGCTTGATATGCTGCCATGAATCATTGGACTCATTTTTAGCGAGCATTACTTGTACGTTAACACCCTGCTGGAGAACGGTCATACTCCAATCAGGGTGTGATCTACAGACCGCCCATTTTCTAATGTAAATTAATATATTTTTATCAGAAGTAAAAGGACAATTTTCCTAGTCAAATTATGGAATTCTACAATATTATTGTTTTCATTATTTATTAAGTGTAATTTACTACCTTTTCTCTAAAAGTCACCTGTTTTAGGAGGAATTAAAAGGGGCAGTGCTAAAATTTGAGTCAAAATCTCGGATGTCCACATCAAGAAAAGTTGTGAGGTGTGATTCCTGAATTCATTCTGCTTCATTTTCCAACAAACTAAATATGGTCAACCACAATTTATTTGGTGATGTGGGCTATGAGTTGTCTGATGGTCTTCTTTACCAGGGAGTTTTCATGAGAAAGAACTTTGGCACTAAAGGGAAATCAGAAAGAGATTCTAGTTGTTTTGAAAAAAAAGAAAGAGATTCTAGTATACAGTTAGTATGGATTCACAGGCAATAACACTAGTTTAATCAATGACTACTTTACCAGAAATACCAAATAACAGAGGTTGGCAATGACTTCTAAACCATAATTTTATCACAGTCAGAATCATATTTTAGTGATATTCTATTTTTGAACCTTTTATTTTAATTTAGGTGTGATGTCTGCTGTGAACACCAAACAAAGAATACAGACTTTAGTGTCGATTGATTAGTGAAAGGTAAATTTCCACCTCTCCGCCTTACACAGCAATCAAGCTTATCGCACAGTTTACTTTAATAAATTCACCTTTATTGAAACAGTTTAAATCATGAACCAATTAAATATGCATTTGTAATGTGCATAACACAAGGAGCATTAAATAAAGATACATATGTAATATGCAGCTTTCAGATTCTAAAAAGACATAAACACTTTGCTACTGAAAAATAAAACACAAAAGGAACAATAGCAAAGAAGCCACAAAAGTCACATACTGGGACCTCTAGATGTATCAAACAAAGTAAAAACACTTAAGAGCTGAAATAGTGACATGCAGCTGTCAGTCGTCAGTACATTAATAGCAATAACTAAAACAATAATTTCAAGATAAAAAGTCACATAGCCTCTTAAGGTGCAGTATTTGAACCCAAGTCTTATTTACTATGAAACATGTATATGGAAGAGCATTATGTTAAAGTAAAAATCACTGTTTAATTTTATTATAAGTGGGAATTAAAATATAGTATTATTTAAAATATACTTTGTAGTTGAATTATGAGAAACTGTCAACAATTTTCCCATAAACTATAGGCAAAGAGTTGGACACGAGTAAGCAGTCAATTTTAAATGGGACACTAGGAAAATACACAGAGAACCATCAAATAATGTAGGTGATACTTCACTAGGACACACTGAGGGAAGTATTTTCACTATAAATATTGTGACTTGGTGCTGTAACCTAGTAAACACTCAGTGGGATTGAAACCACAGGCAGATGTTTCCTGGGAAGAATAAACTGCTACAGGAATTACCTCCAACAGTTGATTGTCCAGAAATTAATTCAGTTTAGTCCTACAGATTCTGCAGTAACCATCTGACTGGTCTTAAAGAATAGGAACAAGCCATTTTGGATGTATTCCAAGAGCATGCACACCCTAAATTTGTTCTGCAATTAGACATAATTATTTTTATTTCTTAAGTCTGTTGTAGGTGTTACAAATTTATTTACATGCACAGTAGACACCTTTTCCTAATTATGCAGCACTAACATTATTTTCTGAGCTATAAAGCCCATATCAGTCCTAAATACTTAAAGGCTGATTATGCTATGGTGGTATATGTTCTGGATAGGTATCCACTCAGATAGTGCCCTAAACTGGAGCTTAAAATGGTCACAAAACTCACAATTCACGCTCATCTGATCAGCTGCCTGCAACTATCCACCAGTAATGGACAGTAATATTAGCAGAAAAAACATTGATGTGGTTGATATTTATATGTACAAGTACTTTATAGGCAACGAATTTGACATGAAAAAACAGTCAATTTCAAACAGGGCATTAGAGAAAAAAAGCCAATACTGAAGGAATCTGACTTACTTAGTCTGTGGATGACTACAAGCTGGGTACAGTTATAAAAAGTCTCCAAAAGACTTAGTCATACTATAGGAAAAATTGTCCCAAACAAAAAACTGGTGCCAGAATCATGGACTAAAGCTAAATGCCAAGAAAAGCATTACCATATCCTTTGGTAAGTCAGCTTTCCCAGAGAGCTACCACACTGAGAGTACACCCCTAAGATCTGATCCAGCCATTTGGGATTTAGAAACTTATGTGGACAACAACCTAACTTTTGATCAATATGTGTCCACTATGGTGAGGAAATCCTTCTATATTGCACAACTTATTAAGAAGAGGATTGCTCCTTTGTCCAGG
This sequence comes from Protopterus annectens, assembly GCF_019279795.1. Classification (NCBI taxonomy): domain Eukaryota; kingdom Metazoa; phylum Chordata; order Ceratodontiformes; family Protopteridae; genus Protopterus; species Protopterus annectens. Next base: position 385,479,362 of record NC_056746.1, read on the forward strand.
AATGTCATTGTTCCCCTTTATTCAGCCCGACAGGCCAATTATTGAGTATAATGCATCATTATGCATGTGTCTGGACAGATACATACCTCATTATGCATGTTTCTCTCCAGACATAAGCAACCGCTGGAATCCACAAAAAGATATCTTACTAAAAGGATACTTAGCTGCTTAAAGAATTTGCCATGCATGGACCATCTCAAAACCCTATAGATATATTCTGCTAAGAGGTGACCTGTGTCTGGGATACAAGGCATACTCTGACCCAGCCCTAATCGAAATAAAACAGCACTAGAAATACTCAGTCCAGGGATCTAAATCTTCTCTGTAATGTCAACAGAATGGTGTGGAGAGACATTTATATCTTGCAGGGGATGCCGCTGCTTTGGAACAGACTCCCCATCCACATAAAACAAAGCACATCCCTGTCCATGTTCAATTGGAACTTGGATCTAGGGATGGGAAATGGGAATGTTACCCCAGGGCTGCCCCTACTCTATTAATGGAAAGAGATTGTTATTAAATGATAGATATCACACTTGAGTCCTTACAAATAGACAAAAATAAAGTCCAAGGCTGTAGGAAGTACTCCACTGAAACAAAAGGCAATAAAAATAGTCTTTATTTTCCACAGTTTCACACAGAAGACATTAATGTTCACAATGGCACATACGTTTTCGTCTGTAAAGACTTCATCAGATAAGCTTCCTGTGTTCCCTCCCTCAATTTATACAAGCACCAATTAAAAAGCCACCAATAAAATGCTTAAGAGTGAAAAACAAAGATTGCTAATTGTTGCTTAGTACTGCTGTTTAAAACCCTGTTCTCATTTTGTAGCCAAAACCACTTTTTAAAAGCTTACTTATACATTAAAATATTGGCAAACAAAACTATCAGTAAAAACATTAAAAAGAGCATCATCACCATTGAATGTATGTATATATAAAAGATGTCTAAATATATGTGCTTTGGGCAGCTTTCCTTACAAATTGAATCATCCCAGTAATTCTGAAAATGTGTAATATGAATCTAGTCCATGATGGAGTATAGGTGATTTGAAGGATATTCTAAATAATGTGGTTAGGGAAATCTGGCTAGGCTCAAAATGGCCTATGATAGGGTAGTACTAACCTATCAATCCTTAAACCTATGTAGCTTGTGAAGAAAGACTAAACACAAATGGTAACATGACTCAGATGGCCACAGTAGCTGTTTATTTGGGGGAAGTTTCCACTTGCTGGACAGATACATGACATTCTGGTTTCAGTGTATGTGACTGTTCAGTGACATTCTGACTGCACTGCAGGTGCCAGATAAGTGACATTCTGATTGCACTGTAGGTCACAGACTAGTGAAATTCTGATAGCAATGTAAGTGGCAGATCAGTGACATTCTGATTGCACTGCAAGTGACAGATCAATGACATTCTGATTGCATTGTAGGTGACAGATCAGTGACATTCTGATTGCACTGTAGGTCACAAATTAGTGACATTCTGATAGCAATGTAAGTGGCAGATCAGTGACATTCTGATTGCACTGTAAGTGACAGATCAATGACATTCTGATTGCACTGTAGGTGACAGATCAGTGACATTCTGATTGCACTGTAGGTCACAAATTGGTGACATTCTGATAGCAATGTAAGTGACAGATCAATGACATTTTGATTGCACTGTTAGTGACTAATCAGTGCTATTCTGATTACACTACAGGTGACAGATCAGTGACATCCTAATTGCATTGCAGTTGATGAGGGCTAACTGTAGAAGTACAATTAGCAAATTTACTGTTTTTTTTTTTTTTTTTTTGCTTTCTTTGCCCCCAGTGTCTGCTGATCAGCAGTCTCTTCTCAGTTAATCAGCCCATTATTTTCTCCCTGTCATTGAGTCATCCAAGAGGAACCATCATTTATACATGTTTGAGATTTTTCTGGTTTTGCTGCCCTATTTCCTGCAAACACTTGACAAAGTACTGAGGAGTGATATGCAGTGGGCTGTCCATGCCAGATGTGTAATCCCTCCAAGCAGCCTGCCCCTCCCCTTGAAGCTCGAGCAGCAGTTTCTCCAGCATCCACTAGGGGAAATCACACTACCTCATGTGCTTCTAAGTGTATGTAACCCTCCCCAAGCAGGCCATGCACCTTCAATCCTCCCACTCGTTGCTTGATTCATCCATTGCCAGGACCAATAATCAAGCTCTAGTTACCTAGGTCACAGTCAGGGATCTAAACCTCTGTGCCTTGGAGGCAGACATAACAAATTCTCTGTCAAATCCTCTTGTGCTACAAGAACTCATCTTGACTTTTGCAGTATAAAGAAATGGTGATTGCCCTAAAAAGACAGATAGATTTTAAGAGTCTCTCACATTCAACAATTTCCCATCCAACTGTTCCTATATAAGAAATAATTTTTTTCTGATGAATTTTTTTTTTCCAAACTTTATTTTATTGTATTTTACAATATTTAATGTACATAAACTTGCAAAATGGCAGATTCTTATAGACAAATAAAACCAATGATATGACAACTAGCAGGTATATGCCTTCAGAAAACTTCTTATCTTGAAGTGTCTAAAAACAACTAAAGTAACAGGTTATAGCTGCATACACTTATAGTTCTTTCAAATATGAGAAATAAGTGGCAAGAAAGAGGGTAGATTTATACAACATATATACAACTATTTACATATAGTGCTACATTTTGTTAGACTCATTACATTATCATTTCATTACTATGAAAAGCCTGAGATGAATCATTGGAGATTTCCATTTATTACTTTTCGAGAGGAAAGGACCCCAAGAGCAAAAACAGGAACAGGAAAACAGATGTGATCCTGCTGTAATTTATTTCAAGATGTGGTCTAGATAAGATTCCAAAAGTTAAAGGCTTTTGATATTCATAACATTTGTGAGAACCAATGACCCCCTTTAAAATTTTCCAAACTTATTTTTGGGCAAACATTTTTGGGAATAGAGTTTTTGTATCAAAAAAATTTATTTAAATCAATTGGATATTATGCAGCTCAAACATTGATAATTAAAAAAGAATCCCCAACCCACTAAATTTTATCCAAAAACCCACAACAACAAAAAACCCCAAAAAACCCAAACACTAATTTAAACAAAAATACAAAGGGGGCTTTGTTGAAAAATTTTTTGTGCCCCGGGAATAAATTTGTTTATCAAATAATGACAGCAACACTTTGGTACCAGTTTTACCTTCCCAACCTACGCAAAAATTTCCGGGTTTTTCCGGTGGGGTTTTTTTAGCTTGTCTCGTGTTAAATGGGTTTTGGTTTTTTCCCCAAATAAACAGTTTTAGGGGGTTTGGAATTTTTAAAAAACCCCTAAAAAATTTTTCATTTTTGCCTTTTTAAAAAGGGTTTTCCAAAACTACATCTTTTAAAAACCTTTAAACGGGAAATTTTTATGAAAAAATTTTTCCCTGCTGTGGGGCATGGGAAAACAAGAAAAGGAATTAACGGGGTTTCAGTTCCTGGAGAATTTTGGTTAATTTTAAAGCATGGAAATTGAATAACAGAACCTGATTTCTTTTTAAAATTTTTGGGCGGAAATTATTAAACAGTAAAAATTAATTTAGAGAATAAATTTTTATAAAAATTTCACAGGGATCAAATTTTCCCCTTCTTCTTCTTTTCAGAAAGAAAAAAGAAACACCGTTTTTAAAATTTTCAGATATTTTTTTTTGGTTATGAAAAAATTTTAATAATATTTTAAAGAGTATTTTTAATCTTGGGTTCGGGTTGAAACTTTGTAAAGGTTTTAATCTTTCATTTCTCTGGGGAAATTTGGATTTAAAGGTTTTGTAATAAGGAAAAAGTGCTTTTGGGGACAAAAAGCTTTTTAAATTTTGGGGGTTTTTTAAAAATATGAAAAAATTTTCCCTTTAGCTAAAATTTGTCTAAATGAAAATTAAATGTTTAAGATCTTACGGGGCCCATGAAAAATTAACCAAAATTGAATTTTTTTTCCCCAAATAATTTTTTAAAAATTCCTATTTTTCATGGGGAAAATCAAAAGCATTTCTATATATTAATAAAGAAAAAGAAAAATAGAGTAGAAAATAAAGGGAGTGAGGCAGAAATAAAAAAATGTAAGAGAAAGCTGTAAGAAGTATATACAATGGAATGTTACTTACTGTTTATATTAATAGAGCTAAAAATAAAACATATTATTTACTCTTATTTAGTTCTGATTATTATTAGTTAAAGCATAACAGATTATTTACAAACAGGCATAAGCAGTATAATCAAGAAAGTATAATTAGAAATAGCATTTGAAGAACTTATAAAACTTTTACAAGGAATAAATATGTTATTATTCTATTAATGATATTTTCATTACTGTTCTCTCCCTGCCCTCCCCACCTTTACCCACTACATAATCTAAATAGAATGTCATTGTTTAAACAAAGAAAATAATAAAAGGAGAAGGAAAAAAGGTAAAGATAAAAAAATGTATCAAATTACTAACCTTACTTCTTTTCAGAAGAGAAACAAATTGAATCACAGCTTGCCATTAAATCTTCAGGTATTTTGACTGGTTATGAAACAAAACATTTCTTTGCACATAGAGAATAACTTTGATTAAATCTTTTCCAAAATATTTGTGGCTTTCTGGAAATGCAGGAACTATATTCAAAAAGATTAATAATGAACTAAAATGATGAGAGAGAAAAAAAACATATAACAAATCATTTGTTTTTAGTCTCTTCTTCTTCTCTGAAGTCTTCCAAGCTTCAGTTGCCAATCTCTTTAATGAAGAACTAGCCCATTCCATTTCTTCTATTTTATCCAAAATCTTTTTTCTTTGACAAACAGTAAAGCAGAGTCTAAATCATCGAAACCTTAGGACCATCAGGAAGGAAGATTTTAAGCTTGGCAGGAAACAGAAGGTATGTTTTAAACTGTGCTTTTAAGCTCCCTTATTAGTGGCAGAAAAACTTTTCTTTAGCTATTACCATGGAAGAATAGTCATTGTCAAAACGCACAGTTGTCTCATTAATCTTAACAGGAGCTTTAGCCCAAGCAGATTTAAGAACCATCTCTTTATCAAAAGATGATAGAAATCTAACTATAACTGATCTAGGATATTTTTTGTTAGAGTTAGTATTAGCTATAGATCTATCTGCTCTTCGATACCAAAGAGAATGCTTCTGGTAAGTCTAAAGTTTTAGGGAGCCAAGTTGTTAAAAAGTAATATTGTTACCTTCAATATTTTCTGGCAGTCCAAAAATCCTAATGTTATTAGCCTAGATCTATTTTCCAGGTCATCAGCTTTGTTTGTAAATGTGTATTTTGTTTCAGCAGAAACTCAATGTTGATTTCCTCTTCTTGGATTCTATTTTCCATGTCATTCACAGCTTCTTCTATGCCTGTCATCTGGTTCTTCTGTTGTTGCAGGTCTGTATGTAACAGGTCTATTTGTTTTGTAGTTTTTCTATGAAGGTGTCTATTTTAGTATCCATTTTATCCATTTTATCAGTAAGTTGCTGGATTATAATTATCAGAGACTGAAGTTCTTTCTTGATGCTGGAGTCTTGAGAATTTGTCTTACTGGAACTCATTTCAGACTGATAAACTGACAGGAAAATTTCCACAGTGATTTCTGACAGGAATATTGTTAAGATTTCCTTTCTTTTTTAGATATAGTTCAAGAACTATATAAAACAAACGTATTTAGAAAGAAAATTACTTCAAAAATTATTTTTTTAAGTAATTAATTCCTGTCAGTGTAATGAAATTGGTGGAGCTGAAGAAATCTGCTGCTATCCTGTGTTCATCCTTGGCCACGCCCCCTTTATCCAGATTTCTTGAGCTAAAAGGGCAAGAGGTAAGCAAACCTCTTTGCTGCTGCTGCCACTGGCCCATCAATGTCACTGTCTCTCCCTCTCTCACACACATTCACACACACACACACACACACACACACACACACACACGCACACACACACACACTTTTTTCTGTTGTATTTAGTCTTTACACTCACTAAACAGCAAAAGCACTGTTTAGTGAATGTAAAATAGCTCAATCGATCTCGTTTTCACTCACATGCATGCATACGCTCACAGACAGACATAAACACACACATACTTTGGTTTTTAATTTTCTTTTTTTTTAAATATATTTTACAGTTTCTAAACAGTAGAAAGTGCTGCTTAGTGAGCGTAAAATAATGGTGGCCATTAGGTTTTTTTCAGCCCGAGCTCCACAGCAGCTTGATATGCTGCCATGAATCATTGGACTCATTTTTAGTGAGCATTACTTGTACGTTAACACCCTGCTGGAGAATGGTCATACTCCAATCAGGGTGTGATCTACAGATCACCCATTTTCTAATGTAAATTAATATATTTTTATCAGAAGTAAAAGGACAATTTTCCTAGTCAAATTATGGAATTCTACAATATTATTGTTTTCATTATTTATTAAGTGTAATTTACTACCTTTTCTCTAAAAGTCACCTGTTTTAGGAGGAATTAAAAGGGGCAGTGCTAAAATTTGAGTCAAAATCTCGGATGTCCACATCAAGAAAAGTTGTGAGGTGTGATTCCTGAATTCATTCTGCTTCATTTTCCAACAAACTAAATATGGTCAACCACAATTTATTTGGTGATGTGGGCTATGAGTTGTCTGATGGTCTTCTTTACCAGGGAGTTTTCATGAGAACGAACTTTGGCACTAAAGGGAAATCAGAAAGAGATTCTAGTATGCAGTTAGTATGGATTCACAGGCAATAACACTAGTTTAATCAATGACTACTTTACCAGAAATACCAAATAACAGAGGTTGGCAATGACTTCTAAACCATAATTTTATCACAGTCAGAATCATATTTTAGTGATATTCTATTTTTGAACCTTTTATTTTAATTTAGGTGTGATGTCTGCTGTGAACACCAAACAAAGAATACAGACTTTAGTGTCGATTGATTAGTGAAAGGTAAATTTCCACCTCTCCGCCTTACACAGCAATCAAGCTTATCGCACAGTTTACTTTAATAAATTCACCTTTATTGAAACAGTTTAAATCATGAACCAATTAAATATGCATTTGTAATGTGCATAACACAAGGAGCATTAAATAAAGATGCATATGTAATATGCAGCTTTCGTATTTCCTAAAAAGACATAAACACTTTGCTACTGAAAAATAAAACACAAAAGGAACAATAGCAAAGAAGCCACAAAAGTCACATACTGGGACCTCTAGATGTATCAAACAAAGTAAAAACACTTAAGAGCTGAAACAGTGACATGCAGCTGTCAGTCGTCAGTACATTAATAGCAATAACTAAAACAATAATTTCAAGATAAAAAGTCACATAGCCTCTTAAGGTGCAATATTTGACCCCAAGTCTTATTTACTATGAAACATGTATATGGAAGAGCATTATGCTAAAGTAAAAATCACTGTTTAATTTTATTACAAGTGGGAATTAAAATATAGTATTATTTAAAATATACTTTGTAGTTGAATTATGAGAAACTGTCAACAATTTTCCCATAAACTATAGGCAAAGAGTTGGACATGAGTAAGCAGTCAATTTTAAATGGGACACTAGGAAAATACACAGAGAACCATCAAATAATGTAGGTGATACTTCACTAGGACACACTGAGGGAAGTATTTTCACTATAAATATTGTGACTTGGTGCTGTAACCTAGTAAACACTCAGTGGGGATTGAAACCACAGGCAGATGCTCTCCCTGGGAAGAATAAACTGCTACAGGAATTACCTCCAACAGTTGATTGTCCAGAAATTAATTCAGTTTAGTCCTACAGATTCTGCAGTAACCATCTGACTGGTCTTTAAAAGAATAGGAACAAGCCATCTTGGATGTATTCCAAGAGCATGCACACCCTAAATTTGTTCTGCAATTAGACATAATTATTTTTATTTCTTAAGTCTGTTGTAGGTGTTACAAATTTATTTACATGCACAGTAGACTCCTTTTCCTAATTATGCAGCACTAACATTATTTTCTGAGCTGTAAAGCCCATATCAGTCCTAAATACTTAAAGGCTGATTATGCTATGGTGGTATATGTTCTGAATAGGTATCCACTCAGATAGTGCCCTAAACTGGAGCTTAAAATGGTCACAAAACTCACAATTCATGCTCATCTGATCAGCTGCCTGCAACTATCCACCAGTAATGGACAGTAATATTAGCAGAAAAAACATTGATGTGGTTGATATTTATATGTACAAGTGCTTTATAGGCAAAGAATTTGACATGAAAAAACAGTCAATTTCAAACAGGGCATTAGAGAAAAAAAGTCAATACTGAAGGAATCTGACTTACTTAGTCTGTGGATGACTACAAGTTGGGTACAGTTATAAAAAATCTCCAAAAGACTTAGTCATACTATAGGAAAAATTGTCCCAAACAAAAAACTGGTGCCAGAATCATGGACTAAAGCTAAATGCCAAGAAAAGCATTACCATATCCTTTGGTAAGTCAGCTTTCCCAGAGAGCTACCACACTGAGAGTACACCCCTAAGATCTGATCCAGCCATTTGGGATTTAGAAACTTATGTGGACAACAACCTAACTTTTGATCAATATGTGTCCACTATGGTGAGGAAATCCTTCTATATTGCACAACTTATTAAGAAGAGGATTGCTCCTTTGTCCAGGAATGTCATTGTTCCCCTTTATTCAGCCCGTATTAGGCCAATTATTGAGTATAATGCATCATTATGCATGTGTCTGGACAGATACATACCTCATTATGCATGTTTCTCTCCAGACATAAGCAACCGCTGGAATCCATGAAAAGATATCTTACTAAAAGGATACTTAGCTACTTAAAGAATTTGCCATGCATGGACCATCTCAAAACCCTATAGCTATATTCTGCTAAGAGGTGACCTGTGTCTGGGATACAAGGCATACTCTGACCCAGCCCTAATCGAAATAAAACAGCGCTAGAAATACTCAGTCCAGGGATCTAAATCTTCTCTGTAATGTCAACAGAATGGTGTGGAGAGACATTTATATCTTGCAGGGGATGCCGCTGCTTTGGAACAGACTCCCCATCCACATAAAACAAAGCACATCCTTGTCCATGTTCAATTGGAACTTGGATCTAGGGATGGGAAATGGGAATGTTACCCCAGGGCTGCCCCTACTCTATTAATGGAAAAAGATTGTTATTAAATGATAGATATCACACTTGAGTCCTTACAAATAGACAAAAATAAAGTCCAAGGCTGTAGGAAGTACTCCACTGAAACAAAAGGCAATAAAAATAGTCTTTATTTTCCACAGTTTCACACAGAAGACATTAATGTTCACAATGGCACATACGTTTTCGTCTGTAAAGACTTCATCAGATAAGCTTCCTGTGTTCCCTCCCTCAATTTATACAAGTACCAATTAAAAAGCCACCAATAAAATGCTTAAGAGTGAAAAACAAAGATTGCTAATTGTTGCTTAGTACTGCTGTTTAAAACCCTGTTCTCATTTTGTAGCCAAAACCACTTTTTAAAAGCTTACTTATACATTAAAATATTGGCAAACAAAACTATCAGTAAAAACATTAAAAAGAGCATCATAACCATTGAATGTATGTATATATAAAATATGTCTAAATATATGTGCTTTGGGCAGCTTTCCTTACAAATTGAATCATCCCAGTAATTCTGAAAATGTGTAATATGAATCTAGTCCATGATGGAGTATAGGTGATTTAAAGGATATTCTAAATAATGTGGTTAGAGAAATCTGGCTAGGCTCAAAATGGCCTATAAGGGCAGATAGGGTAGTACTAACCTATCAATCCTTAAACCTATGTAGCTTGTGAAGAAAGACTAAATACAAATGGTAACAGGACTCAGATGGCCACAGTAGCTGTTTATTTGGGGGAAGTTTCCACTTGCTGGACAGGTACATGACATTCTGGTTTCAGTGTATGTGACTGTTCAGTGACATTCTGACTGCACTGCAGGTGCCAGATCAGTGACATTCTGATTGCACTGTAGGTCACAGACTAGTGAAATTCTGATAGCAATGTAAGTGGCAGATCAGTGACATTCTGATTGCACTGTAAGTGACAGATCAATGACATTCTGATTGTACTGTAGGTGACAGATCAGTGACATTCTGATTGCACAGTAGGTCACAAATTAGTGACATTCTGATAGCAATGTAAGTGGCAGATCAGTGACATTCTGATTGCACTGTAAGTGACAGATCAATGACATTCTGATTGCACTGTAGGTGACAGATCAGTGACATTCTGATTGCACTGTAGGTCACAAATTAGTGACATTCTGATAGCAATGTAAGTGACAGATCAATGACATTTTGATTGCACTGTTAGTGACTAATCAGTGCTATTCTGATTACACTACAGGTGACAGATCAGTGACATCCTAATTGCATTGCAGTTGATGAGGGCTAACTGTAGAAGTACAATTAGCAAATTTACTGTTTTTTTTTTTTTTTGCTTTCTTTGCCCCCAGTGTCTGCTGATCAACAGTCTCTTCTCAGTTAATCAGCCCATTATTTTCTCCCTGTCATTGAGTCATCCAAGAGGAACCATCATTTAGACATGTTTGAGATTTTTCTGGTTTTGCTGCCCTATTTCCTGCAAACACTTGACAAAGTACTGAGGAGTGATATGCAGTGGGCTGTCCATGCCAGATGTGTAATCCCTCCAAGCAGCCTGCCCCTCCCCTTGAAGCTCGAGCAGCAGTTTCTCCAGCATCCACTAGGGGAAATCACACTACCTCATGTGCTTCTAAGTGTATGTAACCCTCCCCAAGCAGGCCACGCACCTTCAATCCTCCCACTCGTTGCTTGATTCATCCATTGCCAGGACCAATAATCAAGCTCTAGTTACCTAGGTCACAGTCAGGGATCTAAACCTCTGTGCCTTGGAGGCAGACATAACAAATTCTCTGTCAAATCCTCTTGTGCTACAAGAACTCATCTTGACTTTTTCAGTATAAAGAAATGGTGATTGCCCTAACAAGGCAGATAGATTTTAAGAGTCTCTCACATTCAACAATTTCCCATCCAACTGTTCCTATATAAGAAATAATTTTTTTCTGATGAATTTCTTTTTTTCCAAACTTTATTTTATTGTATTTTACAATATTTAATGTACATAAACTTGCAAAATGGCAGATTCTTATAGACAAATAAAACCAATGATATGACAACTAGCAGGTATATGCCTTCAGAAAACTTCTTATCTTGAAGTGTCTAAAAACAACTAAAGTAACAGGTTATAGGTGCATACACTTATAGTTCTTTCAAATATGAGAAATAAGTGGCAAGAAAGAGGGTAGATTTACACAACATATATACAACTATTTACATATAGTGCTACATTTTGTTAGACTCATTACATTATCATTTCATTACTATGAAAAGCCTGAGATGAATCATTGGAGATTTCCATTTATTACTTTTCGAGAGGAAAGGACCCCAAGAGCAAAAACAGGAACAGGAAAACAGATGTGATCTTGCTGTAATTTATTTCAAGATGTGGTCTAGGATAAGATTCCAAAAGTTGAGGTACCTCACACGTTTGTTACTCTTACCTATAATCAGTTTGTGAGATACGATATATTTGGAGGCCATAGTAGTAAAACTTTTCCATTCTATTTTTCTTCGGTCTAACCAGTTGTGGGAGATATGAAGTTTGGCTAATGCAAAAAGAGCAATCAGGCTCTTCAATTCACAATTAGGCATATCAGCTGGGCTCACATGTAGTATAGCAATCTCACAAGAAAGGGTAGATTTCCCATAACCCATTTTCTCAAGTTTGATCCTTAGTGAGTTCCATAGGTCCTGTGCATATTTACAGTACCAGAGGTTGTGCAAGAGGTCAGCTAATTGTGAAGGACAGAAATGACAAAGAGGAGAGCTGTTTGGAAATAATTTGTTTAGATGTTCTGGGGTATAGTAGGCATTATTGTTTATCATTAACTGGGTGTACACCAGGGCGGCTGTGGTGGTGCAGCGGTTAGCCTTGCCGCCTCACAGCAAGAGGTTCTCTGGTTTGATCCTCGGCTGGGGTGCCTTCTGTGCAGAGTCTGCATGTCCTCCCTGTGGTCGCATGGGTTTCCTCCGGGTGCTCCCATTTCCTCCCACATCCAAAGACATGCTGTAGGTGGATTGGACACTATAAATTAGCCCTAGGTGTGAGTGTGTGCATGTGTGTGTGCCTTCTGTGGAAGGTTGGGTGCCGGGCTGGCAACTCAACATTGTAAAACTCCACTGCCAATCATGAGCAGACAGGTGATCTGCTGTGGCGACCCCTAACCGGGAAAAGCCAGAAGAAGAAGAAGAAGATTAACTGGGTGTACACCAGCTTCCTGAAGGGAGAGAATTTGTTTGTGTTATTTAAAGCATGGGATAATTGAATATCAGTTAACCTAGGATTTCTGTCCTTCCAATAATGGGCAAAAAAGAGAGAGGATTGGTATTTGACAGTAGAAGTTAATTTGTATGAGACCAATAACATCTTGTTTTGGACTTTTAAAAATTTCACTAGGGACAGTGCAAGATTTGCTTCTTCTTCTATATCCTCAGGGAAGCCTTTAAAAGTAGACACCAGCTCTTTAACTTGTCTCAGTATTATTGTATATTTGTTATTTAGGTTAAGATTGTTTTTAATATCATTTAAGGAGTAATCTTTTAATCTATAGAAGTCTCAGATAGCAAAGCTTTTGATTTGAGGGAATTGGCCTAAGTTTATCATTTTATTGCCTAGTTGCAAATTTGGATTTAGATGGATTGGTTGTATAAGGACAAGTGCATTTGTTAAGTGTAGGCAGGAAAGCATATTTTGAAATGTTTTGATTTTATGTTTGATTAAATGATGCAATTTAATGCCCTTTAGTCTGGATTTGTCTATGAAGGGTAGAAATTTGGGGTTAATGTTTAGTGATCCTACATGGGCATACCACAAACTAATCCATTGGGGGTTGGGTTGAGTTGTTTGGGTTATGGTCAGCAAATAAAATGATTCAATTGGCACATATTTTGTCATAGTATAGTTTGAAATCTACTATATCTAGTCCTCCCTTGTTCTTTGGAAGCATTAATTTTGATAGAACGATTCTTGGAGACTTTGGGAACCAGATGCATTTAGTTAGGGTTTTATTAATTCTCTTGAAGAAATTCATAGGAATAATAGAATTAGTTGCATTAAACTGGTACAACATTTTGGGGAGTATGTTCATTTTTATAACTGCTACTTTGGATAAGGCAGGGAGCTTCATGTTTTTCCATCTGTCCAGGTCATGTTCAATATTTGCCCATATTTTAAGAATATTATTTTGAAAGGAATTTTTGTGATTATGATTAAACATTATACCTAGATACTGGAATGTATATTTTAGTTTAATTTGAGTATTAGGAAGAAGAGATGAGTTGTGGCCTAGTGGATTAATTAGAAATATGAGAGATTTGGAGGGATTAACGTCATAGTTAGATGCTTTTGAGAAGATGTCAATAGTTTTTAAGATTTTGTTTAAGTCTGCGTTGGGTAATTGAAAGTATCTATTGAGGTCATCAGCAAAAGCTGATAATAGAATGTTGTTGCTCAGTATATTGGGTATATGATGAAAGGTGTTTTGTGATAAATAGATGAATAGAGGTTCAATATAAATGTTAAAGAGATATGGTGAGAGGGGGCATCCTTGCCTTGTACCATTACTTAATTTTATTCTACTAGAAAATTTTATTGATGACCAGAGTAGTATACGAGGAGTTGTAAAGAATTTTAATTATATTTATGAATGTGTTTGCAATGTTAAAGTGTTGTAGAGTTAAGAACAGGAAGTCCAGATTGACTCTGTCAAAAGCTTTAGTAGCATCAAGTGTGAGAAGATATCTGGGAAGCTTGTCTTTTGCTAAGAGTTGTATGGTTGCATCTAGAGTGAGTGTTATTATCCCAAGTTTGTCTCCCTTCATGAAACCTGATTGCTCTGGGGATGTAATTGTGGGTAGGACTTTTTTAAATCTATTTGTTAGTACCATGGAAAGAATTTTAATATCTACGTTAATAAGAGATATTGGTCTATAGTTTGTTGGGTTAGATTTATCAGTGTTGGGTTTATGAATAAAAACAGTTTTGGAATTGTTTAGATATAAGTTTGTAAGGCCGAATTTACAAATATGATTAAAGACTTTAAGAAGGATAAGAATCAGTTTAGGAGCAAAGTTTTTATAGAAGTTTGATGTAATGCCATCAGGACCTGGGGCTTTGTTTCTTTTTAGGCTTTTGATTGCCTCCGCAATTTCTTCTGATATTATGGGGGCCTCTAAAAGCTCAGTATGATGTTTTTCAATTTTTGGAAATTTAATATTGCTAAAAAAAAGAATAGTAGGTCACTGGTGAGATTTTATCTTGGGGTCCATAAAGTTTTTTTGTATATTTTTTCAAATATGTGCAGTATGTCTTGGTTGGTAGTAAACATTTAATTATTGTAAATAATTTGTGAAATTATAGGGGGGAGAGTGGTGAGGGTTTATAAGCCTAGCCAGTAACTTAGAGGGCTGCTGGGCCCATTCAGAGTAATTTGCGAGAAGTTTCCTTTCCAGGAAAGAGAGATTTTGTGAATGTAGTAAGTATAGCTTTTTTGTTGATTAAAGAGTTGGTTTTCTAACTCAGGTTTGAAGTTTTCTTGCAGTGATTTTTCAATTTCATTGATTTTGTTTTTTATTTTAGTTTCTTTTTCTCTGGAGAGCCTTTTATAGTAGGAAGCTTTTTGAATAAACCCCCCTGATTTTCACCTTAGTAGCTGCCCATAGAACATCTAGTGTAATGTCCAAAGTTAAAAGACTAGATTCAAGTTCTTGGTGTACTATTAATTTCTTTTATTACTTCTTCTTTGTCAAGAAAATTAGGATTTAGAGAACACGTCCAGAGAGTGCTAGCTTTTGGAGGGATTTTTGAAGGGATCATTTTCAGGGTTATCTTAGAGTGGTCAGAATAGAATCTTGGGCTGGCTGAATATAAGATTTTTTCATTTAGCAGATATTCTGAAATCAGGAAAAACTCAATCCTGGACCATGATTTATAACATGGGGAATAGAATGTAAATTTGTCACCTGGGTTAGGGCAATTCATTGAGAAAGATGGGTCAGTTAGGGTGAAATCTAACATTAAAAATACCCAACGATGCTTGTAAATTGCATGGCTTGTTTCTGCTGGACCTATCCTTTATAGAGTCAATAACAGTATTCCTGTCTCCCCCTATCAAATGCTATGGTTAGGAAATTTTAATAGTAAGTTATATATTTGTATGATGAATTTGTGTTGATTAGTACAAGGACCATATATATTTAGGAAGAGTGTGGGTCTACAGGATATAGAATTTAGACAACGAAAATAGCACCATCTTCCAGTATTGTCAGATTCATAATCAAGAATAACCTCCTTGAATGATTTTCTGATAAGTATAGCTACTCATACTACTACCAGAAGCAATGATTGAGGTTTTCCAGGTTCTATCTCTATCCTTATTCCAATCATCATTAAGTAGGTGTGTTTCTTGGAGAAAGATAATATTTGCAAGTGATTGGTAGATTAAGTGTAAAAGTAATTTATTTTTCTTATTATCCTATAGACCTTTGACATTCCATGAATCTATCTCCCACATCCTCTAATTTTAAACTTAGTACATAGTATTATGCAAATGAATTTTGGAAGTCCTTTCCACCCCAAGTGGCAGAAAACAAATGAGCAGAGACAAAACGTTATTAAATGTTTTGTAGCACTAATGTCTCTAAGAACTATCACTGTGCCTAACCACATACCTACAGAGACTAAGAAAAAATTTAGTAAGATACACACTAAGTCAACTAGTTCATAAAACTTTAAACTGATGGCAATACTACAATAATCAACAGGTCATAACACTGCAATCAGAGAGAACAACAATATATACATAATATATACAAAAAACACTAAACACAAGATGTGAAGTGCCACTCAGTCAAAACACTTTACTACTACACTCCAGTTTACATGTACAGACTGAGTATTCTTCACATATAGGGATTTAATACCTAAATGCCTGAAATAAAACATGTGGATTAGGTGGGTAGGAGAAGAGACAGCTAAGTAATGATCTTACATAACAGACATGACCATGTTATAGCAGGTAACTGACATAGTTCCAATTACATTTATATATGATTATCAGTTGAAGACATAACACTAGCAGTGTGACAGACCTCTATATGTGATTGATTAAATCAGGGTTACAAGAAATTAGCCAAAGAACTGAAGTAATTAAATGAAATATTCCTTTGGCAAAGAACAGGTTTGACCAAGTTACAAATGCAGTCACAACATACGCTATATTTGCAAGTGAGCTAGAATTATTAAGCCAGCTGGACAAAAGGTATGACAGTTTGTTAGCTAACACAAGCTTATTACAATGATGTACTCATTTAACAATGAATGTTGTCATTTAGCCATGTATTTTTACAGAACATGAAAACATTTTCTCTAGTTCTGCTTAGACATCAATATCAACAAATATAATTAATAAGGCTCTTAATTGGTTATGGTAATGGTAATGCTTACATACTGTTATATCTTCACCACATTTCTTGAGCTTTGAAGTAATGCTTCCACAATATTTAATAGCTGGCAAAAAAAACACAATTCTGAAAGAAAAAGATTACCTAGAAGCAATATGATAATCCCCTTCCTTTTCCCCCTACACTTCCAGCCCTTTAGAACCCAAATGTGTATCCCTACATATTTAACATCACATGTAGGTTAGATAGATTATTTATTGACTGTAGAAGAATTGGTTTATGACCAATTACTAATTGCAAGTCTCAGATTACTGCAACTGGGTTACTTTACAAATATGTAGTTTGGGGGCTGTTTGCTGTTTATTCTTGGTAAAGTTTGTAAATGAGCATCGACCAGTTCATTAAGTGCAGCACTTGCCTGTAAATAAATAATGGTTTAATATAGAAATCTTCTTTGATGTTTATTTTTGGATTCCTTTATCATGAAGTGCTGAAAAGTGATCATGATTTCTAACGGATCCATTTTCTGAGAGGACATATAGAGGAAATGATTTAGTGACTAGTGTAACAGTATAATGGGGATTATATGCAAATGAGAGTAGGTAGGACCACTTAAACCACACTTTGTGCTTCCAGGTGTGGCGAATTAGGCTGCTGCTATCTGCTGCTTGGAATGTTACAACAGAGTTCACAGCCTGCTCTTTGGAGACTCTAACATGCCAGATTGAAGAAAAACAAAGATTGTTATGGTACAGGAAAGTACCAGAATTAATAAAGAGGTGTTCAAGGCTTCGTCAAGCAGCATTCTTCACTTTAAATGAGGGTTCAGGTGAAATAGACACTGGGTAAGCTAGTCCTTTTTTTTTTTTTTTTTTTTATAATCACTCAAGTTTTTCCTTCCTCAGAGTTTTGGGAGTTCCCCAAAAGCTGTAATAAAGGCAGTTTTAGCTTCTGATTGGTTTTTAATTGAAAATTTCTGGTTGTTCTTTGAGAAGGATAAGGTACTGGGATATTTAATTTGGAGTTTTACCTTTTTAGCAAGGAAAAAAGCACAGAAAGGAGCAAGCAGTTGTCTTGCTTGTATGATTTGCACTGGTAAATCCTGTGCAAATGTAATTTTGTGACCATCTCAGGTTAATGCTTTTTTTTGTTTTGCTGCTTGAAGGAAGCTACTGCAAGACAGAGCAAAATCCCATAAAGGGAAGACATCCCTGATCAACACTAGCAAAAAACTACGTTCGCTAATAAAATCATCAAAGGCCAACTTCGAGAGAAAAATCGCTAAGGGCACTAAAGATAATCACAAGGCCTTCTTCAGTTATGTTAGAAACCTGGGTGGAAACCCTCAGATATGTGCAGAGTTAGTTCATAATGGCAAAAAATGCACTGAACCCACAGATATTGCCAACATACTGGCAGACAGGTTCAGTGCAAATTTCTCCCCTCCCTCTCCCCCAAAAGACAAAATAAATATCTCAGCTGAATGCAACCTCCCTGAAATCTCAGATGTCCAGGTGAGAGCTGCCCTCAGCAAAGCTAAAAATATAGCATCCATGGGACCTGACGGTGTCCAGGGTTGTGTGCTACGTGAACTCCTAGAGGTGCTAAACCCGCACATAAGAACGCTGTTTAATCTTTGCCTTGCTACAGGATACATCCCTGAACACTGGCGTACAGCTACAGTGGTCCCACTCCACAAAGGTGGCACCTCTACAGACCCTGGAAACTACCGCCCCATAAGCTTGACCAGCCTGGTCTGCAAAGCTATGGAAAGGATCATTATGGAACTCATAAACAAAGACATCGGGGACCTACAGACAATTGACCCTACCCAGTTCGGCTTTGTAAAAGGCAGATCCTGTCTTTTAAACCTGGTGGACTTTTTTGAAACAGTCACTAGAGCCATCGATGAAGGCAAAGCAGTTCATACAGCCTATCTGGATCTGGCAAAAGCCTTCGACACAATACCCCACTCAGGCATCATAGACAAGCTCAACAGCTTAAATGTAAACCCGTTTGTCACAAGATGGGTTGCAAACTGGCTAAAGGACAGAACCCACAAAGTCAGAATAGCTGGAGCTATGTCAGACTCTAAGCCAGTCACAAGTGGAGTCCCACAGGGCTCTGTCTTGGGACCCCTCTTGTTCGGCATTTATTTCTCAGATGTGCAGGCAAACATAGGGGGGTTGTGGCTGACAAAGTTTGCAGACAACTGCAAACTAGGCGCCATAGTCGACACACCAGTTGACACATGCATCCTCCAGAAGGGCCTCACAGAAACAAACGACTGGTGCCAGAGTCATGGCCTTAAACTAAATGCCAAAAAATGTATAGTCATCCCCTTTGGAAAAAACAAAGTACCCACAAATTACCACATAGGTGGTAATCCATTATGTACGGAAAAAGTAATCAGAGACCTGGGGACCCAAGTTGACAGTGACCTCTCATTTGACACCCACGTCGCCAAAGTGGTTAGAAAGACCATCTACCTTGCCCACCTTATCATGAAGGGATTCACATCCATATCAAAGGATGTCATTGTACCCTTATATTCCTCCCTTATCAGGCCTATGATTGAGTACAATGCCCCATTTGGTATGTACCTCACCCGGCACCTGCAGCAGCTGGAGAGACCCCAAAAGTACCTTACCAAGAGGATCAAGGGTCTCCAGCATATGTCATTTGCTGCCAGACTGAAAAAGCTCCAGCTCTATTCAGTAGCATACCGCCTGCTCAGAGGTGATATGTGCCTTACGTACAAGGCCATGTCCAATTCAGAATTAATGGACATACTCCACCTCAAAAAATCCAAATCCATCAGAGCCACGAGAGCTAAAGATCTAAACCTCAGCACAAATATGAATAAGACATGCTGGAGGGACAAATTCATAACCCAGAAGCTTCCCGCACTCTGGAACAGGATACCTGTCCATGTTAGGCAGAGCCCCTCACTGACTCTCTTTAAGAGAAATCTGGACGGATGGATGGGTGATCGTAGGTTTACACCGGGGGTCATCTCTGTGTCATTGCTAGATAGAGGCACAGTAAACTAAATTTAATTTAAATTGTACACTTTTGTATCATTACATGGGGTGGCGAAAGCCACATACAATTTGGCTAGGCTTATAAATGCCCTAGGGCAGATAGCCTAGTACTATACTATGAAACTATTCCCTGTCAGCATATACACATGAATGAATGAATGAAGTACTAAACAAACAAACAAACAAATTAAATAATATAGAAAAAAAGTTTCTACTTAGCCCTGTACTTTTGCCTATGGTATAATGTTATGCTCTACATTCTTCTTAAGTGAATAACATGCACATTTTTGGTTTGAGCATCATTTCAATGATTTTTCAAAAGTATCTTCTAAGAGACATTGCAGTCTGTCTCCTCTCTTTGCAAGACTAAAAGTTATTTAGTGCTTCTTAGGACTACAAAAACGGAATGTCATTTCACATTATGCTTATGCAATCAGAATGTTTTGTACTCAAGTTTGCAACCCACTTTTTGCATGATATATTATACACAACCGAAAAAACTTTTGGACCCATGTGCATTCATCCTATTCCAACTTAAATATTTTGGTATTATATTTACGGCTTTTGCATGACATCCCCTATTACTATTATGAGACACAGTGGAAGCTAGCATTCATTTTGTGCTGAAGTGGCATTCTGTTACATTGTATTATCCATTATGCTGTTCTCTTTGATACAAAATTTCTTTTGCGTTAGGCTGTGTGTGTGTTGCTGATAAGCCTGACATGCCAGTTCCATTGCCTTGGAAAGAGATGGAATCTTCAGACAATTTTCTCAGATAAGCAGTAAAACATGACTTGTCATCA
This sequence comes from Protopterus annectens, assembly GCF_019279795.1. Classification (NCBI taxonomy): domain Eukaryota; kingdom Metazoa; phylum Chordata; order Ceratodontiformes; family Protopteridae; genus Protopterus; species Protopterus annectens. The sequence continues at coordinate 385,499,750 of NC_056746.1, forward strand.
AACAGAAGATAGAATACACAGAACAAGCTTGTCATTGGGAGTGGTAAGCACTAGGTAGCCTATCTACCACAAGAGGAGTGGTTTCTGGCCCAGAAATTGTAGTTTATTGTCCGTTTGGGCAGTTTTTCCATATCTTTCAACTTTCTGGTTTAAAAGCCCGTGTTTGCGCTTGTTTCCCACCTTTCCTGTAACTAGTTTAGTCCAGATACAGATTTGCTGTATCCAGGACTCTTTTTAGCTTCTGAGTGGTGCCAAAGTCTGCTCTTCAAATTTTCCCTTAGACCTGCTAGTTCTCTCCTCTCCTGCCCTTTTACTAGCTTATCAGTCTAGCACTGTACCAGACTTCTTTTAGCAATTATTGTAGCACACAAAAGTGCTACCAGCACTACATGTTCTACAAGGAAACAGCTCCAGTACTTATTATTAATACCCACTCATCCAGGCATGTCTAAAGGTCAGTTCCCTTTGCTTTCTCCTATTAACCTGGTGAACTTGGGCATCCTGAGGCAATGTAGCAACTGCCTCATGTACACCGACAACCCTTTCTTCTTACCTCCCAACACTCAGACTTGCGAGAGATGCACTTATATATCCAAATTGGAAGGCACACACTCTTCAGCCAAGACCGGAATAGCTGGTCAAGAGGCGAAGGTCAACACTTGCAACACACCACATGGAACACATAGCCCTCCAGAACATACACTAGCACTGCCTTACACACCCACCTTTGTGGAGGCTCTCAATAAAAATCTACCCAAACAGCAGAGACCTCCAAGGTAGAAACGCACTCGACCACCACAACACAACACTAATCACGAGACACAACTCTCCTAAACAGTGTGCCACTCAACCAAAGCCCCTAAGGCAAAACAGCACGCCCAACACACTAGTCATATGTGACTCGATAGTGAGACACACTGATGTCCCACTCACTAGGCTGAATAAGGAGAAAGTAACAGTCAACTACCTGTCATGTGCCAGTATCTGCCACATAACGCACACACTCAGGTCCCTCAACAACAGGTACAAATATGACTCTGTCATTGTAGGTGTGGGTGTGAATGACCTGAGACTTACCTTCCTGGACTACATGAAAAGAGACATGGAGGAGCTCTCAGATTATGTAGCCCAGGTGGCTATGACCCTAGCCCTGAGCAGCATCTTACCATCACCCAGAATGATACCACAGTACAAGCAGAAAATGATCAATTTCAACAATTGGCTAGGTTTCTGGTGTCATTCTAAGGGGGATCCAGTATCTGTCTGCCTGAGATGACATGATTAACAGACCTCGATGCTTTGCCAGATATAGCCTGCATCTGTCACCCCTGGGCTTCTGGATACTGACCAAGGTTCTTGCCACCCCTATAGTGCCTTTTTTAGGTGGTGTTCCAAAGACCAAATTACCACCATAACAGCTACAAGCAAATGCAATCTGATGGTCATGCTGCTCAAATCTAGAAGTCTAAATCTGAAAATGCACTCAGTCAAAGCACTCCTTAAAATGGAGAACATCGACATTTGTGCTGTAACAGAGATCTGGGTCAAGGCAGCAGAAAACACCCCTGCACTACCAGGCTATAACTCATTCCACACCTTTCGGCCCCAGAACTTGGCCTGAAGCTCCAAAGGTGGTGGTGTTTCCATATTCATAAAGGATGCACACACCTCCAGACTGGTAGCCAAACATAACACATCAGAGATACTTCAGCTGCAGCTAACATTTGGTAAAACAGTGATTCCGGTTGGAGCCTGCTATAGGTCCTCAACAATGTCCCAAGACTCACACTTCATGTTGCTAAGCACATTGGAGAATATTAGGGTCCAACCTAACACTCTCATACTGGGCAACTTCAACTACCCCTCCATTAACTGGGAAAACTAGTCATGTACCAATACACTTTCCCAACGTTTCCTGGAATTCATTAATTCAAATGGCCTGGACCAGCTTGTTCACACCCCCACTAGAGGTAGCAACATCCTTGACCTAGTCATTACTAACATGGGCGACCATTGATCTACACCAATAGTTAACTCTTCCCTGGTTAGATCCGACCACAAACTAATCACCCTGGATCTCCACATCACACCCCCCCCCCAAGGTAACCACCATGAAAAACTTCTCCAAAGCTAACTTTGGGCTCCTAAAAACAGAGGTGGCTAACTTCATGGCACCCATGCAAATGGAGAATAGTTGCATGACTGCTGAATCATACACCAATGCACTGTACAAGCATATACACAAATGCATGGCTCTCGCATACCCAACAGAACCAAGACACTCTCCCCCAAAAAAGGAAGCCAATCTGGTTGTCCCCTGCCATAAACAAATTCTACAACAGAAGGAGGAAACTGATGCAGAATAAGGTGAAGTCCCAAGACTGGAAAATTCCCTTATCAGCCGCAACAAAAAGTTGAGATCCCTCATCAAATCCTCTAAAGCTAGCTATGAAAATAGAATTGCAGCAGATAGTAAAACAACCACAAGGCCTTCTATAGTTATGTAAACAATCTCCATGGCAATACCCAGATTTGCTTTGAGCTACTGCACAATGGTACCTCCTATACCGAGCCAACAGATATTGCCAATATTCTGGCCAACAGATTCAGTGCCAACTTTACCTCTCCCCCCAAAGGACCAACCACAATACCAGTAAATTGCCAGGCACCCAGTATTACTGCTGCACAGGTTAAACAGCACTGTCCAAGGCCAAGAATACAGCTTCCATGGGACCTGACAATATCCATGGCTATGTTCTACATGAACTACAGAGTGAACTGGCACATCACCTATGTGCCCTGTTCAATCACAGCCTCACCTCAGGCTTTGTCCCTACCGAATGGCGCACTGCTACAGTCATCCCTCTCCAGAAAGGAGGAGTGACTACAGACCCTGGGAACTACCACCCCATTAGCCTGACAAGTCTGATATGCAAAGCTATGGAAAGCATCATCAAGGACCTAATAAACAAGGATATAGTGAATCTTCAAACTCTGGATCCCACATAATTTGGTTTTGTGAAGGGTAGATCATGCCTGCTCAACTTGGTCGACTTCTTTGAGTCAGTCACCAGAGCTGTGGATGAATGCAAGGTGGTTCATACAGCCTACCTTGATCTGGCCTAAGGCGTTTGATACCATTTCCCATTCAGGAATCATAGAAAAACTCACTAACCTAGGCATCAACCCCTATATCACTAGGTGGGTTGCAAACTGGCTCACAGATAGAACCCACAGTGTGAAAGTAGCAGACTCCAAGTCAGACTGCTGACCAGTCATGAGTGGAGTCCCACATGGTTCAGTCCTGGGTCCTCTCCTGTTTGGTATCTACTTCTCTGAAGTCCAGGCTAACACAAAGGGTCTCTGGCTGACAAAGTTTGCAGACGATTGCAAGTTGGGAGCTATTATTAAGTCCCCAAGTGATGTTGACATCCTACAGAAAGAGCTCACTGAGACCAATGACTGGTGTCAGAACCATGGCCTTAAGCTCAATGCCAAAAAATGTGTCATCATCCCCTTTGGGAAAAACCCAGTTTCCATGAATTACCACATCGATGGTAGTCCACCGGTCACAGAAGGTGTTATAAGAGATCTGGGAACACAGGTTGACAGCAGCCTCTCTTTTGACCTCCACATTGCCACTGTGGTCAGAAAGACCTTCTATGTGGCACATCTCATTACTAAGGGTTTTGCATCCAGGAAGAAAGAGGTCATTGTCTCCCTCTACTCTTCCCTCATTAGGCCAATCATCGAGTACAATGCCCCATTGGCATGTACCTCACTAGACACCTGCAGCAACTGGAGAGGCCACAAAAGTACCTCATAAAGAGGATCCTAGGCCTTAAACACTTGTCCTATATGGACAGACTCAAAAAACTCCAACTATTCTCCATCTCATATCGTCTACTTAGAGGCGATCTCTGCTTGACATACAAATCCATGTCTGAGCCAGCTCTGTTAGAAATGCTACAGCTAAAGAAATCCCAATCCCTCTGCACCACATGTTACAGTGACCTCAACTTCATTACCACAATCAACAGAACATGCTGGAGGGACAGGTTCATAACCCAGAGACTGCCCTTGCTATGGAATAGACTTCCCATACATGTCAAACAGAGCACCTCACTGGCTTTCTTCAAGAGAAACCTTGATGAGTGGATGGGAAATAGAAAATTCATCCCAGGGATCACTGCAGTGGCTCTACTCGACAGAGGCACTGGGAACTAAGGTCAGGTGGCACAATGTCAGGGTAATCCTATGGGCTAGGTTTGTAAAGGCTCCAGGGCCATTAGCCTAGTACACACCTATGAACCTATGAATAGTAAAGGATTTGCCTAAACTTCCAGAGACAGTGACCATTAACTCTTAGGCTTTCTTATCACTTGACACTATGGAAACTCAAACCTGCTACCTACTAATTTTCTGAAATACGTACAGAAAATTAAGATGCTAAAACTTCTATTAAGCCTAATCAAAAGTCAATGATTGTATCAAAGACTACAGCTAAGAGATGCATAGCTGTTTAAAATACAGTTTATCTAATCTCAAGTTGCTAAACAAATCAGGCTGAAATGATTCCAAAAGCTGCTTACAATAGTCCTTAATCATTAAGAGATTGCAATCAATAGATAATTTGTTTTTTACTTCTAAATACAGCTGTCTCAGAGTTTATCCAGGTCAGAATAACTATGGTTACTCAAGCCCTAGTAGCACTATATCACAGTAGTCCCATGCAGAAGTAAGGCTGTTACTTTTTCTAATGTTTATAATGAGAAGGCATGTCTGATGATGTACTTGCCTCCACTATGAGTGGACAAATTTCAGCTTGCCAAGGACTGGAATCCTTGAATTGCACCCCCCGCAAAAAAAAAAAAACTGCCAAAACAGATTTCTAAATGTTTTTGCAAGGGTCAAGCTCCCCTGCACACCCCCAAGATGTGTATGTGTGTGTGTGGGGGGGCAGGGGGTCAACCCCTCTAGACTCCCCTCAAACGTATGTATATACCAAATCTACAATTACACCAAATGGGGGAAATATCTCAATAGCGATTTCTTACAGAAGAACTTTGATCTTCTTCAGGTTAAACTTTGGGCAAATGTCTCTCAAGAGTTCAATCTTCATCTACCATTGATTACCTGATGTGGTTTATCAAATTAAAATTTCATAAATTTGAGGTTGGAAACAGCCAACCAAATCCACATGTTTCAAGATCATATAAGATTATAAAAATGTTATAATTATTATTTTTTAACATCAATGTGAGGAAGAAAATAACAGGTTATAATTCCAAAGTTATTTATGCAAATTACAACAGAACAGGCAAAAATAATAAAAAATAACACTATTTTTAATCAGGCAGAGGAACTACATTTAAAATCTTGAATATTTTAACATTTTATCAAAAAGCCAGAAAATATTAGAAAATAACAAAAAGATTTTTGGACATTATAAAATGACATCCTGCAACACACTTAAAAAGAGATATCACTGCAATTTCCTGCAAGTGTACAGAAGACAACACACGTACATATAACATGCTGGAAGATGTAGCTATGTACAATATAACAAAGAACAATGGTGGACAGATACAAAGCTTCCTGTTATAGTTGCAATATTTCACAACAGAAATCTCTATAATGTTGCTTTAACAGTCTGTCTTCATTTTTCTTCTAGAAATTTTAGTTTCGATTCCTTGCTTACGGTAGCTTTCTTTACATAGCTCAGGGTCTACTGCAACTACAGTTCCAACTCTTTAATTTGGTATGTAGCCAAAACACAGTATTTTTTTTAAATCTTTATTACTGTTATATACTTAAAACATCACACAAAATGTATTTCTTCTTTTCTTCTTTTGAAAAGTTGTTGTTTTCCTCTCTTCCTAATTAGACTTTTTGATTCTTTTAGTTTGAAAAAGAACATTTTCTTCTCTTAGAATGCTATCCAATAGACTTGCCCCTAGATTTAATAAAATCCATGTAGGCATAGTGTAGAGCCTACATAGAATGTTACCATGTCCGAATACACGGTTCCCTCTTGGCAGCATGTTAATCATGGTGTGTTGCTGAGGGAAAGCTGTGGAACACAGTTATTGAATCAGTGTAGGGAGTGTGCTGCTAACTTTGTCCCCAAATGAGTAACACACTCCCTGCTCTGTCCAAATGTGTTATAGCACTGTAATTTAATGTTTTTTTATTGTTTTTAAAAAGCATGTTTGCGTAGCTCGGTGTGGAGCGCAGCAGTGCTAAGTGGTGCTGAGACACCAGACATCTAAAAATAGAAATCTGATGTATTTAATTACTTATGTAAAGGTCAAGTTTAAGCGTAGTTGAGTGGGCTTGCAAGGCGCGGTGCGATGCTCAGCACTGCTTAAATGTAGCTCAGAGATATATGTAAAGGTATAGGAAAATTCCACATATCCATGTAGCTAAATGATTAGAGCTATGGTCTCATGTATAGCAGATGCAGGGTTTGAATACACGGGAGGGCAAGTTAACATTTTTGTTCAAAATAGAAATTATGCAAATTATTTTTAAATACTGGCCTGCTGTGCTCAGCTAAGCTCTGCTAAGACCTGCTAAGCACTGTATAAAGTAACTAATAGCTGGTAATGTGTATGCACTGCTCAGCACTGCTTGACTGCTTTGCACACTGCTAAGCACAGCCAAGCACTAAGCACTGCTTATCTCAGCCATACTGGTTTCTGTGGTGCTAAGTGATGTGCCGCACGTTTAAATATTGCTCAATGTTGTGTAAGGGCAGGAAAACAGGCCATATTAAGCCCAATAGGTGGGAAGAAACATAATCTATTGCAGTTTTGTCTCAGAAGGATACAATGGCAGGCGTTGAAGAGGGTTAAGCTTTCAGGTGCAGCGGTGGGGCATTCAGGAGTCCAGGAGTCAGGAGTAAAAAACATGAGGGCCAGCTGATGCAGGGAGGTTACCAGGGCTCAGAGTGCAAAGCAGAAAGTGGAGGCCTGGGACTGGCTGGCAAGGGACCTCACCAGTGCAACTGGTATCCCATGCACAGGTGAGCAGTGTCGTCACCACGACGACAACTTCAAAAAATGGAAGGGGGCTCTCTTGGACACCTGGGTCCAAGAATTCCAGGCTGGGAATGTCCCACATGTATGTAACTACTATTACCTGTGTTTCACCAATATCTAATCTTGAATGTCTGCTAAACTGGTATGCATAATGGTGTGCTTCTCTCCCAACAACTGCAGAGGAGAGGGCTTGCAACATTGAGGTGCATGCTGGGTGCTTGGTCAGGTTGCGCTGTGAGTGAGGTGAGTACAGATGTATTTTGCTATTTATAGTGAAATAAGCAAGAACTGTGATTAAGTATATACAGTAAAGATTGTATTGCAATGAATGTGGACTTACACCTGTACTGCAAGAAGTGCATACTGCCAACTGTAGTGCCATAAGCAGGGAAGACTAAAGCATTAACCGTAATAAAGCACATGCAATAAAGTTTGTAGTGCAATAACTGTGGAATTACAGCTGTATTGCAACACCTGCATAATGACAACTGTTGTGCAATAAAAGCTTGAAACTATACCAGTAACTGATTGAAGATATCTTTAATAAAGCCTGTTGTGCAATGACTGTGACTTCAGGCAGGGTTATATTTTTGTATGGCCCAAAAATGAGAACAGGAAGGAGGAATCTAATTAAGAAACTCTACGGATGTATACCCTGTTGTCTTTAAGAAAAGTATGATGTAATAGCTTCTAGCAGTATAAATACCAATGACTCATTGAAATCCACTAGAGGCACTTCTTCTCAGTGAGACTGTAATATAACTGAAATGACAGAATCATCAGTTGAGATACAAGGTGCTAAGAGTCTTAATTCACTTACCATTCGAGAGGATGTACATGCATTTGAGTATGAAGCACTAGGTGCTAAACCTAAACACCTGCAATGTACATCCTCCTTTTTTTCAGTGTTGCCACTTCCCATCAAAACGGGGTTAAAGAACAGCAGACAGCACTCTATCAGTGGGTGGTGGAAGCAGACAACGGTATCCACTTAAAATTTAAAGATCAGTGTTTGATATATAATCTTTTGAATGTATCTTTGACTGATGACTAACTTAAGCTTTTAAACAAAGGCTTAACTTTTATACCTGCAGCTCCATCTAAACTGCATGATGTAATATTAGACTTGAGACTGTTTGCCAGAAATGTCATATTGAAAACTATGTTTAGTAATGACAATGACAATAATTTTAATGTCTTAAGAAAGCCTAGTGCTATTATTCCAACGTCACATCCTGTTGTAGATTTTTTTTTAATTTGTGTGAGATGGAGTTAACACAATATGTACACTCTTGGCATCAGCAGAGATTTTATAACTTAAATACTAATGAAATACTTGCTTTAAATCAGCTAATGAATACCAAGGAAATAATTGTGAGACCAGCTGATAAAGGGGGTGCAGTCGATATTCTGAACTATGATTGGTACAGCTCCAAGATGAAGGACATGTTATTGGCCACTTCAACATACAAGATTATTAAAGAGACTGACATGAAGGATATTATTGCATGGGTGAAGAACAATTTGGAAGACTTACACTCAAGAGGGCTAATAACAACTGAAATGTTTCAATACTTTATAGTTGAATATCCTGTTGTACCTGTCATAAACAGCCTACCTAAAATACACTAGAACAGATGGAAGCCAGCATTGAGACATATAGTATCTAGTAATGATGGCTGGTCCACGGAGCCTCTATGTATATGGATAGAGAGCGAACTGAAATCGGCTCTATCCAAAGCTTCCACTGTTCTTAAGGATACAGCTCATTTTCTTACTTCTTTTAGGGATTATGTGAACAGTACATTGATTGAGGGTGACTTTTTATTTGTGATGATGGATGTGAACAGCTTGTTCACCATCATTCCTAACTCTAATGGAGTTGAAGCAGTTAAAGATTTTTTTGAATGAACACAATGTTTTTGATGCCTCTATCATTTTTAGAATATGTTTCCTGTTACAGTTAGTGCTTGAAAATAATATCTTTATGTTTCAAGACCAGTTCTATTGGCAATGTTGGGGTGTTGCAATGGGAACACCTTACACTAACTCATATGCCAATATAGTCCTAACCCTCTGGGAAGACTGGTGTATTTTTAATGATAATAATAATTGGAGAGACAAAAATATGTTCCATGAGAGGTTTGTGGATGATGTTTTCCTCATTCAAAAGGGGGATGAAGTTTATTTGCAAGACTTCCTTGTCTATTTAGAAAGTACAACCTCTTTTTTGAGGTTCACTATTAACCATTCTTCTAAAGAAATTGATTTAATGGATGTTATGGTGTTTATGAATAAAACCAATCGGTTGAAGACCACACTTTATAGAAAACAATGCTGAAAGAATACACTTTTGAGTTATGACAGCATGCATCCTAGCCATATTTTTTTCATGTAGTGAAAGGGCAAGCCTTGAGGATCTCATAGTTATGCACCAATGATAAACGCTTTGATGCAGAGATGAACACATTAGTTAATGACTTCGGACAGGTTGGTTATGACAATCACCACGTTAATGACACAATAGATAATGTTAAAATGCTCAGGGGGACCAGGGGTAAACTATGGTTCGATAGACCCGGACAAGCAGGGAGTACTCAATATGAAAGAAAATGTTCCCCAATGGGGTACTTAGCTTTATTGAAGACTTCGGACTGAAATTCAAATCGAAAATCTCAGGTGTCAGCTGACCAGCACTTGCGAACTGCTTCTGCTTCGGGCACCGCTCGGCAAGAAAGACTGAAGAAAATGGCGTCGGATGCCTCTTATATACCCCTGATGCACTGACGTCAGGGAAGAAGTGACAGCAACTGATGCTGGACCAAGACTTTGGAATTCGGGCCGACTGCGGGATCGCCTGATGGCAGGATAACCCAAGTATGATGACTGCAGCAGGGTAACACGATGAACATCTGAGTGAACAAATACAGGAGTTATGATTTCATTGAAATACAGCAGTGACACTGATGGGATTCATAATATAATCAATAAGAATTGGAAGATCCTGACTATCTATGATTGCATTAAACAAGTTGTGGGTGCTTACCCCAGGTTCTCTTACAAGAACAATTTTAATCTTAAACGATTGTTATTCAAGAATATTTCAGCTTCTCCCATACCTACTACTCTTTCTAACAGGGTTGGGACTGTCTGCTGTCGGCATTGCAAGGCATGTAAGTACATTGCCAAAAACAATAGCTTCACACACCCTATTACTGGCAAGGAATATCAACCAAGGTTATATGCTGATTGTTGTACAGAGAACGTCATACACCTTGCCAAATGTGATGCCTGCATGACTTTCTATGTAGGCAAAACAAATAGATGATTGAAAGATCATACCCTGCAACACTTAAGTAATGCTAGATTAAAGAAAAGCACAAATGCTTTATTTCAACATAAAAGTGTGTATCCATGACATGATTTTTCTTTTTTAGTCTTGCAGATATATAGAATGAGTAAGAGAGGTGGTGATTTATGTAACTACACTAAGGTTGCTGAACCTCACTGGATCACAGATTTACAAGCTGATAAATCACCAGGTCTTGATGCTTTTCTCCCACTGAAACTTGTGCTTAAAATCACAAGCTTTAGCATTAATATATGATTGGCTGAAATTGACTATGGTTATGGTACTTATTGACCAATGACTTTGAAAATTAAGGAAGTGTGGCTCCATTGTTACTACCTGATTGGCTATTGGATTATATTTAGGAGTTTTAACTTTTTATGAATGATGATCTGAAGAAGGAAGTATCCAAAAGCACTCATCCATTTTTAATTTATGTATTTCTGTCATAGTTGTTATTAAATCGACATTTTATGCTTTTATCATTCCGATTCTTCTTGGGTCTTTTTGTTTCCATGACTGTGGAAGTAGGGCTGTTTTGCAAAAAATCAATTATGACAACTGTTCTGCAATAAAAACATGAAATAATACATCATACCTGCATGAAGGTATATCTAATAAAGTCTGTTGTGCAATAAGTGTATGGTCAGAGCTATTTTGTAAGAAATGACTTATGACAACTGGTCTACAACGACATGTGGACTAATAGCAATAACACCAAGATAAATCATGTACATCAGGATTGTCTTGTTTTCACCATTGCATGCCAGCTGCAAGCATTCAGGCTGTGAGGTACAGTGTTGCAGTCAGGTATAACAGTGCAAATAATAACCCACAGTCAGATATTGTTTCTTGACTTCACAGATATTTCAACACACTAACAATGTACTGTGCACACCTGCATTCTATGTAGTAATGTATAGATTACCTAGTCTCTCTGTCATGCTTGAATTTATTTCATGCATGTTTGTTCAACTGTTACTGCAGTCTAGTATAAAACTGTACTACTATTATCAGGTCAGATTTTGGTGCCATGTGAGCTTTAGGCAAATATCAGTCAATCAGTAATCAGCAATGACTCAATACCTCAGTTTGCTAAATGGTCTGTAAGAAGTACATTTTTGCCACACACAGACCGGGTTTGAATCCAGTGCTATGTAGCACTAAATATAACAGTATCAGTAACATAATGTTTACAGATATTCTTTCCATAGGAAATACAGGTAAATGGATGAGGTAGCCCATGTTATGAGTAAATTATTGTGTGTATAGATGTCACAGACTTTTACAATCATTACCAGGAATGTGAAAATACAGCATAAAATAAAGGAAATAAGTATAATAATAAAATAAAAGAAAATAAATAAAATGTGTAAACTTTGGTATGGCTGCATGCCTGGAGTGTCTGTTAAAAGTTGCTGCAGCCAATTAATATATTTGATGCAGATGTCTTCTGTAGTCACTGATATTGGGTTCTATCCCCATGACTGACAAACAAGGCATGATAGTTGTTTACTCTCTGTACTGCACACATACACGTCTCTCAAGTGTCACGCTTTCATGGAATGTAATTACTAGTGTATAATCCCTCTGTCACAGATGTATCATCAACAAGATTATGTAAACAGCAAAGTAATACTACATCACTACATCAGCCCACAGTACACCTTGGTAGTTTTATAGGTACACCTGATGTGCAAGTGTTCTGTGTAGTTGTGTACATGCAGTTGTTACTGCCTGGCCCATACTGTCCCATTCAGGTAGCTTGAGAGGTATGTATGTACTACAGCAACTATAGGGCACTTTTACACATAAAAAAGGACAGACCTGTAGAGTAGATAGCAGTACTGTTGTCAAGTATACAGCCTATAAGGGTATTAATGGACTGTATTTATTTCTATCCCCACCCCTTATCTTCATATATTTATTATTCTTATTCATTGGTTATGGCTTACTATTAACATATGTTGTTCCACAAACTTTACTTTGGGGCATGTGTTTTATTACTGTTGTGTATTAAAATGGTTGTATATTAACATATCTTGTTGAATTACCTATTTTGTTGGCCTTATGCCATAACTGTTACTGTCATGCTGTTAATATACTGAGTGTTCTGTTATTTACTGTTGTGCTTCACATAATATGCATTGAAATGTAATGGGGTTATTTTCAATGTTCCTGCATGCTGTTATTACTAACACTGGTTTTGTTCATAACTAACTTATATGTATTGCTTTAACTCCATAACCACAGCACATCAGGGTAGGCCAGATCCTGCTGATCCACCTACCCTACCTCAGTTGGCTGTGGCACTGGGTCCTAGTACGTCTGGGATTCAAGCCAGTGGTGCCCCCTCTGCTGGCCCTGCACCACCTTCAGGTGGAACTGCCTCAGGGGATGGGGTCCATTCTCCCCCTGGGACTGGTGGCAGAGGGGCGGTAGTCACACAGGATCAACTACCAGCCATGGTGTGTAGGATTGCTCATAGGAGCTATGAATGTTGCCTGCACCAAATTGAGGGCAGACTGGACAACCTGGTGGGGCCAGCTGGCCCTGGTGCCCAGCTTCCAGCACAGCCACCTTCGGGGCAGTGAAGGAGCAGTGTCAACTGCCATGGGTGGGGATATCAGTCATGCTGCTGTTGTTTGGAGGCACATGCTTCTCGGATTCCACAATACTCTCCTCATCCAAGGTGTCACACACCACCCCTGTCTGCTGTCTTGTTTGTCTTGTCTGTCTGCAGTTGCATCCACTCCTACCCAACTTACTTCCCAACATGTACCTATATCCCTTCCGCAACATTCCACTCTCTCCTTATAAAAAAAAAAAAAAAAAAAAAATGGGTACCTGTCCCACAAAAAAAAAGCGCCCCATACATAGCTCTCCATTTTGTACACGTGTCCACTGGACACAACTAATTTGGTCCAACTGGCTTGTCAACACTTTTATGTTGTCCTCACCCCACTCTCTGGGGTTTGAGAGTCCAAATTCATCCATAAAATCTGTCACAATGCACAGCTGTTGCTGCACAAGAAATGGAAATGGATGGAAAACCTTGGGCACCCAGGTTAATAGCAACCTGACTTTTGACCACCACATTGCCTCCATTGTACAGAAGCCTTTCTCCATGGCCCACCTCATAAATAAGGGTATTTCATCCAGGAACAAGAAGGTCATAACATCCCTTTATTCCTCCCTTATCAAAACCATTATTGAGTACAGTGCTGCCTTTGGCATGTACCTTGCCAAGCACATGCACAAGGTGGAGAGATCACAATGGTTCCTGACCAGGAAAATCCAGGGTCTCAAACACCTATCCTATACAGATAGGCTAAAAGCCTTGTGCCTCTACTCAGTCTCATACAGACTGCTCAAAGGTGACCTGTGTCTGGCATACAAGGTCATTTCAGACCCAGCCTTGATGGAACTGCTGCATATACGCAAGACAAACTCCACTTGCACAACCCACACACAAGGCCTTAACCTAGTCTATGACATTAATAGAACTTGTTGGTGGGATATACTTGTGTCCTAAAGACTCCCCATATGTGGAATAGACTCCCTCTCCATGTCAAACAGAGTACCTTTCTAGCCCTATTTAAGAGGAACCTGGACAAATGGATGGAAAACAGAAAATACACTTCTGGGATCACACATGTCCCTGCTGCACAGGGGAAACAGGTGCTGACATTGAGGGAACATGGGCGAAATTCTTGGCTAGGCTTATTAGGGCCTCCTGGCCAATAGCCTAGTAGTATCCTATGAACTTAACCTATGGAAAGCTAGTGTTCTTTCCTACACCCTTCCTGCACATCCCTAGGGAACATGGGTGACATTCTTGGCTAGGCAAAGGGCCTCCAGACCAGTAGCCTAGTAGCATTCTATGAACTTATGAACAAATGGAAAGCTATGGTACTTTCCTACACCCTTCCTGTATACATCCCTACCTGGCTTTCACTGTTTTTCCCCTGCTTGCCCCCATTTCACCACTGTCCTATCACTCCCTTTTTCTTTTCTTTATTTTATAGCACAGGTTTGTGTTAAGTGCCATGCCACACTGCACAAATCTACTTAAATGAGCTTTAATGAGCCTTAATGATCTTATGTGATTCTCACAGTGTTAGGCACATATACAAAATAATGACCCCTGCCACATTTCAAACTGAGGCCCCTGTCAATTATAGCCAACTGAAAAATTAAAACAAAAACAACTGGCGACTTCACTGAAGACTGAATCCACAAAGTTTAATGAAGTGCTTTTTGTCCAAATACTTCTTTGAACTTCATCAGATACTAACATTTACAAAAATCAAGTTTAAATAGTCATGTTTAACCATGATTAAAATCAGCTGGTCTCTCCATCTTAAAATTTAAAGGAAAAGTAGTTAAAATAGCATTGTGAACATAATATGCATTTTCCTGTTCTTTAAAACTGCCTTATTTAACAAGCAAATGAATACATTTATCGCAGCAGCAATATGGTGAAAATCATATACAAAAATTGTGTAAAAATGTAAAGAGTCTCCTCATTTATCTAACCTTACATTATAAACATTTTCAAGTAAAAAATTAATAAGTAAAACATAATTTCTATAATGTTGTTAGTACAGTATTTCATCTCATTAAGCTTTTCAGTTTTAAACAGCATGTGATAGAACACATGTCGTTCAGTCCTGGAAAGTTATAAGCATTGAGATGAATTTGCCAGAGCAATTCCAACTTTTCTAATAATAAAGTGAATGGACCCCCTCTTGGATTACTGCCCACTTGATCAAGTATCTAGAATTTTAATGCATGTTCTGGATAGTGTTCTATATGCTTTGCTATAGCATTGTCCAGTTTGTGTTTATTAATACAATATATATGTTCAACACTGGTGTTGCTGGACTGTCCCCATACAATTGTTGTAATAGCACACTGCTATTTGTCTGACAGGGGCCATATGACATATTAATGGGGATATGCCCATAGGGGACACACCGTAGTACATTGCAGTGATGGGTGTAGAGACATACAGTAGAATCTGTCATGGCACACAGGGACATTACCCAGTATTGCTACTATATTGGTGATAAGCCACACATGTAGTGTGTTGCCAAACTGTAGGGTATGACATGTGAGGGAGCAGTGGATAGTGCAGGCCATTATGGGTGTGTAGGGTCTGTACATAGTGGACATCAGTGTATCTTGTCCTATAATGTGTTTCCCTCTTGTTGTCTTGCAGGAACAATGTACCAACAGAGACATCCACCATTTTCATCTACAGAGAATGATGCTATACTGGATGTCCTCAAACTCCATCATCACATCCTGCTGTCAAGGGGTCACCACAATCAGCATTGTGGAGTGACATTGTGAAGGCTGTTAATCAGATTGGCCAACAGGACAGGACCTATGAACAAGTCCAGTAACGGGCCATGGATATGGTCAATGCCGCACATCAAAGTGCAGCTGCTGTTGCCAGGGATTATGCTGCCACTGTTGAAGGGCCTGCAGCAGAATAAGCACTCTTGGCCACAGAGGAATTCCTGGTGAACCTAGGATCAACCAACAGCTCACAGGCATCCATAACACCATAAATCCTGGAGATAGGTGCCACAGCATCCACATCAGAGCAGCATCCAGGTAAGCTTATTATTTTCCAACAAAAGAAAATGATTAAATACAAAAACGCTCACTTTATTAACTGTTTTTCTATTTAATCATTTTCATTTGTTGAATTACGGTTAAAAGGTTTAATAGAATTAAACTACAGATGACCTGTGCTTTGTGTAATAAACTTATTATTTTCACCAGTATAATACATTAGCAGTCATTGTGGGAGGCTCTATAGACCAGTACATGGGTGTCAGGTCTATCTGCATTGGGGGGGGGGGGTGGCTTTTACTCACAGTTGTGCACACATACTCAGAATGTCAGCAATATAGACAGTTATCAAATTAGCTATTGTACATGTGAATATACTAACATATTACCTTGTAACACTGCAGTTGGTGTTGCTGACAATACCTCTCCCTCACCTTTTTATAGGTCCATCAGGTGTGGCCAGAGTCACTGATAGGTGTGATACTGTTATTTTACAGATCATATGTACCATATGAAAGTTAAGGGCTGCCATTTTGCCTTATGCACAACTGTTGTGCTTAGCTAGAGTAGAATACTTATATGTTCCATTTCAGAGCGGTTAACTACAGTGTATAATCTAGGGAATGACAGGTGTATATTTGTACAAACATTAATGTGTTTGCACTTATAGGTATGAGCAACTACACAGCCTGCTATACATGAGGCAATTACTCCAAGATGCCTATTCAAACACAATAGGGAAATGGTACAAACCTGAGGCAGCGATACTACAACTGGCATATCAATCTCAAGATAGGTGTACTGGGTTTTATGTGTAGTTCTATGAAATACACTGTCATACTGCATACCTCACAGGTGTATTGTACTGGCAACATTACCCAAATGTACGTGACGTGCATGTTATATAGGGCCTGGGTTGTCTTTTTGTGTGTTGTGCATGGGATCAGAGGTGAGAAAATCTGGGACATGTAATGCAGTTGCGGATCCTCATCTGTATGAGTCTGTGTGGATTACCATACATAATAGTGCAGGTGGTAATGTACTGCTTTTGTCTTGCTTCTCACAGGTGAAGAGAGGGGTTGGAGTCTGACCCCTCACAGACACTGATGATGATGGTGGCCATAGTGAGGCACAGGTGGGGCTGTTGGTGGCTGAATCTGTCCCAGATGTTGACATGTCTCCTCTGCCTCCATTGTTCCCGCACACAGTCAGTATGCCCACACATACCTAGTCACCAGAGGCCACACATATTGGACAGTCAGAGGGTGGTGACATAGTACAGGACAGTGTGAGAACTATGGCATCAGTGAGTGTAGATACTGGCCATAGCCAGACAGCTGGTGAGGTCCCACACCGGCAGATTGACAGGGGTGCTCAAAGAAGGACTGCTGCCCATCCACCTCCAGTTGTAGGTGTCACATCGCGGGTCACTCACCACATGTCTCAGGCTGTTATGGAGGCACAGGCATGACCTGAACGCAACATCAGATGGATGCTTAGGGTTATGGATGCAGCACAGTCTGACATCCGTGACTGCCTCCAATGCATTGGTGACACCCTGGATCATTTCACTGATGTAGTGGACAGGCAGTAGGCTGACACAGTGCCTGTCTTTGAGTGCACATTGCCTGTGCTGGAACATGTGGTTGGACTTGGGTGTTGACATGTGGACGTAGGCCAGCAAAACCATCTGCTGAGAGTCCATGTGGCCATACACACTCACGCTCCCATAATGGCACTACCTGCAGTGCTGCAGAGGGAAGTATGCTGTCCACACCATGATATGGCAGGCCATGGGCACGTGGTCCTGGGTGATCCTGTGGAGAACACAGGCCCACCAGACAGCAGATACCATCAGATACTAGCATTGCATCTGACCTTGGGCATGGTGCTGCCTGTGCTACTCCTGGTGAAGCAAGTTCCTGTGTTCATGATCAGAGATGGTGAACTGTCCACTTTACAATGTATGGTCCACAGCTGTCCACCATACACACATGTAGGGATAACACTGGGCTTGACTGTGTACATGCACACACTCCAACACCACTGTCACATGCAGGTCATCTACAATCACAAACGGCACCTCTCCATGGCCCATCTAACCAGCACACCTTCCTGGCTCACACACATGCTGTCAATCATTTGGCACAGACACCTTGTGCATGTGATGATACCTGTGCCACATCCCTGCTATCTGTGTCATCGATGCAGGGACCTAACCATATGTGTCTGATGCACAGGGCAGCTATATAACATTACATGTGTTTGTGTAGTGCAGTAGCATTATGCCATGGCAGTTGTTGTGGGCCAGAACAGGTACTATATGCTGGCATGTGTCAGGACTATACATCAAATGTTGTGTATCTTTGTTGCCTAATGGTACACTGGTGGAAGTGTTGCAGAATGACAAGGTGTGTCACGGACCTGTGTATGTTTTTGTCCCAGGAGTCTGAGCGGTTCAACTATGGCCATATGGCGGCAATATGGTGCCACAGGATGGCAAGGCAGCACAGCAGAGATATGACATCAGCAAAGTATGCCAGTATACATGCATGGCTCCCTAGGTGCATAAGTATAGAGCAGTGTGTCAGGGACATTGGGGACAGTCAGCGTCATCATGCTTTCATACCCTGTCACACACTCTACTACCCGTACAACTCTAGATGGTGGGTGGACATCAGTTATGCTTATGTAGAGGATGGCAATTTATGGCCAGTGGCTAGTCACAGGGCCATAAAATGCATAACTAATACACATGGGTAGGCTACATGGGCATGTCCTTAGTGCTGCAAGGGGACATATTTACACACACACACACACACACACACACACACACACACACACACACACACACACACACACACACACACACACAAGTTGGATGCTGTGAGATTAGAACCCCTACCTATCTAGTAGTACACACTACAGCTTGTAGTATTTATTGCATGTACCACTCTGTTTATCTGATATTATCCTGTCAGCCACTGCTCTTAATGAGGATGACACCAGCAGGCATTATAAAGGAGGCCAATGTTGAGGCCAGCAGCTAGTCACTGGGCATAAAATGCATAACCATTGCATAGAGGTAGCCCATACAGGCTTCTCTAAAGTGGTGCATGGGGAATATACTGACCCATACACACACATGCAGTTGGATGATGTGAGATTAAAACTTCTACCTATTTAGTCATGCACCCTATAGCTTGTAGTACTTATCACATGTGCTGCACTGTTCACCTGATATTACACTGTCAGCCAGTGCTTTTAAGGTGGATGACATCAGCAGGCCTTGCAAAGTAGGCCAGTGTTGAGGCCAGCAGCTAGTCACTAGGCATAAAATGCATAACCATTACACAAAGGTAGTCAATATGGGCTCATCTGAAGTGCTGCAAGGGGATATATTTACCCACACACAGAGTTGGATGATATGAGATTGGAACTTCTACCTATTTAGTCGTACACACTATAGCTTGCAGTACTTATCGCATACGCCATGTTGTTTATCTAATATTACACTGTCAGCCAGTGCTCTTAAGGTGGATGACATCAGCAGGCCCTGTAAAGGAGACCAATGTTGAGGCCAGCAGCTAGTCACTAGGCATAAAATGCATAATCATTGCACAGAGACAGCCCATACAGGCTTGTCTGAAGTGCGGCATGGGAATATATTTACACACACAGAGTTGGATGATGTGAAATTAGAACTCCTACCTATCTAGTATTACACATCACAGCTCACATTACCTCTCCAACATACCACAGGTTATGTCTGTTGTATATGTTGATGCAGGCACAGTACTTGCGAAGTATGCAAAGTCACCTTGTCTTAGACAGCATGTGTGGCCTGCAAGAGTGATACTGCTTGGTACAGTTACTTCACCTAGTGTCCTATGGGTGGGATACCTGGTAACATCCCTGCTATGTGTGTACACTTACCAGTCTGGCCATATGTAGCTGTTTGCAGTTTGATAGGCAGACATGTGGCCAGGGGCAATATGGCCAGTCCAAGGCATGCACTGCCCTCGTACATTACTCCACCTGTGTACCTATGTCTGTCTACAGGGTGACAGTCCGCAGGCACAGGGGTCTGTGGCTGAGTGGATTATGTACTGTTGTGGTCTTGGTCTGGTGCCATCGGACAGCTGTTGTGATGTGTATGTGCAGATAACCCCAGCATTCAGGGGTATGTGGAGACATTTGTATATCCCCGCCCATATTTATATCAATATGCATAACAGGGATTTCTCATTAAATGTTGTGTGTCTAAGTATTGTAAATGTGTTATGTAGCTGTATATGGGGAGTCTATTTTATATAGCTATATATACATCTTGTTATAATATATAAATATATATATATGTGTGTGTGTGTGTGTGTGCCGCATACTGATATAGACACAAATCAAGCATAAGGGGGATAGGGAGAGACAGATAAGCATACATAGCTGTATTTATGTACAGACATATTTCCACATAACAGGTCTGGGGAGGTAGATGCAACAGACTTGGGCAAAGATAGCTAAGTGTAGGAGCATGCCAAGTGTGATTGTCAGTACTTACAAGGTGACACTAGGCCAGAGCTACCTGTACTCAAGTCCGGGATTATTGTGTGCTACAGGCCATTGGCTGCTGCACCTATTAACACAGTACTGCAGTTTCCTGATATTGTCCAAGGCATTCCCTGGCTGTTTGCTGACCTTAATATGTGACTAATACTTTAGAACTGTACAGAGCTTCAGAGACTGTCCAGACTTTTGCCTCATAATTTTGGCCCATTTCACATAACATTGTGGTTTTCTGACAAATAAGTGGCAAATCAGTGTAGATTGCAGTTAATAAATAATGGCAGACATTTGAGTTTCAGACTCCATGCACATCAGGAGAGTCATGCTAATGCAAAACCTGTTATTCTATCGACATTCTACATTTGTAGGAGCAAATATTTAAAACCTGTCCCAATTTGTGGGTCTTAGTCCCACTTTTATTCATTTTATTTGCCCATATTTCCTGCTCTAAGAGCTCACACATGCTACTGTCCCTAACCCAGTAAGCCACACCAGCCACCAGACAGAGAGGTTTAATTCCTCACACTATCAAGAAGATAGAGGCATTGTCTGGTTTGCTGGTATATCATTGCAGACTTACTGTTAGAGCAGTTGTATGGGAACACTGGTGTGTTTGGGGTGAGGGATGACCAGTCTATGCTCTGCTGGCACAGACAGTGATGTGACTGTCCTGTGACCCCACTGTTTGGCATCTCCCTGGAATAATGTCGTGGACTTTCCAGCCATGTGGCCTAGTGGCTATTATAGGGCACATACTAGTGAACAGAGTACCTGTTTTCCCAAGTGGCTGTTAGATCTGTACAAGTAGCCCAGTATCCCACTATAGATCCCTGCAAATAGCCCAGTAGCACACTATATATAGCCCACTATATTTCCTTGCATACAGGTGGCAGGCCCATACATATGCTACCATATTGTAGTTCCCCTTACAAGTGGTGTACAGGAGAGTGACTTACCTTGCGAATGCAGCAGTTGACAGTCCTGTAGTTTGGGGTTAACTCTGTCTGATGCATGCAGTCCACAGCCAATACATGGTGAGGTATAGGTTGTGTGGGCTGGCTGGCATCATTTTTACTAATATGTATGTGGATTGGAGTAAGGTGTCAGCCCCTAGGGCCCGAGGTTGTCAATGCATGTGCTATACATTGTCTTTTGGCCAATGCCAGGGCATATTGGGCATGCCTATGTCTGCCTACAGGGACAGCCTCGGGGGGGGTTCCTCCTCTGAGTCCCCCTGTGGGTGCAGCTGTGGTGATGTAGGCACTGGTGGGGGGATGTGTATCCCTTCCCTTTGCTGATCCTACTGCAGCTGTTTCCACAGGATCATATTGTGTAGCATGGCACCTACTGTGAACATCTGTTTTTTCTTGTGGCTGGACAATACTGCAAGGCTCCACCAGATATATCGAGGCACTAGAACCATGACTTCAACAGCCCAAACACATGCTCTATGATGTTCCTGGTTTGTGTGTGCCTCATTATGGTGTTCTTCGGTGGGTGGGTGTACATTTCTGATGGGTTTCATCATCTATGGTTCCAGTGTGTAGCCAGCATCACCCAGTAAATGGCCGTGTGGGATGTCCCTCCTAGCAAACATCTGGTACAACTGGGATGCATGACAGATATGGGAGTCGTGATAACTGCTAGGGCTGCCAGCACACACATTCATAATAATGCCATGGCATTGCAAACGACCTGGCAGTTGATGGAGTGGTACTCCTTGCGGTTGATGTAGATCCTACCCTCTTCACCGGGTGGTACCTTGATGTGTACATGAGTGCAATCTATGGCACCCATTACGTCAGGTTAGTGTGCTACATGGTAGAAGAGTCACATACTGCTAGTCCTCTCCTCAGGGGTGTGGAGAAAATAAATGTGCTTCCTGGCATGTGGTAGCATGGAATCCAGTAACTGGTGGAGTACCCTGGAAGCGGATGCCTGTAAGACACCCATCATGTCCCCAGTTGGTCTCTGGAAATTACCTATAGCTAGTATCCTAAGGGCTGCACATACCTTTGTTTCCACTGGGATGGGTTCCTCTCTGTTAGCTCTGGATCTGAGGTGAGGTCGGCAAAGCTCATTCAGTTGTTGTAGTATGTCCCTGTCCACCCTATAGTGCTCTACAATCTCCAGCTCCTGGTAGGTTACCCTGGGCATGAACACTCTTCTCCTTCTCAGTCTAGGCCTATGGTCAGCATCAGCAGCAGCTGCATTGATCTCAACATCTAGCACATACATATGTAGCAGACCTGAAACAGCCCCTAGCATTCTCTAGGTTAAAATTCCCAAGTCTCTACTCCAATGGTGCAGAGTATGGGGGAAAATCAGATTGTAGATTCTGTGCCTACACGGATGGGATCTGAGGACACAGATACCCATTTGTGCTGTTCAGTAACCCCAGTTCATTTGCACACAAATCCATGCACAGTACCTGGAAAGTACACGGTTTCAGGCACTGCCTTATTAGCAAACACAGCAGTGTTACATTATCACACAGGGTCCTATACTGCATTAATGTTACATACTCACAAATTCTGATATTTTTGATATTTTTTTTCCATAATGGCATGTTTGCACACTACAGTCCGCCATGCAAACATTCCCAGAGTATTAAAAAATAAAATTATTTTCCATGCAGTTTTGGATGCACAGTGGTTAGTTTTGTACATATCTGTGTCCTCTATACTATTTTGGCCACTGTATGTACACTTTTACAGCCCCTGGTGTCATTTTTACATCCTGTACACAGAATCTTTCCATGTACATTATGGACACCAACACGGGGTCTGCACAACTACCTATCTGCTTGCTGGATCACTCTACCTGCCTCATTTGCATGCATTTCACCTGCTAATGAGGTGATTTGCATGCCACAGACACTTCCGTGTTCACACGCTTGTGCATGCCCCTCAGCTCTGTTTACTGAACCGCACATCTGCTTACTTTTGTGTAAGCAGTGTGCCACTATGCCAACACGAAAAATAAGTCCGTGGAGGCTTTATTAAATTCCCCCGTTGGTCTTACTTACTCTGGATTTCTTGTATTTAAAGGTGAAACATTTCCTTTACTTTTTCCATGATGTTCCATACTTCAAACTTCCTTTATTATTTTTTCTCAGACAAAACTGTTTTAGCTATTCTTTTTTTAAGGTGAAACACAAATCTGAGCAGTACCTCCAGAGAGGTGAGTGTTATTAAATTTATTTTAAGGAAATACATGCCCATTCTTTCTCTCTATGAATACACTAATTTTGTTTCCTTTCATTTCACTTCCTCAGACCCCCAAATACTGATTTTTGTCTTATGCACTTGGATAACTGCAGTGGTAAAATTTGTATCTAGCAAAGAAGTATCAGATGTCTCCTCTGCTGAACTGATATTGAGTATATGCACAAAAACTCAAAAGTTAACGCATGTACCTTTGACTTCAAAATACTGCAAAAAATGAGCATTCCAAACTCATTTTACACCCAATGTAGAAGATGAGCCTCTATATGACTGCTACTTATATATACTTATTCTGAGAGTACACTATGAGGTGCTACAGGCTTGCGTTATCTGGTCAAAGAAACAAACACCAGTAAGACTAAGGTCAAAATCAAAATCTTCAAGGCAGAGGAGGATTGTATTGTACCAATAATAGGAAGATTTATTAGAGCGATCTACAATAGGATCAATAACAGCATTCATCAATCCCCAGCTATAATATAATGGTCTTTTAAAGGTTGCTAAAAATATTATGAATTTCTGCAATAAAAATATATTGCTGAGAACCACCATCTACCATTTACATCAGACCTTATAAGTAGTGTACCCTGGAAAATTTTTTTTAAAATTAATACTCCTCTAGCACTAGAACTATTACCTGAAGAAATAATAAGTTTCACCCACCCATTTTTTTTTCTCTCTCTCCTGCCCAATCCCTATCATACAAATGTGTTTCTTGAAGGAAACATATATTAGCATATGATTTAAATCAAAACTAGAAATAAATAATAAATACATCTGTGAGCTTTTTGAATGCTAGCATAAATAATTCTTGTTAACAAAAAGAAAAGAATAAAAATTAAAAGTAAACTAATACTCCAACAATATGTACATATATACATCACACAATGTTTCTATAAAATGTAAGCTGAAGCATACATATCCCTAACTGAGTCATATAAGATTATATTTTAAATCATATTTTTATTTTTTAGCACATATTTCAACACAACTATATAAATTAATAAGAAAGATTAGAAATGGACAGAATAAGAACACTACACAATGAACATACTAATACTGAACTACCAAATGAAATAAAAATGAAAAATAAAGATATAGCATCTAACTAATCATGAGCACCCAGACCAGAGCCCGCATAAAGGCAGACATTAACAAATAATACATTAGATATATATAAATTAAAACCACACCATTTTTTAGATATAACTACAGAATAAAATGACAAACAGAAGTCTGTCTGTGTGAACTGTCATGAATGAGAACTCATGAAGAAGAAGCATATCAGCATCTCAGCTTACAGAATCATAAGCAGAAGTCCGCCTTTTTACAGTTAAATGAGAGCCAGAATTCTCCAAACTGAGAGTTAATTTTATACATTTTTATAACACTGGAATAAATTGAAAGCAAAATATCTTTCTCTCTAGGCTGAGGCAATGCTGTGAATATTTAGTCTCTTTATGTGTAAATAAAACACTTTCGGGTATCTCATCTGAAACCTTATATTTCTTTTAATTAAATCAGCACAAAGGCCTAACCTCTGCTCTGCCAATTTTATTTGGTGTGTGTGGCAAGTCTTGAGTAAAAGTAATTTTATGACTGTTCCATACCAATTTTTTTGCTTCTTGACTGTAGTAGAATTTTGAACATCCTGAAAGTTCAACAGTTTGGTATAGATGATGTTTAGTTTGTATTTCAAAATTGTTTTTGTTTTTAGGAGGTACACTACTAATTTGTTAATTCTATTATTTTTTTTTTTTGTCTGTTTTGTGTTTTTGTTCGTACTCATTCTTTAATACTTTAAGCAGAATAGATTTTAGAGATAACCTATTTGGTATAGCATTCTGAATTGCGCGATTTGGTATCTACTTTGCATTCATGAGATACAGATGTTCGGTTCAGTTTTTGTCTTAGCATTTTTTTTAATATTTGAAGAACTACCACAACTGTTTTGAAACTCTCAACCTTTTACAAGTGTTATCTTTCTCAGGAGAGGGAGAGAGGATTTTGAGATTTTGCTAGCAATTTACTCTCTGGGCATCCATATTCTCCGCTTTTCGATACCTGGATACCGATGTAGACAACAGAAGAAGTAGGGCGCCAACTGCTAGAAGCTGTGAATCTGTCGCACACATTTTCTTTGCACAGGCCTCTCTGTATTCGTAGAACTCCTTCCCAGAAAAAAAGAGTAAAAAAATATTTTTTTTACCGAACGAACCACCAAAGACTGAGGTATATATTATATTAGCCTCTTATATCAGCGAGTAATATTTACTACATTAAAAACAGTTAAGGCTACATAAAATAACGGACCACCATCTTGGAATCCAGTCTGGATTTAATATTAATCTATATTTGCAGATGCAGTTCTGTTATTCCGAGGATGCACTTACATTCCACTGAATTTCAATGATCACCCACTGGGGTGATGGGTGGGTAGGGTGTGTTAAGAAGGGGTAGAGCATTGGGTGGGGGAAGGGCAGGTTATTCTGAGTATGAGTATGCACATATCTCTATCTATGTTTAAGATAGACTGCAGTCTAGAGTTCCACTGACCAATGTAACATTGCAAAACTGTTTTTTTTTAATTATCTTCTTACAGATTTTTTTTTCAGGGAAGATCTTTTATAGGTATCCTCCATTCCTGCTCATTGTCAGCCATGTGTATATTTTCTTCTGTGGTATAGAACTATTATTTACTACTGTAAACATAATAAGGGAAATAATAGTACAAATTAATAGATTTTAATGCATTGTTTTACATTTCTCTACCTATTCTTAGTTCCAGAAAGATACTAGTTTGTTTTGTATATTAATTTTCTCTACCACAAAATCATAACATTAAATAAATCTCAAAATGTGATCATTATAGGTATTTGTCATCTAACTTAAGATTTTATGTGTGGTCTTTATTGCAAATGTTTGTCTAATAAATATTAACACAGAGATTAGGTGGTCCAATTGATGTCTAATCTTGCTTTCTCTAACAGAGTTAATTTACAGCTTACATACAGGACTGAAAATTCCTATCCATTCCATATTCCCCTTGACTGTCATTCTGCCACCTGCTCTTCAGATGCCAAAAGACATTTTTAAGAATGCTGTACAATTCATCAGCAACATGTCTCTTATTTCTGCCGACTGTTCCTCACTTACTCAAGACTTAACCTGCCTTCTGAAACATCAGTTTTCTGTAATGGAAGGAACAAGTTTCTTAGTATGAAGTTCTAACTACAGATTCTTCTTCTTCCGGCTTTTCCCGATTAGGGGTCACCACAGTGGATCACCTGTCCGCTCATGATTGGCAGTGGAGTTTTATGGTGTTGAGTTACCAGCCCGGTGCCCAACCTTTCACAGAAGGCACACACACCCACGCACTCACACTTAGGGCCAATTTGGAGTGTCCAGTCCACCTACAGCATGTCTTTGGGATGTGGGAGGAAACTGGACCACCCGAGGAAACCCATGCGACTACAGGGAGGACATGCAGACTCCACACAGAAGGCACCCCAGCAGAGGATCGAACCAGAGAACTTGCTGTGAGGCAGTAACGCTAACTGCTGCACCACCATGGTCACCCTAACTCCAGATTTTACAGTGGAAAAAAAACAGTGGCATTAGCAAACAAAAAAACATTTACAACCAGGACTCTTTATAAATCTTAATATGCATTTCATGCTACAATGATATTACTTTATGTTCATGGTCAAAATGTCCTTGACAGCTTTAAAGATTATGCTGGACAAAAGAAAGTAGCTTGTCCTTGAAATCATGGGTCACATTATCCTTATTACAATTCCTCATTTGTCACGGTATCCCACTCATTATCTCCTTTCATTTTTACATCTGTAAAACCCAGTTCTCCTTTGTAGATGGCATAAGTATTGGAGGAGATAGCTGTCTTCAGTTCTCTAGCCATTCCATGTTCCCATTTTTCTCTCAAACACAGAATATCTTCTGCAGAATCAACAGAATGGTTTGGAGAGGCAGGTATATAATGCAGAGGATGCAGCTGCTTTGGAACAGACTCCCCATCCACATAAAATAAAGTTCATCCTTATTTATATTAAAAGTCAACTTGGATCTGTGAATTGGAAACAGAACATTTACCCCAGGTCTGCCCCCTGTACTACTGATGGACAGAGGCAGCTCCTAAATGCTTTATCCCATGCATGTGCCCCTCCTAACCAAACAAGACAGGTCAATTTGAGTATAAAAAGGGAAATTGGCTATGCTTAAAATGGCCCTCAAGAGCAGCTAGCCTAGTACTTACTTATGAACCTTTAAGAATTCTCCTTCTGATGCTTTGTATCTTATTTTAAATGAACAGTAATCTGTATACTGGCATACTGCACTTCTTCATATGTCCAAAATAAATACAGTAGGTTAGTATCCCAGTCTGTTCTTTCTCAGTCACAGTTTTTGGAATATTATTTTCAATGTCTGATGCAAACATCACATCTTTATTAGGTGAGTTGCACAGTAATGCTCATATATCTCTTACTTCCAACATTTGGTATATATATTTTAGTCAGCATTGAAACTAGCTCACTGACCTCCTCTGGGATACTTCTAGATACAGTCTAGTTAACGAAGACTCGAACCATATTAAATTCCATAACTGACTTTAAAGATGCAGCTTCTGGTTACCTTTAAAATACATAAAATACCAGCAATAATTTATCAACCCTTTTGTAAGTGATAGTGAACCCTCTATGTCCATTCTAATGTTTGCAGAAGATTCTTCTTCTAAGTATACTAGGAATAGGGTTATGTTTCCTGCTGACATTTGTCATTGATTGCCATGATGTATATTTGATAGAATATTTCTGCATGTTTTTGTAATGTTCTCAAAGCAGATGCTAAAAGGTAAGCTACATAAAAATGCTATTTTTTCATCATTACAATATAATTAATTTCAGTTTATTGCATCCTTTAAAATACCAAATGTAAGAAGGCATGATTTTATTAGTCCTTCCTGTCTCAAGATTTATTATGTTGTCTTTGCACATCATTTGGCTTTCTAACTATTACATTGCTTCCTTTGGAAGTTGTTTACATCATGTACTACACCTTAAGGCTCACTGCTGATTCAGAGATGGAGGGAAATAATTTATTCACCACTTCATGGTGATAATATAAATAGTTAGGCCACTTTTCTTTCTGAAACAAAAAAACAAAGCTACAAAAGTCTGTTTAGTAACACAGTCAATAAAAAAATAATATTTGCACTGTTTCTTTATACACCACCAAAAAAGAACTACATCGCTGTACTGCGATTTAAAATTAATGGAAAGAAGTGAATGAAAAGAAGGAGTAGATCCTAGTAATTAACCTAGGGACAATCTGGTCTGATTCCAAAACAGCTGTTCTCAGTGTAAGTCTACCCTGATTCTAAAAGACTTACTGTCAGTGTAAGTATAAGACCTGCCTAGAAATGGACATGCATTGGGTCCTGCTTCCACAAAACCTGGTCACAGCATACACTGAGAGAAAGTCTTTTGGAATTGGGCCCTATGTGTTGCATTAAGAAAAAATACTTTGCTGAAATAATATGCCATTTTCTGGGGGTCCTCCAAGATGGCTGCACATTGAGTAACTGCTTAATTTCAGTTCTCCCAGTGTGAAAATAGAAACACAGAAGAGAGAGAGAGAGAGACAGTAAACTAATATTTTTGGGTAAATTTCAGTAACTGGCTGGTAAGTAGACTGCTTGGATGCTAACAAAAAGGAAATTCAGAGAACCTGAAAGAAAACCAGTCACAAAAGGTGAGAAAAAAACACTGACTGGGAAGAATTCTGCAGCTGTTCAATAAAAGCAGTGCAAGCTTCAACTTTGGTGTGACATAACTTCCAGTAATCTAGAGGAAAAAATAAGTCAAATGTACTCTGAGCTGATTAAAATAAACAAAACATCGAATGAGTATATCAACTAAAATAATAAATGGTTGGATAAAATGGAAGAAGCTTTAAATAGATATTCAGGTGAGGTGATAAAACTGCAACAATCGGAGGTTGAAATGAAGAAAAGGTTGGCTGAATATGAGACTGCTTAAGAAGAGATGTTTCAAAAAAGGGTAAGACTGTGCAGGTAAGGAAAACCTGAGACTTTATGCAGAACCAGAGAAACTGGAGGGAAAAGACTGTATTAATTTTATGAAAGCACAAATAAAAAACTGGACTGGTATTCCACAGCAGAAGTTGTTAACTGAAAGGGCACATTGTGTATATGCACCAAGCCTGGCCATGAGAAAGCAACCTAAAACTTTAATAGTAAAGATGCAATCCTACCCACAGAAGGAGTTGATTCTGACAAAACTGTGGCAGAAGGACATAATACTAAAAGTAGGAAACAGTAGAGTGTTTGTGGAAAATGATTACTCTCTGTACACCAGGCAAAAGAGGAGTAAATTTATTCCACTCTTCAGGGAATGCTGAGAAGCATGTATGAGATTTAAGCTGCTGTACCCAGTTATTTTCAGAATATTCTTTCCTTGAGGGGCAAAACAGTTTTTTGATGCAGAGCATGCTAAGGAGAAAACAGAAACATTTGTCCAACAAAAAGTGAGCTATGAAACAGAAAGCAATTCTGCTTCTTGTTCTAGTAATAAAGATCACAGAGAGACTGTGCCAGTGAAACCATTTCCAATGTATCAATGGAAAATGTGTGAGACAGATAAAGGCACAAGAGTTGACTAGAAGAACTTGGAGTACATTGGAAATGAAGCTGAAACTGGATTTTGGAGATGGAGATCAACACGAATAAAACCAGCAACTCAGAAATTGACAAATGTGGGATTACAAAGGATTAATTATTTTTGGGAAACATGACAGAACATGAAAAGCCAGAAATATTGGACTTTTTTGACTTTTTAAACTTGTAGGGGACTCTAAATCATATGCCATATTTCATGCCATTAATATTGGAAGAACATTTAGGAGGGGGACAAGGAAGGAAAGTATTACTGTAAGTAAAATTCAATTTTGTTCTTAACAGTACTATTTTTATAATGCATGATACAATCTGCATGCTATAAAGTAATGTTTTCTCTG
Organism: Protopterus annectens; assembly: GCF_019279795.1. Classification (NCBI taxonomy): domain Eukaryota; kingdom Metazoa; phylum Chordata; order Ceratodontiformes; family Protopteridae; genus Protopterus; species Protopterus annectens. Next base: position 385,530,571 of record NC_056746.1, read on the forward strand.
TTATTTTTGAGAGTTATGGGGATACTAAACTAAACAGATGCCCTGTTTTTTTTACTTCTTATCTTCCTCCTTGGTCAGTTTTGAGAAATGTAGGCACTGCAATGTAAAAAAAAAAAGAAGAAAAATTTGGTCAAAACAGCATGATACAACAAAAAAGTATGTGCTTTTTCTCACTCTTGCATAGAGGAATGACTGGATTAATGCCCTTGGCTTGATCTAATAAAACATTTTAAGAGAAAGCAAAAAAAAATAATAATAATAAAAAGAACATTGAATATAATAAAATGTTTTCTTTAGGAAATAAATGAGTGCTTACAGAAGCAAGTATGTATAGGGTTCTCACGTCTCCACGGAGATAATCTGATAAAGAGCAATAAAAGCAGAATGCTTCTTTCTTTCAATGGCTAGGAGATAATGTTTTTGAAAGTATTAAACTGTTTTCCCAATCTAGGAGAGTAATAAAGATAAGACAAAGCCAGACAGCACTTAGTAGAAGCACAGGCTGTACCATGTGTCTTAGCATGCATGGTAGAGAACTCAGCACAATTCCTCGTGGTATCCAGCAGAGTTCCTAGAGCAGCAGAAAACAGAAAAAGCAATTTTCCAGATTTTAAGAATTTTTTCTTGCATTTTTTGACCATTTGTGTTATTCGACGACTGTTTCTGTCTATTTTATAGTGGTATTACCTGTTTTTCCTGTTTTTATAAGCTTTAATTGTTGGTTGCACTTCTTAGTTTAAGTTTGCTTAAAAGTTAAACTACAGGCTAATACACTCAAGTGTACTAGCTTTTGATAGCATTTAATCGAAAAGCAAAGCATTTATTGTGTTTTCTGTTCTGTCTGTGGAAAAAAAACCTGAAAAAAAATATTCTTGTTCTCCTAACTTTCCTGGCTAGTTTGTTCCAGTGATCAGATTTTGCTGATCCCTGGGCTTTGTCTTGGTTCCTGTACTTCTCCATTTTCTTTGTTTGGTCAGGGGGAAGTTTCTTTACTCACCAGTGGGAGTGGGGAGTACTGAGCTGCCTGTTTGTCCTCAGAGGAGTGGTTTAAGACAGTAACTTGTAGTTCAGTGGCCATTTTGGGTCATTTCCTGCCTTTTCCAGCCCCTGCTATAAAGCACGCTTTAGCGGAGTTGCCACTAGAAGCAGCATCGGCAGCACCGGTTTAACAAGGTTAAACTTTTCTGGCTCCATAAAGTCTTTTCTTCATTTTTCCCTTAGAACTGCTCTACTAGTAACCTAAACAGTATATCCCTTGGACGAAAAAGTGCAGCACTTGTTCCTAAAGTTTTTTTTTCTCAAAAACTCAGGACTTGTCACTTCTATATTATACAAAGTCCCTCACTAAACCCCCAGGAGTACCCACTTCCTTACTAAGTCCTCTCTTATTCAGTCTCATACCTAACTTAATTTTTCTAGCATGTCAAGGGCCAGATGCTGGGCGCCTCTCCTGCCCAGTTGGTGAATCTGGGAATATTGAGGCAATGTTACAATTGCTTCATGTACACAGACAACCATCTCCTCCTCCCACATAACACAAATACTTGCGAGAGATGCAGCTATTTAGCCAAACTGGAGGCTGAGCTCTCTCAACTCAGGACTGGCAAGACCAGACAGGAGGAGAAGGCAACTACACACACCACAAAACCAGCCTCACATAATGCTACCACACCACTGAATCAAACACATAAACACACAAAGACATACTCGGAGGCTCTGAGTAAAAATTTACCTAAACAGCAGAGGCCTCCAAAGCAGACACCCAAACAACTGCTACCTCAAGACACCCCACAAGCAACACATAAACCACAAAATCAGTGTGCAAAGCAGTCACAGCCCTTAAGGCCAAATACAACACCAAACATACTTGTCATAGGTGACTCCATAGTCAGACACACACCAGGCTGAACAAGGAGAGGGTCACAGTAAGCTGCCTGTCGGGCGCTAGAATCCGCCACATAACACAAGCACTCAGGTCACTCCACGGCAAGTACAAATATGACACAGTCATTGTCCATGCTGGTGTGAACGACCTGAGACGTACCTCCCTGGACTACATGAAAAGAGACATAGAGGAGCTCTCTGTTTATGTAGCCCAGGCAGGTATGACCCTGACCCTGAGCAGTATCCTTCCTTCACCAAGAATGATGCCACAATATAGAGACAAGATGATCAGCTTTAACAATTGGCTTAATGTCTGGGGTCATTCAAAGGGGATCCAGTGTCTGTCTGCCTGGGATGACATGCTTGACAAGCCACGCTTTCAAGAAGGGACGGCTTGCACCTGTCACCCTGGGATTCGGATATTGGCTAAGGCTCTTGCCACCCCATAGTGCCTTTTAGGCAAGGCTCAAATTCTAAACCTACCACCCTAGAAAACAAAAATGGGAAGAAACTGAGGGTAATGCTGCTCAATGCCAGAAGTCTAAATCTCAAAATGCATGCACTCGAGGCCCTTCTCAGTATGGAGAACATCGATGTCTGTGCTGTAACTGAAACCTGGTTCAAGGCTCCTGAGAGCACCCCGGCACTATTAGGTTTTACCTCATATCATGCCCGCCCCAAAACCCGGACCACACCACAAAAGGAGGGGTGTATCCATATTCATAAAGGATACCCACACCTCCAGGTTGGTGGCAACGCACAAAGCGGAAACCATCCAGGTGCAACTAACCATAGGCAAAACTGCTCTACAAATTGTAGCATGCTACAGGCCACCCTCTCAAACTCAGGAACCCCACACAGCCTTCCTGAAGACACTGGAGGGTATAAATGTGTCTCCAAACACCATCATATTGGGTGACTTCAACTACCCGAATATAGACTGGGAACATTACTCAAGCCCTAACTTTCTAGCCCAATGGTTCCTGGAGTTCATAAATTCAAATGCCATGGAACAGCTAGTCACTGTTCCCACGAGAGGAGAAAATATACTAGATCTCATTATCACAAACATGGGGACAAAATGCTCCACACCGAAGTATATCCCTCATTGGTGAGATCTGATCATAAACTAATCTCACTGGAAATCCACATCCCGCCCCACCCCAAACAAAAAGACCACAGTGAAGAACTTCTCTAAAGCAAACTTCACACTACTCAAGACTGGTGTGGTATCCTTCAAGGCCCCTGAGCCAGTGGAAACCACAACCCAAGCTGTGGAAGCCCTTACAAATGCTTTCTATGAACACCTCCAGGACTGCATGGATCAGGCAATCCCAAATAAAACCAAGACTCTTTCCACAAAGGGCAAACGTCCAGTCTGGTGGACCCCAGCCATTAACAAACTTTACAATAAGAGGAGAAAGCTATTACATGATAGAACAAAATCCATAAAATGAAGTCACCCCTGATCATTATTAGTAAAAAAATACGAGCACTCATAAAATCAACTAAGGTCAATTTTGAGAGAAAATTTGCCATGGATTCAAAGGACAATCATAAGGCCTTTTTCAGCTATGTTAGGAACCTGGGTGGAAACTCCCAGATATGCTCAGAATTAGTCCAAAATTATGCAAAAATCACTGAACCCACAGACATTGCCAACATACTGGCAGACAGGTTCAGTGCAACGCCACCTCTCCCCTAAAGGAGAGATAACTATCCCAGCGAGTGTAGCCTCCCAGACATCTCAAATGCGCAGGTGAAAGCTGCTCTCTCTAAAGCTAAAAACACAGCATCAATGGGACCGGATGGTGTCCCGTTAAATGAGGAATTAAACCAAGGCAGCTGTTTAATCTCAGCCTTACCACAGGATACGTGCCCAAGGAGTGGCGACGGCAACTGTGGTCCCACTCCACAAAGGCGGTGCCTCTACAGACCCTGGTAATAACAAGTCTAGTCTGCAAAGCTATGGAGAGGATCATAATGGAGCTCATAAACAAAGATATAGGGGACTTGCAGACATTGGACCCGACCCAGTTCAGATCATGCCTTTTGAACTTGGTCGACTTCTTCAAAACAGTCACCAAGGCCATTGATGAGGGAAAGGCAGTCCATACAGCCTACCTTGACCTTGCAAGCTTTCGACACAATACCCCACTCGGGTATTGTAGAAAAACTTACCAGCTTAAATGTAAACCCATATGTCACAAGATGGGTTGCAAACTGAGGACAGAACCCACAGGGTTAGAGTTGCTGGCGCTATGTCAGACTCCAAGCGGTCACAAGTGGTGTCCCACAGGGCTCTGTCCTTGGCCCCCTATTGTTCGGCATCTACTTCTCAGAAGTACAGGCCAATATGGGAGGACTTTGGCTGACAAAGTTTGCAGATGACTGCAAACTGGGCGCCATAGTGGAAAGTGCATCGGACACGGATATCCTTCAGAAGGGACTCATGGAAACAGATAGCTGGTGCCAGAGCCATGGCCTGAAGTTAAACGCCAAAAAATGTATAGTCATACCCTTCGGGAAAAACAAGGTAACCCCAAGCTACCATATAGGTGGCAATCCACTAAGCACAGAAGAGGTTATCGGGGACCTGGGGACCCAGGTTGATAGTGGCCTTTCTTTTGACACTCACGTTGCTAAAGTGGTTAGAAAGACCTTCTACATTGCCCACCTGATCATGAAGGGATTCACATCTAGATCTAGTGAGGTCATTGTTCCCCTGTACTCTTCACTTATCAGACCAATGATCGAGTACAATGCCCCATTCGGGATGTATCTCACCCGACATCTGCAGCAATTGGAGAGACCCCAAAAGTTCCTCACCAAAAGGATAAAGGGACTCCAAAATCTGTCATATGCTGCCAGATTGAAGAAACTCCAGCTCTATTCCTGCTCAGAGGTGACATGTGCCTGACATACAAGGCCATGTCCAACCGAATTAATGGACATGCTCCACCTCAAAATCCAAATCCACCAAAACCACTAGAGCAAGCGACTTAAACCTTAGCACAGATATAAATAGGACATGCCAGAGGGATAGATTTATCACTCAGAGACTCCCTATGCTGTGGAATAAAATCCCGGTCCATGTGAGGCAGAGCACCTCGCTGGCTCTGTTCAAGAGAAATCTTGACCTGTGGATGGGGATCGAGGTTTATCTCGAATCATCTCTGTGTCACTGCTGGACAGAGGCACAACAAACTAATGGGCACAGTATTTTTCATATAAAAACTTTGGGCTAGGCTTATAAATGCCTTAGGAAAGATAGCCTAGTATAAACCTATGAACCTATGAACCTATTCCTTTTAGGTTAATCCAAGTCTGTGAGTGTGGCTGTCAATCTGGGACAATTGTTCCTATTAGGAGGGCAAAACTTCAATATTTAAATTAAAAAAGTAGAGTGCAAATAGCTATGCTACAGGAGACACATTTGGGAAGAATTAAACATGTGAATTTGATAAAGAAAGTTTTTTCAGGATGGTTATTCAGTGGAATACATGGGACAAAGGAAAAGAGGAAAACTTCTACTAATTGCAAGAGGAGCTCCAATAGTGATTGAAGAGGATAAAAATATATAATAATGATAGATTTGTAGTAATAAAGGGCTACTGGCAAGGTAGGAGGATTACTCTGGCATGTATTCATATTCCACCTAAAACTGCTATAATAGAGCTTAAGAAATTTTTGGGAGAAATAATCAGTTTTCAGCAGGGAATATTACTTATTGGTGGGGACTAGAATTTGATTTGCAGTAGTGAAGATGTATCTGAAAGGGTCCAGAAGGGAAAATATAACAGAGGATGGTCGATTTTTGAAGAAATTTATGAAAATATTTGGCATGGAAGATGTCAATTCAGTAGTAGAATTTCAGAGTGAATTTATATATTATTTCCAAAGATACAAAAACTGGGCTAGGATAGACAGAACTTATATTTCACAGGAACATGTGCATTTAATCAAAAGTTTTGATACACATCCAATAACTACTTCAGATCACATGCCAATAATAACTAAAATAAACATGCAGGGCAATGAAATAAAAAGTGAGACAATGGCACTATCCCACCTATCTATTGAAAAGAGAGGAATTTAAGGAATGGGTAGTGGAAAGTATTTGTGAGTTATTAGAGAATATAGAAATTTCTTCTGAAAATATAGCTAGGGAGTGGGATAAAATTAAAGTGGAATTTAAAAATAGAGTGAAAATGAAAGAGTGATATAGTTAAGAAGCAACAAGTCTTATTTAGAGGGACTAAAAAGATTAAAGTATACACACCCAGGGTCTATATTATATCCTCAAATGCTTAAAAAAGCGAACGCTGATTGATCGAACTTATTTTCGTGAAACTGCAAAATATCGAAGCAGCAGAAACTCTAATTTTTTCCTAGGAAAAGAATTTGGTTGTCCGTTTGTGTTGCTTCAGTATTTTCAGTATTATGGTAGAAAGTTACCGGTCGGATTCAGGTAAGTGTGCGATTGTGTGGATGTGAGTGTTAGGGTGATTTAGGTGAGTTAGGGTTAGGGCTCAGGTTAGGTGTGTGTGCGATTGAGTGGACATGAGGGTTAGGGTGGATTTAAGTGAGTTAGGGTTAGGGAGCGAGTGAGGTGAGTGTGCGATAGTGATGGACTTTAGGGTTAAGGTTTGGGTTAAGATAAGTGGGTAGTTAGTGGTGTGTGCATAGTTTAGTGTAGGGTTGGGTATCAGATTTTAGGTATATGTATGTGCGGATTTCTGTTTGTTTGGCGTGCTTGTGTTGTGTGTATGTGTTTTGGATCAGCGATTTTTTTCCCTGGAAAAAAATCGCTGATCTGACAGTTCGAGATTGTAAGCTTTCGCTTAAATTAGGTCGATCAATCAGCGTTCGCTTTTTTAAGCGTTCGATGATATAATATAGACCTCACACCCAGGGAATTTCACAGAACAAGAAGAGGAGCAATTGCAGAATTCTAAACAGAAAAAAGGAATTACCTCGATAATATGCATGAGTTTAGAACAATGGCTTTTAAGCAAGTGCTTTTTGATAATAACGCCAGAGCACAAAAAAAAAATTAGCACAATAACTCAGGCAGCAGAAAGTAGAAAGGGTTGTCACCAAGCTTAGGGAGCCTATAACAAGGAAGATAACAAAGAGATCCTGTAGAGGTACTAGAAATATTTCAGAAATGTTATGAAACTCTTCATAAAGCATAGAAATACTGAAATCAAGAAAAGGTACAAATGGAAATGTTTATGAAAGAATTAAATATGCCAAGGTTAGAAGTAGATGAGGCTCAATTGCTGACAGAATTGGAGGAGATGAGATAAAAATGGTGACCTATAGCCAATTCACATGAAATTTCTCAGGAGTTGATGGTATTCCTGTGAAAGTTTGGAAGCTAGGAGGGAAAAATCTGATAAAGATCTGGAAGGTTTTGTTTAACAGCATTTTAAAGAGGAAGGAAAGTACCAGCATCTTGGAAGAAAGTGGTGGCAGCTGTAATACCTAAAGAGGGTAAAGGCCCATCAGATCCAACTTCATGTAGACCCATTTCAATCCTAAACCATGATTATAAAGTGTTTATGTCTATAATGGCTAAAAAATGGCAAAGGTGATGCCAAAATTGATAGATATGGATCAATGTGGCTTTGTTGATTTTGTTTGACCTTGTTTGTTTGACCTTGATTGTCTTAATTGATTAAACATCAATTATTGTCACATGATGTATATATAAATGTGGTTATTTTTGTTGCATTTTAAGGAAATGGTGAAGAGTAGATTTTACTATGTGAAAGCACTTATCCATTGTCTAGTATTTAATAAATCAATTTTTAACGGAACTGGATTATTCAGCTGTGGTGGTTACTTTGGTTCTTTTGCTTATTGGAATTATTGTCCAACATAACCTTTGGATGGCAACAACAGTTTGTTTTTCACTGTTCATAATTCTTTTCTGTTGGCGCTTCCACATGGCTAAGGAAATTGATATTGAACTGGAAAATATCCTTTCTAACAACAGAATGCAATTGGGATGGGATAACATCATGTCAGCAAACCAGGAGAATCCACTATTAATGATGAGCATGGACAATGCCACTTAACCATTGATTTCTTAAAGGTGGTAAGTGATCTAGAGAATGACTTGTTTAAATATAAGAGAGTTGTGTGGCAAAGACAGCATATGGAGGCATGCCTGCATTTTCATGTAGTTCCGAGAGGGATGAGGGTGCTTTGTATGCCTTCTTATGGGGATACGCACCCAGATTTGTTAAAAAAGTGGCAACAGATGAACCTTGACCTCAGTTATGGTTACATCAAACTAATAATTGATTATTTTGTGCCATTGGAAAATGAACTCAAAGGACAAATACACAAAAAATATAAGGATATTAAGAGCAAGTACATTGGGGAATCGTTTAGTGTGCTGAACAGTATGTACATAAATGTGTCTTGTCATGATAACAAATTGAAACAAATTAAGCAGTGGAAGCTGCAAAGAGACTATCAAGATTTCATCTCCGGCAATGTTTTCTCCTGGTTGAGAGTAAATGATGAGCCTCCATGGGTAAATGATGTTCCAACCACGATTCCACCCCCGGGCTCTAGTCAAACAGGAGTACCATCACATTCCATTGAGCCTTCCATTAAGGAACTCAATGAACGTGCTATTAAGAGAAATAGTTTGCTATCAGAGATATTACAAGATGCAACAGAGCAGAGCTCCACCCTTCTGCCCAGTCAGGAAGCAAGGCTTCAAGTTGAAATGGGAGTAAGACCGAAGCAAGTAGTACCGAACACTATTGAGCGTTTTTTACCAATACCCGTAAAGCAATGGGTATACCAACAATCTCAGTCAGTGAGCAGAGGCAGACAAAAGAGGAAATACTCTGCAGAAAGGGGAACCTTGAACCGAAGTTGAGGTGATGAAAGGACTGGTGATTAATTTATTGAGCTATATGCTAACAGAGGAAGACACTCGAGTACTAAACAAAGGACTAACATTTATACCATCCACTGGGGCTAAAGTGAGTGAATTACAGATTGATTTGAGACTTTTTAGTCGTAATTTAGCATTGAAATTATATTTTTAAAATGACTGTGCAGCTGATGTAAACACATTTAAGAAGAAAAGCTCGTTTGTACTTGTCATTCCATCACATGTTGATATGTTTGTTAAATCATGTGAGAAGGACATATATGACAGTTTATATAATAAGAGTAAGGGTACTTTTTACAACATGAGTAGAGATGAAAAACAGGCTCTGTGTTCTTTACAAAGTAATGAAAAGATAACTATCAGGCCTGCAGATAAAGGTGGGGCCATAGTCTTTATGAATAGGGAGGACTATGAACAAGCAATGCGAGAAATGTTGAGTGATATGAACACATATAAACTGTTAGATAGATCTCATTGTGAAGTAATCCTTAGAAATGTGAGAGATAGTCTATATGATCTACTCATGTGTAGACAGTTAGATGAGCAGCTATATTCCTTTTTGCTCATAGAGAAACCTATGATTCCTTGCATCAAGGGTGCATCTAAAGTACATAAGTCCCTGAATCATCCCCTGTCAAGACCTATAGTCGTTGGGGGGAGGCATGGATAACATAATCTATCTCTTTATACATAGAGAGCAAGTTAGGACCCATAGTGAGAGGCATACCCACTATCCTGCAAAATATAACACAACTATTGAATGACTTGAGAGAGTATGAAGAGAGGTTAGCTTCCAAAAAACACTTTATGGTCACATTAGATGTACAGAATCTATTTACTTCCATTCCTAATGACTATGGCATAGAGGCTATTAGAGAAACCTTCAATGCTACAACAACAGTCAGTAATGAAGAAAATATATTAATTGGCATGCTACTTGAGTTGGTGCTGTCTAATAATATTTTTATGTTTGGCCACCAACTGTATTTGCAACAATGGGGTGTGGCCATGGGCACCCCATGTGCAAACTCGTATTCTAACTTGGTTGTTTATCATTGGGAGAAACAGTACCTCAATAGCCATGGCCTAAGTACAAATATGATCATTTACAGATGCTTTGTTGACGACATTCTTATGTTTTGGGACGGAGATGTTAAGTCCCTGGAAGATTTAATTTTATACTTAGAGTCACCTACATCCTTTTTAAAGTTTACCATGACATACTCTCAAGAGATGGTGAACTTTTTGGATGTGACAATATATGGGAATGAGAAATGAGGTGTGAATACCAGATTATATCGCAAAGAATGCTGGAGAAACAGTATATTGGATCATAGTAGTATGCACCCAGGGCATGTATTTTTAATATAGCTGAAGGACAGATGAAAAGGATATAAAGGATATGCAATGTTCCACAAGTTATGGAAAAGGAAGTTGAGAGGTTGGAGGGCTTACTATTAGATAGAGGGTATGATGAGTTAGAACTGAGTAGAGCAAGGGCCAAGACTTTGGGTGGAATGGAAGAACAGGGTGAACAAGATGTGTCAACTTCTCTAGAGAGTAAGGCTAAAATAAACAGGAAAATTGGGTTTGCTTTATGAGCAACTATATGGATGATAACAGGAGGGTAAGCAGTATCATTAATAAGAATTGGCATCTTTTAACTATGGATGAGGAAACAAAGAAGTGGGTGGGGGAAACACCAAGTTTTTCCTACAGGAATAATAAGAATTTAAAATGTTTATTGTGTGAAGAGAGACATAAGGATGTTACACAAAGCAAGGAATTAGACACATTCCCATGTAGGAGGTGTAGAATGTGTGATGTGATTTGTAAAGAACAATGTTATAGTCACCCAACCCTGAACTTTGTCTTTAAATCCAGGTTTCATGCCTCTTGTAATAGTACAAATATTGTTTACCTTGCTAATTGTAATTATTGTGAATGTTTTTATGTAGGTAAAACCCTGAAATGGCTTAAGGATAAAATATATCAACATTTGTATGATATAAGAGACAAGAATATACAAAATGCCTTAGCGAAACATTTCTTGGAATTTGAAAAGCACAGTTTTAGTTTCAGGGTACTACAACAAGTAATTTTTAACACAAGATGGGGAGATAATTATTTAGAGAGAGTTGAACTTAGGTGGATTTTAAGACTTCAGCCATATATACATCCTGGACTTAACATCAGTATATGCATTAAGCCTGTGTTAGATGCCCATGCCCATAAGTGGTATGTCACTGTCTCTTTTAGAGTTATTTCTTGTTTTAAGGGCTGTTTTTAGTTGAAAAACTTTGAGTGTCTTAATTGATTAATCATCAGTTATTGTCACATGATTTATATATAAATGTGGTTATTTCTGATGCATTTTAAGGATCTGATAAAGCGTAGATTTTACTACGTGAAAGCGCTTATCCATTGTCTAGTATTTAATAAATCAACTTTTAACAGAACTGGATTATTCAGCTGTGGTGGTTACTTTGGTTCTTTTGCTTATTAAGGTTAGATGTAGATGAGGCTCAATTGCTGACAGAATAGGAGGAGATGAGATAAAAATGGTGAAGTATAACCAATCCACATGAAATTTCTCAGGAATTGATGGTATTCCTGAGAAAGTTTGGAAGCTATGAGGGAAAAATCTGATGAAGATCTGGAAGGTTTTGTTTAACAGCATTTTAAAGAGGAGGAAAAGTACCAGCATCCTGGAATAAAGTGGTGGTGGCTGTAATACCTAAAGAGGGTAAAGGCCCATCAGATCCAACTTCATGTAGGCCCATTTCAATCCTAAACCAGGATTATAAAGTGTTTATGTCGATAATGGCTAAAAATGGCAAAGGTGATGCCAACATTGATAGATATGGATCAATGTGGCTTTGTGGAGGGAAGACAAACATTTCATAACATTAATAAAACATTGATATTCCAGAGGGAAGCAGAATGAAGAAAATACCGCTGTTGTTGATGGGTCATGATGCAGGAAAAAGCATTTGACAGAGTAAGCCAGCTGTTTATGAGCAGGGCAATGGAAGCATTTGCATTCCCTGATAAGATGATAAGGTTGATTAGGAGGATATATGAGGGATCTGAGGTGAAACTTAGAGAGTGTGTGTGGATTCTTCTCTGATAACTTCTGCTTTAGCAGAGGAACCAGACATGGATTTCCTCTTTCCCCTTTGCTATCTGCATTATATTTAGAACCATTGGCAAAGAACATAAGGGATTCAGAAATTCAATAATATAATTGGTATGACAGTCAAGAAGATTTGTCTCTATTTGCAGATGATATTATTTTATATCTGACAAAACCAGAAAAATACATTTCAGTGTTGTAGAACATTTACAGACAGTTTCAAATCTTTTGGGGGTATAAAATGAATGAATCTAAAACAAAGGCAATAGCTGTAAATTATCTGCCCACACACAAATTGGTTCAGCAGTATCTATACTTATGGGGGCATGATAAAATGAAGTACTTAGGAGTACGGATTAAATAGGATTCTGGTGTGGCAGCTAAGGATATGTAGGGCGAGACTAATCAAAAGATAATACAAATCTGCCCCCCTTCCTTTTTCTAAACCCTGTAAACCTCTTACTCACTGCTTGCACCTTTTTATCTCTTCTGCCTACTATCCTTTGCTCTTCCACTTCTTACCACTAAGTGGCAGCACCTACACTTACTACTTCTAGACATAGACTAATCTCCTGGGGCTTCAGTATATAAAGCTGACGTGACTTTTCCTTTTTAATTTCGAAAGTAACATACTCCCTCCTTCCTTTACCTGCTATACACCCCCATAATCTATAATCCCACTCCCTCCTTGCTATATCTCAAACGCTCTTTCTTTACTATTATCCTAGTCTCTTTTTTCATTTCTTTATTATTATCATTACTATTATACTATAGTATACTATAATATACATTATTATCTCATTACTTACCCACTTACCTTCATTCTTTGGATATCTATTGCTGATACTTTTTTTCTGCTGCACTATCTTCACTTGCTCTAACCGCTCCATTCACCCTGCGGGCTCACGCCACTCCCCTATCCTACTACCATATCCCACCCACCCCCTGTGCTGTTAACGTTATACTTCTGTAACCACATCCCTTTCCCCCATCAGCCAACCACTGTCTTCTCTCTATTAGCCATCACACCTCTACTCCCTACCACACCTTACAGCTACATTACACCTATATGAACTCTCTCTACCTTCTCCACCCCAACTATACTTACTAACAACTTTTAAACTGCTATTCCATCCTTCTCTCCTATCACTACCTATATTACATCTTATGCTATACTCCCTCCCTCAATCTACACTATCTCCTATCCTTTACCTCCCTATGGTCAAAATGTGTAAGACAAGTTCTACAAACCTACTACTCATAACAGCTTTTTTAGCTTCACTAACCATTCCCTATTCTTTAACCATCTATGAACACTGCTCACTTAGTGAAGTTCACCTGCCCCACCAACAAACACAATCATTTTCTCAAATAATCTCTTACAATCACATTAACATAACCTCTCTTTCCATCTATATACTTCCAAAGTACCATAGATCCACCCATATTATCTATTTCCAAGATAAAAAAACCCTAAATAGCATTATAAATTCCTAAAGACTATACAAAGACCTCAACAACACCCTCTACTAGATGGTGACATTCATCCAAACCCTGGCCCCACAAATAAAACTACCAGGGGCCCCCAGAACCAAACTTCTAATTCCCACACCCCAACAAAACCCTCTAACTCCCTCCTGATAGCCCATCTCAACATCCATAGTATAAACAGTAAATTAACCCACCTTCATGCACGCTTAGATATACACTCATTTGACATCCTCTGTATTACAGAAACTTGGCTAAAGCCTACTACTCAGGACCAGGAAATCACCCCGCCAGGATATAACATTCTTCGATGTGATCGGAAAACCAAAAAGGGTGGAGGAGTAGCCATCTTCTTTAAAACTGAACTTCAAGTTACGACCTTCAATACATACCTACCCTCAAATACTAATACTGAAATCCTTACGGTCAAACTTCTAATCAACAATTGTAAATATATCTCCATAATTTGTTCCTACCTTCCCCCTGGAAATAACATTAGTACCCTTGAAAGTATCCTCAGTTGCCTCTCCACTCATCTAACTCAGGAAACCATAGTGTTAGGTGATTTTAATATAGACTGGACTACCTGCAGCTCCCCTAATCCTACCACCCACATAAATCTTTATGGATTTTCCCAAATTATAACCACCCCCACTAGAATCCATAAGCCTAGCAGAAAAGAAAGCACCCTGAATTGTATCCTTATAAATAGCCACCACGACATATATAGACCAGGTACCCTTCCAGATGATATTAGTGATCACTCTCTAACCTATATAATTGAACAAAAAAAAACATAGTTTCACTCCATATCTCCTCAAAACCACACGGTCAAAAAAACACTTTAGTCCAGAGAACTTCCAAGATGAACTTAAGGCATGTGATTGGTCACCTCTATATCATCTTCACCAGTATCTTACTTTAATACAAAATTCCTCCAAATCCTTGACTACCATGCCCCCTCTCACTCAACCCGTATTAGGACCAAAGTCACTCCATGGCTCTCTAAAGTAACTAGGCAAAAGATTATCGTACATAATAAAATATGGGCCAAATGGAGAGCATCTAAAAACCCAGCTGACCATCTATATTTCAAACAATTAAGAAACTCTACCAAAAAGGAAATTTTACTCGACAAAAGGAACTACTACCTTCACCTACAACAGACCCACCAGAAACAACCATAAAAATTCTGGTCAGGCATTAACAAATTGCTTCAGCCAGGGCATACTAAAACTCCCACCCCATCAGGTATTACCCAGAATAACTCTAAACAAATTGCTGATGCCTTCAACAACTACTTCACTGAAGCTATTCAAAATATAGCAAATACTCTACCCCCTGTTAGCTCTAGCCTATCAGATGGCACAAATAGCTCAGCTCCTTTTTTTCACCTACAACCAGTACCAACATCACTCATCCGCTCCCTCCTTCAAAAACTCAAACCATGCACCCCCTCAGCTGACTGTCTACCAGCTGAATACCTACAAATAGCATCTAAAGTCATTGCCTATCCTATATCCATCCTTATAAACAGAACAATCTCAGAAGGAACAGTTCCCTCCATCTGGAAAGTCTCGCACATTATCCCTCTGCATAAGGGTGGCTCTTCTACTGAGATTTCTAACTATCAACCAATGGCCTTACTCTCTTTATAGAATCAAAACCTTCCTCACACCACTGGCCAGAACTACAATTGCCCAAACCCACATTATCTCTACCCTGTTTTATGCCTCTGCCATTTATACCAACCTATCTAAAAACAACCTGAGCAAACTAGCAACCAGCTACAATAACATTGCCAGATTCTCCACAGGTGCCCCTTTTAGAACCCATCACTGTCACAATCTTAAACAGTTGGGATGGCTAGAACTGCAGAACCAACTTCATTATCAACAACTTACTATCACCCAAATGATTCTCTACCACCCTATGAATACCCCAATCCTCTCTAGTCTGATTACTCCATACAAGAATCTTGAAACACTACGCTCAGCTAATAAGCTACTAGTTTCCACTACTAAATGTAATAACAAGGCTGGAGACTCTATATTCTCTAACACAGTGGGAAAAGCCTGGAACCAACTTCCTAATGAACTCTCTTCTCTTTCTTCTTCACTGCTCTTCAAAAAATATCTCAAGGAATACCTCATAACACACTGGCTATGTCCTTGCTCTAACCCTGACTAACATCCCATTCGCTATCTCCCACTCCCTTCACTCATCCCCTCTATTCTGTCCTACAATGTCTATTTGGTTTAACTAAAAATGCCAACCACTACCTAAGTATTAAAGGAGACTGGCTCTCAGCTCTATTAAACGAGTGACTTACTCTAGAAGTACTCACCTTCTACTTAGCTGTAAGTAAACATGAGTATGTATGCCTGTACCCAGGCCTCTGATGTAAAATAACTAATCTTGCTTATTTTTTATTTTTCATATTATATGTTATCTTAAGTTTTTTTCTCTTGCTGACTCTGTACACTTTTTTATGTCTGATCTAAATCAATTTAATGTCACTTCCTGCTACTGCATATATTGTATGTTATGATACTATTGCATTTAATGTATAATCGCATATATCAGAGCTTTTCTCCCTGGGACTCTACTGAAAATGGACATATATCCAATTAGACTAGCCCTGTCAACAAATGTAAAATAAATAAACAAAATAAAACTGAGAAATTGGAAGTTCTATTTTATGGATATAGATAGCAAGATACAAGTAGTTAAAAATGTTTTAGTCCCTTTAGTCTTATACACAGATCAGGCATATTTTTATCAACCAGAGGAGAAGTTGTGGATAGCAATTAATAAAGAGCTGAAGGATTTTATCTGGGAGGAGAAGACAGCAAGAGTCAAGTGGAATAAGCTGATTCTTCCAATAGAGCAAGGTGGTTTGGGATTACCCAATTTGAAGGGGTATTTCATAGTTACACAGTTAAGGCTGTTATACATAGCATAAGCAGAAAATTATAATTCAAAGTGGACAGGGATGATTATGAAATGGGGGGGAGCTCAAGATACAGGGAAAGACTGGGTTTTAGATGCAGATCCTTAAGAAGAAGAACAATAACCATGCAGAATATTACATTAATAAAGTATCAGAAAGTATTCTAAGAACTAAGCCAATATGGGAATAGAGAAAAGAGATTCTGCCAATAGGCATGACTGCAATTAGGGATACAGCTAATAGGCAAGAGGGGTCTGGAATTTACTGGAGAAAACTGGCAAAAGAACCAAGGTACTGGGAGCAAATAAATAGAGAGGGAAAGGTAATAGAATAAGAAGAGGCCAAGAATATGTTTGGACTGCAGGCTAGAGATTGCCTTCCCTATCACGGATTGATATCAGAGTATAGACAAAGAGAAAGAAATAGGGGGATCCTAAATGAAAGACCAGCACTGGTAGAGTTTCTAATAGAATCTAGAACAGAAGCTGCTGTTAAAAAGGAATAATTAGTAGAGCACATAAAAATATTGCATGATGACTAAAATAATCAATCAGAATAGGTTAGAAAGGATTAGGAAGACAGACTGGATAAGCAGTTCGCAAATAAACAATGGGAAAATATATGCATGTCTCCCAAATATGCAAAAAAATCTAGAAGATTTAGGATTTTTGCTTGAAAATGTTTACATCGATATTTTTATACCCAAAGTAGACTCCACAGAGTTTTGCCTCAGGTAGATAGCAAATGCTGGAGGTGTGACAGGGAAGAATGACATAAGTGGGAACTTATTTTCTGGGAGTGCAGAGAGTTGGTGGACTTTAAGGATTCACTGCAGATGCACTGTTGGAAATGATGGGTGGGCAGATTGATGTGATGGGGGAGATGATTTTTCTGAGTTATGATACAGAATCTGAATTGCCTAGACATGGTAAGGCATTGCTGTCTCTAATTATGGTGGCTGAGAAAATGCAATTACTAAAAAATGTAAATCAAAATCTAAACCAACTATATTAGAAGTAGTGAATATAGTAACAGAGCTAAAACAACTGAAACTGAGATCTTTAGAAAACAATAGGAGCACATTACATAGGAAAAATGGGAATTGTGGGAACAATACATACGGGGCGGAATGAGGTTTAAGGGAAGGTGGGACTTGAATGAGCTATGTAATGCTTGACTGAAAACAATTGGGTAGATTATGAGTGATGTATAATGTTTGCAACTGGGAATGTGTCAGTATGGTTTGTGATGTAAAATGCTTGCAACTAGGATTGTGTTGATGTGGTTTGTTTTTATTTATATAGATGTATGATTGCTTATGTTGTAAGTGATGATTTAATAAAGATGTTTCTTGTTCTAAAAAAAAGGGGCACGTATTGAATAATTTATGTAATGTTGCATAGGCTATATGATATATAGCAATATATGTGAAGCATGATGTTTAATTTTAACTTGTTAATACAGTGTGATTACTTTTATATAAATGCAAATGTACCTATGTCACAATTAATAATTCAATAAAGGTGTTAAAGAAAGAAATATCATGGTAGCACTGCTCAATGCCAGAAACCTAAGCAGCACAATCTCTGGACTACAGGCCTTCCTTACCCTCAAAAACATTATCATTTGTCCAATTGTAGTAGTTTTGTTTTAGTGTAGCAATAGCCCTCTTTACATTCTAGGTTACAATACCTGTCATGCATCCAGATCTACTAGCAGCTGTGGGGGAGTATCTGTATTTACTCCAAATCCAATTGTTTCTCTTCATATTCTGAGAGATATAAATCTGAAATTGGTTGAAGTCTTAGTTTTGTGCAATAACAGTAATTATAATCAGTTATAGCACCCCATCTATGATCCCTTCACAGCATGCAGAATACTATAAACAGATAAAATGTTACAATTGGGCTAGATACATTTCTTATGGGTGAGTTCAACTATTAAAATATAAACTGGAAAAAATATACTATCAGCAGCAAATATGCTCAATGATTTCTCGACTTTGTAATTATTAATGCTCTTAAGCAAATTGTTCCCCTATCCACAAGAGGTAATAATCTTTTCCTCTATGGTTCCTGAAGATTTCCTTCACTTGTAGCAGAGTTTGTCAGCCAATCCTGAGCCATATCTAAACATACCACTGTGATCTTCTCCTTGAAAACTTGCTTTGCAACCCATAATAACTCACAATTCACTGTTTATCCAAAATAACTACTTCCTATTTACTGATCTTATTAATAATCACAAGCAGTACAGCTCCCAGCAATCCTTGAACATGTGGCTGCTACCAACTGCTTTGAATTCTACTCCTTCTTGGATAGATATATTGAGGCATCAGCTTTGTTTTACTCTACTGGCTCCCCAGCTGTTTCACGCAGGAATGGGCATGGCCAAAGCGATTGACAAGCCTAATACCTGTGATGTAGTATGCAAATGATGCATGATTGGCATACCACGCAGATTTGCCAGTGACATCATGCATACATTGGTTGCTGATTAACACATAAGTTTTGAGTGTTTCTTGCACAGTACATTTCAGAGTGAGGCAAAGCTGATACTCAAGATCACAAAGGGTGCGACATTGACATGAATGGCTTGAATTTCCTAAGTACTTTATGAAGTAATATGATGCAAGCTTTTTGAATTGTACAACATTTTTCTTTATAAGAATGGAAGGTTAGGTATGCATATTAAGAGTGTTTACACAGTCATGACAGTGATGTAATGCATAACATTCTTTGGCTGTCAGTGAATCACCTAGGTGAAGGAAGAGGGATATAGCGTATGGGAGTGGCCTGGGTGTAAAAGCTCACTTTTATTACCTTGTATGTCTTTTTTTGCTGGAGAATAAAGAACGTTTGTTTTTTTACTAGACTGACATTTTTCACTTTCTTTTACATAACGCAAAGAAATTGTTGAAGTCAAGACATGTTTTGTGGCATGTGTCCTACAGGTGGTTGCTACCAGGTATTAAGATTTTGATGTTAGATTTGCCTGTGACAGCAGGAATATTCATTGTTTAGTCATTGTTTAGCCTCTTCCTCAATGTAGTGCAATCTCGGAGTTAGTATATTGAAGTAGTGGGGTGGGGCTGGGGGGCTTGCCCCTGCAAAAGCAAAGGGAAAAAGGTAATATTTGTTTGTGTGTGTGTGTGTCTATGTCTGTGTATAAATATATGCATGTAATGAAAAATATTTCAGATGTCTTATACATGCTCCTGCCAATAGAGTAAAACAAAGCAAATAGGATAGCAGGAGCATTCATAAGACACCTGAAATGTCAAAAAATGCAGTTACACATTCGGCTCTCCTTCACAATGAAGTTCTTAGCTCATGCATTTTGTTTGAAACTTCTGTTAATTAAATTGGTTTGTCCACAGTTACAGCTTAATGTATTACTTAACTTGTAAGGTTGTGCACAGTTACAGTGTTATGCTGACTGCATGCTTTGCTGTATTTATAACTATTCCTGACTTACAAGCACCCCAATTTGTAGCTCAAAATTTTAATCTGTTTCTTCTACAATTGTGTTTTAATATGTTAGTAGCAGTAACTCCTCTAAGCCATAATTTGGATTCTTCTACATAGTTTGTTTTTTTCCTAAATGGGGAGGGGGGGGGCATCTACAGGATAGTGAGTAGGCTGATTTGAGCTTTCCCTTTGTGTTTTCAAAGCACTATTTATAACATTTAATTGTCCTGCTCAAGGTTTAAGGTTTACATTTTGCCTATTTTCCACTCAGTGAATTAACAAGTACACAGTATGCGCTTGCTTATCCAGATGCATATTTTATACAGTTATACGGTACTTCTGTATCGAGTTGCATTTCACAAGGGGGGGTAGCAAGTTGTCTGACTTCAGCTATCCGTTTGTGTGTAATTACAAAAAAACAATATTTCCAGTACTTTCCTTGACCAGTGTCTGTACAGGGAATAAAAGAATAAAGAAGTCTGCTGTATATACTTCCTTATCTGGATGAATATTCATGTGGCCAAGAAACACATGAAAATGTTTATTCATGAGTAAAATGTAATGTCAACCTGCTGCTGGGTGTTGGGTGGGGTTTGGGTGGTGCTTGTTACTGCATTTCCAGGGGACCAGTAGAGTAAAACAAAGACTAGGCCTCTGTATGAGTGTACCATATGTATAATGGCAAGTTTTAAACTTAACTTATATGGTGGAACTACTACAACAACAGACTCAACTCTTGACTATCTCAAAAAGTAGTCTACTTAATCATTATAAAAAGGATTTAAAACTGGTAAGCAAGTCCATCTAAACTATCATTAGGAAATCCAAGACTGACTATAAACTTAGGGTTGCAGTTAATGCAACAGACAACCACAAGGCTTTTATCAGCTATATTAGGAAGCTTAGAAGTAATCAAAATTCTATATTCAACTTATCTTTTATGGTACTTCCTTCTCTGATCCCAAGGACATTCCTAAAATTCTTGCGGACAGGTTTTCTTCCAGCTTATCCCCACCTACCATCCCCCTCTTTTTCCAAATTCCCTTTTACACCTCCCATCCTGAAATCACTTTGGATGAAGTCCTTCTGGTACCTTCAAAAATTGAAATTACTGTTTCAAAGGGTCCTGATAATGTCACTGGTATTTTTTGATAAATGGTAAGTCCCATCTAGCAAAACTTCTCCTATCAATTCTTTGACCCAAGTCTCTCTCCACTGGTTACATCTACAAGGTGTGAAAAACAGCTGTGTTGGTGTTGTTACAAAAAAGTGGTTCCTCTGCTGATCTAGGGTATTACAGGTCTATTGATTTGATTAGTACTGGTTGTAAGACTATGGAATGTATTATAGGTAGCCCTGTATTTTTGGATACAGACCAGTTCTACTTTGTGAAAAGCAGATCATGAACTCATTTGAATTCTTTGAAAGGGTTACTGAGGGTATGTATAAGGAACATACAATCAATGCTGCCTACCTGGACCTTGCTGAGGCCTTCAACACTATCCACCATGCTAGAATTAGTGACAAACAGCTCCCCCAACTTATCATAAACCCATCCTGAACCTCCTCCTTTTTGGTATACACTTCCATGGCATAAAAGCTGGTATCAAGTGACTATGGCAAACCAAGTTTGCTCATGATTGCAGATTGGGGTGTAGTTAACAAGTCCCATTCTGATATTCAAATTATACTGCAAGGACCAGACCGAGCTACTTCTTAATACAGTAATCATGTTTTTTATCCTCAACATCAAGAAATGCTGCATAATTTCTTTGGCAAATCTAGCATGACTACTGCTTAACATATAGATAACATTCTACATAAATCTGACACACTTACTTGGTACCTGTGTTGATAACACACTCTTGTTTGACCATCATGTTTTGTAATTGTTAGAAAATCCTTCTACTCTGTGCAACTACTCAAGGTTTAAAGAAGTTATAATTCTACTTTACTCCTGCCTTATTAGATCCATCATTGAATATTCAGCATGTAACGTATCTCAACAATAACACCTAAACCAATTCAGTAGAACCTAATATTTCATCACCCATTTCTGGAATATACTATCCTTACATAAGCAGAGTACTTCCCTAGCAACTTTTAACACCAGTCTAGGTGACTGGATGGGTGATTGCAAATTTTCAACAGTGATTTGTGGAAAAATGACTTAACGGGAAACTTTGTTAATCTCCCACCAACACTGGGTGATGAGACTAAGCTTTTCAATGGTCTTCTTGGTCTATATTACGATGTCGAAATGCAGTAACAGTGAATACCAAAAGGCCAACAAGTATTCAGAGAACTCCATTTCCGCAATTCGCTGAAAACTTGTCGGGCAAACAAATACTTGCCCCGCAATGCTACAAAACTAATTTTACCTAAACAAAACCCACCCATGTGGGGGGCTGTGCCCCACACACACACCCAAATAAATACACCAACTCCGAGATCACACTACAGTGGAGAAAAGGACAAAACTGTGTAGTTGGCCAACTACATCTTTGCCCTGTAAGAATTCATCGAACTGCAGAAATGGATTTCGCTGACTACGTGTCGGCCTTTTGGTATTCACTGTTACTGTGTTTTGAAGTTGTAATATAGACCCCATAAACATATAAGGTATGATTCAGTTTAGAGCTACAAATGCAGAGTATTACTGAGGAATGCAACCAAGAACTTGTATCAAAAAGTACAAAATGATAAATGAGTACGATTTTAGATAATGGAAGCATGGAAACCAAGATTTGTCTTTGACTATGTCTTTTATGATCAGAGTTTGAATACTGGCCCAAGTACTGTATAGGGTTGCCAGTGAGGGATTAGAGTGAGTAGTTCATACCAGCCCAGTCATTCTGGGTGGAAGAGTTGATACAGGTCCCACCGAAGTGGAATGATATAAAGTGGTCTACCTCAGATGTATGCTCCATGCCTGAAAAGAGAGACTTAGAGATTTTAGAACAACCAAGGTTTGCATTGCACTGTAGTTAATCATAGCAGGTGTATATGTGTAGAAGTATACAGCCACCTAAGGCCTTAGAATATGGGGCAATAGATCATTTTACCAGTCAATGTGTAAATGGAGATAGGACCATAGAGAAAATCCCCCCAACCTTCACTGATTAATCATCATGATATCACGCTCTGTCTGACACTCATAGTGTCCTTAGCTGTCAGAAGGATAAAAAAGACAGATATAGATAACAAGACAGCTAAATGTCTGGGAGCTGGTAGCAAAAACAAAAATTAAATTAAAAAAGGGTCTCACACCATAGAGGTATGATGCAATATGACTAGATACTGTGGGGGTGCTGATGCCTTAAGTCCCTGTACTTAGAATTGTAAAACCTGGCCATCCATTAGGTGGTGAGCCTAATTCTAGATATATCCATTGCTCTCCTATCAGGATAGGCAAGCCAGTGACAGACAATCACTTTCATTCCTCTCTAGCAGGCTCTTCCAATACATAGACCCACTACTGTGACCTAGGTCACTTGGAGCACGATCAGGATACAAAAAAAAAAAAAAATCACACAATGTAGTCTGCTTGCTGCAGATTGATTTTTTTAAATAAACAAGTAGATGGTCACATCACAAGAAATAGAACTCTCAAACAGGAAAAGCATCTTGGGCATAATAAATAAGCTTAGTTGAATTTCGATGCATAGAGACTTTAACAATGGCGGCAGTAACATGTTATTACACGCCATGTCTTGTCAGCTTTAGTATGCAGCAGTTTGTGACACAGTTGCTTTTTTTAATTACTACATTTATTCCTGTGGTTTGGGGGTCCACACAGCAGTCAAGTCCCCTCTGCTATCCTTTGTGTGCAATCAAAGAGACAGAGTGTGTGTGTGTGTGTGTGTGTGTGTGTGTGTGTGTGTGTGTGTGTGTGTGTGTGTGTGTGTGTGTGTGTGTGTGTGTGTGTGGTTTTAAGTACAAATGAGAAAGAAAACTTTTCTTGGAGGGTGCAACCATGATTTTATTTTATTTTCAGTTGCATCTAATTCTAATTAATAGATTCAGTCTGTCTGAACTGAAGTTTTTCCTTGCCTGTAAGTTTAAGAATCATTGTTGCTCAAATGGAATTGTTGTTGTTGTGTCTGCTAATTATGCATTTCATTTGCTGCTCCTTTTCTGATCAACATCTTGTCAGTAAAATTTCTTGACCAAGCAATGATGTATCACTGCATCTTTTTAACTTGCTTCACTAGTACACAGGCACCTGCATAGAGACGCACACACACACACACACACACACACACACACACACACACACACACACACACACACACACACACACACACACACACACAAACACATGATCGCAACTTTGTTGTTAGGCAAGGAAGTAATCCTGAAACACCTGGTAGTTAGGATGTACAATAGGTAATTAAAAAGTACAACTTTGATAGGAAAATATTTATTCAGGAAGCCAGCAAAAAAATAATTTCTCCTAGTCATGTGCTATCTGTTCTCAAGACTCCTAAAAATGTTTTTATTTATCTATTACATATTAGTAGGCAATGCCGTAAAGTGACTGGCAGTACTACTCTAAGTGCTAGGACGTCTGCTCCAATAGGACTAAGCAAATTAAGTCACTCCCTTTATGCCTGAGATAAAATTGCTTGAGTGTCAGTAGCATGCAGGAAAAAAAAAAGAGACAAGCAGCATAATGCCGAATGCTGTTTCTCACAAGAAATCATTGCTGATGTGGTTTCTAAGTGTAATTCAGCAATGATTCACTTGCTTTGGAATATTTCTCCCTTCTTCAAGTTGGTACAACCATAGAGTTGGTATACATAAGTTCAGGGGTGTGGAGGGTGTGCTACCCACATCAGGTACAGAGGGGGTATGCCCCACCTGAGGAAAAACAAGTAAAAATGACTTTTTCATCCTTTTGAATTTTAGGCATTTTTTTCTCTTTTTGGCAAATCAACTTTTAGGAAATTGGCATTTAATAAGTAGAACCAATTGAAATGCAGGAAATAAACATGACTGTGAAGTCATTAAAATGGGAACTTTTAAGTTTGACTGGCATGAAATTCACTCAACATTACACAGTAAATCAAGTATTTGTTTGCTTTAGTACAACAACAATCTCTGGCAGGATTGGGTTACAGTGGGGTGTACTCAAGCCTCGTGTTATTTGATCATGAGGGTTAAGACAATGTAACTAAAACTTCAAGCCTGAATTAAGACCCACCACCCCATACCATACCATAGTTTACCATACCATACCATACCATACCATACCATACCATACCATACCATACCATACCATAGTGTACCATACCATACCATACCATACCATAGTGTACCATACCATGCCATGCCAAACCATATCATACCATACCAAACCATACAATATCATGTCATACCATACCATTCCATTTCCATACCATATCATATCAATCATATCATATATCATACAATATCATATCACACCATACAATACCATACTACTATTTTTAAGAAAGGGTTTTGCAATAAAAAATTGTGCAGATACTTTTATTATCATTATATTAATGTATGTTGTCATCTGCTATATATGAGGAAGAAAGTAAGGGGAATCATTGTAAAATACAGTATCAATGGAATTTATAATACTTAAAGAAAGCAAGAAAATGAAACGTGAAAGATGCAGTAATGTAAAAAGGACTCTATGCTAAAACAACAAAGAAACTGCTGCACACACGATAAAAGGAACTATTTTTAAAGACTAAACAATAATGATCAGTTTCTTAAAATGTTCTTGGTATGCACCACAGGAACAAAAGATACTTGGATGTTTTTGCTATTTTTTTTTTCGACTGAGCAGGAAATGCACTAAGTATTTAACAAGAATGTATCAGTAAGTGGCTATCTGCTATGCAGCTACTTTACAAAAAAATGTTTGAGAGAGGTAGTCCAGAACAGGAAAGCAACCCTTCTGAAATGAAATAGATGTATAGAAATATATATATATATATATATATATATATATATATATATATATATATATATATGTGTGTGTGTGTGTGTGTGTGTGTGTGTGTACAGTCTAATAGCTAACGTATTAGGATACTTACCACTAATTCAAGGGCTAGAACAAAACTCTATTTCATGTGCCCAGTACAAGTTCTACAAATAATACGTTTTAGGACCAAGAGAATGGGTGTTGTATAATATTTGAAAAGTACATTTATATCAATATTTCTAACATAGTTTCAGAAGAATGTCTTTTAAAGGTGAATATTTCTACGACTAGCAGTAGAAACAAGATAAAACTTGTGTTAATGTTTTTAAGTCTAATGAATAGATGTTGGGGAAATTTTACTTTATTTTATT